>NW_006203686.1:2406650-2451471 GCF_000334495.1 Tupaia belangeri chinensis
GATTGCGGTGTGACCATCCCCCCTGGGGGGTGATTTCTCGCTTTCTGTCTCTATGTCTCTCTCTGTCTGTCTGGCGAGCGCACGCACCCTACAGTGAAAATCTCTCTCAAAAAAAAAAAAGTATAACAACTACGTTGATATGGTTATGGAGGAGTCTAATGTCACTGAACATGACCCAAAGATCTTCCTGCAAAGTACGTAAGAGTCGAAAATTAAGTGCCTCAGGATCAAAACACAAAAACAGAAATGTATCTGGTGATATTTCATTGTGTCTTTCTGAAAACAATTAATTCATTTTTATCTTTCAATGTAATAGGGGTTCAAGGGATGAAAAAGTTAAGTACCAGGCTCAGCAAGCAACATAAGGCAATATTCACAAATGGGGGGTGAGTAAGATGCAGTTGGAAAGTCTAGACTGTACAATTTCCTTTCACTCTCCATCAAGCAGTAATCTTACATTGGACCCATAGGAATGCATTTGAACCAACTAACCATTGTCCATGAATATATTTTCCCTTTTGGCTAAAAACATATTCTTGTATCACTGCACTGCTGGTCTGATTCATTCTATTAGGTCATCTGGAAAGTCATGATGCAGTTTTGTATAGAAAAATACGTCATGACTTTAGCAACAACCTAATGTGTGCTGACTTAAATATCTACAACTGACAACAAATAAAGACAACCTGAACAAACAGTAATGGTTGGTTTGATAATGACGTTGAATGACCAGATTGAGACTGACACCCCCAAAGCTTCTCGTTTTAAGAGCTGGGACACCAGGTTTGTGTTTTTAGCAGGAAAATATATAAAACCCTCATCCAACTCTATCTATAGAAATCCTGGTGCCCTTTTTATAACCTCCTTATCCAGGATTGTCCCCAAACCATTCTAGAACACCCTGAGCCTAAACAAAGCTTAACACTGATAAAACTTGTACCCTCACAAAAATGTGTGGGGAAGGGAACAGAAAAGTAAAAGCACACTAACATCTTTACCTTCACTCTGGCCTGTTTTGTCATTACAGATGGGAACATCTATTTTGCAATGTACCATATAATTGCTTCATTTTTCTTGACACATTTGCCTTCATCATGATTCTAGGCACCAGTCTGCTGATTCCCTCCTCCCTCCTTATTTTCCTGAGAGTGCTAAGTGGGGGCACAGGTCTCCTTTACCCTCGACACTCACTCTCTGGTTGTTGTGACCACCACCACGGTCCACTGACAAATGCTGCCTGTGAGTCGTGATGTGTCCATGATAAGGGAAGTGTGGAAATCTGGGTAGGTGCTTACGAACATTTACAACAATGGAATAGAACAATCTCATGTCTATTAAATCTAATAGAAAAGGCAATAGTGGTATTTGTATTTTGAATGCTTTTATTTCACTTTTCCTTTAATTCACTTTTCCTTTAACTCATTTTTGATTTATTTAACAAAGCATTGGTATGGAAAATTAGAAAAAGCAAAGGTCTTACACTAGATATATCTTGAGAAGCACTGTCCAAGATGATCTCATCTAATCTATACTTTTAAATGCTCCATAGACCAAATGTTGTGTGCCCTCACACATCATGCATTGAAAAGCAATCCCCAATGCAATGTTATTATGAGATGAGGCCATTGAGAAGTGACTAGATTATGAGAGGATGCCTTAATTAAAGGATTAGTGCCTTTATGAAAGAAGAGTTCTCTCACCCTTCTGCCATGAGAACACATAGTAAGAAGTCGGTTGCCTATGATGAATCAGGCAGTCACCAGACCTGATGTGTTGGCACCTTCATCTTCCCAGTTTCCAGAACTGTGAGAAATGAATTTCTGTTGTTTGTAAACCACCCAATCTATGGTATTGTGTCATAAAAGCCCCTCAAAAACTAAGGTAAGTACCATCTCTATATTGTAAGCATCCTATTTTATATTTCCAGCCTTGACTTATCATGTGAATGCCAGATACATATATCCAACCACCTATGCCATATCTCCAGAAAGCATCTCAGTTAACATGTTCACAAATGAAGTCTTGTTTTATGCTTCTCAATCTTGTATCTCCTTAATTTTCCTTGGCTTACTAAGTGACACCACCCAATTTTTCAAGCTAAACAACACAGTGTATTCTTAACTCAGCTTTTCTACCACAATCTATAATCTATCCTGAAATGATATTGGGGGTGGGGGCTCTGACTCTAACAGATATCTCTAATAAGGCCACTGCTCACTATTTCACCACCAGAATACCAGTTCACACAAGACCATCCTCTCATCTTGAAGAAGTAGACTTCTGCTATTTCTCCCTGTTTCTATTCCTGCCATAAGAGCCAATTTTCCCAGCAGACACATAGGGGTTTTTTTTGCAAGCATAATATTAATTGAGTTATTTGTGCTAATAAATGCTTCAATGGATTCCCGTAACACTTATAAGAAAGTGCAGAGTACCACCATCATCCCAGGGACCGAGCATCACCTATCCCACATTGTCCTCTACTCACTTGTGTCTACCCTCTTGTAGGCTCATGCTGCTGCAAACACAGTGTCTTCTCTTGTTTTGCCTCTCATCTTGAAGAAGTAGACTTCTGCTATTTCTCCCTGTTTCTATTCCTGCCATAAGAGCCAATTTTCCCAGCAGACACATAGGGGTTTTTTTGCAAGCATAATATTAATTGAGTTATTTGTGCTAATAAATGCTTCAATGGATTCCCATAACACTTATAAGAAAGTGCAGAGTACCACCATCATCCCAGGGACCGAGCATCACCTATCCCACATTGTCCTCTACTCACTTGTGTCTACCCTCTTGTAGGCTCATGCTGCTGCAAACACAGTGTCTTCTCTTGTTTTGTAAACACTTTAAGCAAACTCCTGCCTCAGGTACTTTTGAATTTGGCTTCTCTTTGCTTGAAATTTTTTCCTAGATATTTGCAAGACTTCTTCCTTGCTTCCCTGAGAATGTTTTTTCAAGGAGCACTTCTACCATGTTTCAGCTCCTTAATCATTCTGCATTATTTGGTTTCAATGCACTATGACTAGTTAACATGGAAATATAATTTCATTACTTTCAAATTTATTGTCTCTCTTCTCTCTCTAGAAATGCAAGCTGCTAGACAGTGAGGATTTTTAGTTCACTGATTTCTCTCCTGTATCTTGAGAATGCCGAATACTGAGCAAAGATCCCAATATTGTGTTCGAATGAATTAGTTTATTTCAAGCATGTTCATGAATGCAGAAAGTAGTAAATAAATGTATCAGTTAACCTAAGGGTTTTGCGGCCCAAACTTATGACTCATTCATTAATTTCATTACTTTCATATTTTTATTGAGATACTATACATCCTCATAGCTATGGTTTCCAAATAATCAAATATTTATAACTGTTTATATTGAGAAATGTCAACTATGGAGAAATGTGAACTATGAAGAAATGCATTAATGCTTAATTACCTGCTTCCTATTTTGTGATTAAAGTTTGAGAACTACAAGGAAAACTAAATATAATAGTATATATAAGATTGAATGGGAATGCTTTAGAATCCTCAAGGAAGGAACCCTCAAATACTAGGGAAGAAGCTGTAAAAAGGCATTTCATGCTGGTTATAACGTAGACTTACCTACTCAATAGTTCCAGTTACCCATATCTCTACAGCTCAGCCTCTTTAGCCTCTTTATTCATTCACTTTTCAGGTATTTACTGAACACCTACTAAGTGCTGGGCACAGGTTTAGGGGATGGAGAGAGCATGATATAGCCATCAACAAATCAATAAAAGACTTCCTCCCCAAGCTGCCTTTCCAGGCACCTGTTCTGAAAGCAGTGACACTATTTTCATCAGCCAAATACTGTGACTGATTGGTTTTAAGGAGCTTTAGCATCTGCCTTGTTAGGGATGTGTCTGCTTTTTTCCCCAGACTCTATATTTTTAAATGTCTGAACAACTTCAAAATTAAGATACATTATTCTCCTCCACCACCACAGAGGGGAAACACTTAGGAAGTGCTTTTCAGATTTTGATTTATTAAAGACAAAACCATTTGTATTTCTCACCAGGGAGTACTTATATATAAATCCTCTCTCATCAAGTAGTTTTGGACAAAAACAATCTTGGAAAACAGCAGAAAGTGTCCATTAAGCAGAAACAAACTTAAGCAATCTGCACATACATTCAATAACATACTCGTCTTCTCTCCCTCTGTGGGTTTGCTCCAACACACTGCTCATTCTGGCCTCAGTAAAACCATTACCTCTGGGTTTTATTCAGACCTAAGCAAAAACACCATGAGGCCAGGGACTTGTTCTCCCCAACAACCCTTCACCATGGCGCTCCCATATAGAAGGTGGACTCACTTCATGTTGGTGAGATCATCTTGTTCAGCTGGACTTTTGTTTCTTTCAGGGGAGAAGGGGATCATCTTTTTTCTGTTCCTCTTTATCCTGGTTTAGGTGAATGTTATAACTCATAAGAATAGTTTCATTTTCCTTATAAAACTTAAGTTAACTGAACTATGATATTTTCCTTCCTTTTCTGCCTTGCACCTTGCTTTTTCAGCAAGCAGGCTCTGAGAACACACAAACCAGATGTGCTTTAAAAATATAAAAGTCTTCACTCCTTTTTACCCACAAGAGCAGCATTTTTTAGAAAAGAAGAATAATGAAGAGCAAGAAAGAAGCTTCAAATTACCCACAACACGTAGAGAATGCCAAGCAACAACCTCCCCTCTATTTATATTTCCCTGAGCATGACCCACAACTTTTGGGGGAAAGCAAAAACAAAACAAAACAAAAATATTACTTTTTTAAGCTGAAAATTCACACAAGAACTATCTGAAGAAGAAGTTATATGCAGCTACATAAATATGAACATCTATACAATGTGTAAATTTCCAACCAAAGCAGACCTTATGTTTACTATCAGGCAGAACTTTTATTGACATTAAATATATATATCAATAGACTAAACACGAGACCCTGTCACTGTGAAGATCCAGTTCTAGGCAATGTCTAAAGCAAGACCACTGGGCCAGCCAGATGGCATGATGGTTAAGGAGGCTGGATCCCACATGGCCAACTGCAGGGTTCCAGTCCTGGACCCAGCAGCTTGCAAACCACACTCAGCACGTGTACATGTGTTCCCAAAATCTTGAGAGGAAAACAGAGAAGGTGACTGCGGTATGGCTATCCATTCCTCTGGGAAGTGATTTCTCACTTTCCCTCTGTCTCTGTCTCTCTGGTGACTACACATGCCCTATAGCAAATTAAAAATTAAAATAAATAAAAAAGCCAGACCACTAATTAACATCATACTTCTTGCTATACAAATATTTTCTAAAATGGATTAGGAAATGAAATAATCTTTAGCTGTGTGCCACCTGTTTGCATTGATGTGCATTCCAAGAAGGGTACTAGGATATGTGCTATTTATCTAGGTGAGATGAGTTTCAGGCCACCTCCTCCTACCAGATCCTCATAATAAGAACATTTATTTCTTAGAAAGATAAGTAATTATCTTGAGCAACTACATTCTTTAAGTCATACAAATACATTGAATTGTGAAATTAATCATGGTCTCTTTTCTTTTTGGTTTTTGCAATAGGGTGCATATGCTCACTATAGGAGAGAAAGAGAAACAACTAGAAAAAAACGTGAGAAATCACCTGCAGGGGAAGGGCCACACCACAATCCTTTCTTCTCCACTTGCTTCTCAGAATTTTGGGTACGTTACACACACACACACACACCCAGAGTGACTTTCAAGGCACCACATCCATGACTCCAATCATGATCAGCCATCTGAAAGCCCAGAGCCTTAGCTACTATGCCACCGTTTGGCCTCATGTTCCTCTTTTTGCTTAAACAATCATGGAATTCAGATAAATCTGTAACTACCTCCAACAACTATGCCAAGGCCAGGAATTGGAGAAAGCTATTTGCTCCCAGGTGTTTTATTCACTGTCTTTATTTTCCTTTTGCCCAGTTTCCTCTCTATTGGTTTTATATGTATTGTTCTTAGCCGGTTCAAATCCATTTGACAAAAAAAAAAAAAAAAAGTATTGTTCTTAAGCTCAAATCCATTTTACAAAAAAAAAAAAAAAAAAAAAAAAAAAAGAAAAAAAAGTCAGAATTTAAGGACAGTGGGAAAAACACACCTATCCTATCTTCCAGGAAAATAAAATTTTTTTAGATAAATAAACACTCCCATCTGTTATCCCAGACTCTTCATAACAGCCTGTGGTCTTTTACTTCAGAAAGGGCAGTCACATCCAAATGTAGTTCATTTCATTCTCAGGGTGAAAAGAATTACTAACACATTTAATCCTAAGGCTGGAAAGACTCACTAACACATTTAAGTGAGTCTGAGGTGTGTTCATGCCCCATGTTTCTAAAGATAATTTTTTTATAATAGGATATTAAATGGACATTTCCGCTAAGCCTGAAGACCCAACACGTTAAAATGAAGAGGAGACCTCTCCAGCACACAGAACTTATGAGAAAACAGGTAAGGGAACCCATCTGAAACTCTTAAATCCCTCACTCTCTGGGAGATGGAAGGTTTCAGAGGCTAAATGTTAGAGAATGATCTATAAAGACATTTTCTTCAAGGAGAGATTTACTGTGAGCATCTCACCTCCATTACCTAAGGAAGTGGGGATGGGATTTTCTCTCTAGACCTCAATCTTGGAAATAAGGTTTTAAAAAAATGCCACTCAGGGCTGGCAGATTGTGTGGTGTTTGAGGCAGTGGACTCCCACATGGCTGGCCCCGGTTCGAGTCCCAGACCTGGTGGCTTGATTTCTTGCTTTCCCTTTCTCTCTCTCTCCCTGCCTCTTTCTGGTCAAATTAAAAAATAATAACAAATAAACAACTTTTTAAAAAAGAATGCCACTTATACCCACTAAAATGGTTGTAATAAAACACATAATAATAAGTATTGATGATGGTACAGAGAAATTGGAATCCTTGTACAATGCTGATGGGAATGTAAAATTAAATAGCCTTTATGGCAAACACTAGCAGTTCCTCAAAAAGTTAAATATGAGCGCTAACACATAACCCAGCAATTCCACTCCTAGGTGTATACCTAAAAGGAATGAAAGCATGTCCACAGAAATCATGTCCATGAATAGTTGTTTGTAGCAGTGTCATTTATGATAGCTAACAATGAAAGCAAACCAATGTCCATCAACTGATATTTGGGTAAATAACATATGATAAATTTGTGCATGGAATTATTTTTCTTAAGGAATTATTTATTTATTTATTATTATTATTATTTTAATTTAACCAGCAAGAAACAGAGAAAGAGAGAGAAAGAAAGTGATAAAGCAAGTTGCCAAGTCCAGGACTAGAACTGTGGTTGGCCATGCGCGAGTCCAGCACCTTTAACCACCTCACCACCTGCCAGCCCTTGGAATAATATTTTACATGTACACTATTAAGTACTGATTCTTGCTGCACTGTGAAGGGATCTTGTAAACAACGTCTATCAGAGCAGACCATACACACATAATGAATAGTAGATAACAGGTTGCCCAGAGCTAGAAAGCCTATCAGAGCAGACCATACACACATGATGAATAGTAGATAACAGGTTGCCCAGAGCTAGGCGATAGAGAGAAATGGAATGCATGCTAATGGGAGTGGGCTTTCTTGTCAGAGTGATGAAAATGTTCTAAAATTAGATTGTGGTGAAGACCCCACAAATCTGTGAACACACTAAAATCCATGGAATTGTACAATTAAGTGGGAGAGTTGTATGGATTGAATTATATTTCTGCAAAGCTGTTATAAAAATAAGACTGTTGGAAGAGCTGAGTGTCTGCTTGAGGAATAACTGTAGAGGTGCAGCTGGGAGCATGAAGGGTGGGAGGTTGCCTGAAGCAAGATCAAGAAGGTCAGCAGCAGGGTGTCTGAACTTCTGTCCCTCAGGCTGGAGATGTGAGAAGGAGCTGAAGTGGGTTCCAACATGCTACAGGGCTATAAAAGGAGAGCAGTTAAACAGTTGGATATGGAAGACTTTGCCCAGTGAGAGGAACCAAGTGTGACATCATTATTATCTCATTCAAACCAAAGGAACAACTATAGAGGTCCTCTACTGTGTTACCAACAGAAATATCTGAAACTGAGTGATGGGTGACTAGAGGTTTATTCAGCTCATGATTTGAAGATACAAGGTCCAGAGGCCAACTTCTGGAAAAGCTACAATAAGGTAAAGGGCAAGATTTTGAGCACATCGACTGTCCCTAAGTTTCTACCTGTTCTCATTTCCTCTCCTTCTTATAAACCCACCAGAACTCAATCATAGGGGCTCCATAATGACCTTATCAGGCCCAAAGGGATTCCACTAAGGGATTAAGTTTATACTGAACACTTTCATAATACAACCAAGAACTAATACATGAATGTGAGGGAATGTCCAAACTACAATAGCACTCCACACATTGAAACTGAACACATCTCCTACTAGGTAAGTGACATTCCTTTTCTATGGACCACTCTTTGGTTCTGGTGACATTATGGTGCTGTTCTCATATATGAAGGGTCTTCAAAACACTCATGGAAAATATATGTCATGAAAAATCTATACATTGGTTAAAAAAAAGTGTTTTCGCAACAAAATAATTCCCTTTGATTTTCCACTTTCCAAAAACATTTTGAAGTCCATGCATCCCCATGGGTTGACATCAGCTCTACATAGGTCCATAGACACAGAGCACACTTTAGTTTTCCTCAAGGGAACTCACAGTTCTGAACAAAGTGCTACTAGTTGTCTTCTTGTGCTGCAGAATGTTTATTATGACACATGTCCAAGTATTACATAATGACACTTCATTTATGGAAAAAGATGCAAGTGTACAATGTAGAATATCCTACCTTACAGGATCTGGTAGAGGGCGTCCCATTCTCCTCTTTAAGATGGCAATATGTACGTGTAATATAACAGAAGTGGACTTCACTCTTTAGGGTAAAGGAAGCAGGTATATCTCACAGCAATCATCATCACACAATTCAGTGAGTGAATAGAGAAGACTGGGTTAACATGGAAAGGACTATTTTTCCTTTAGTGGGATGAATTTTCTTGAGCAAGAGCTGTATACCATCACAGAACTATTTCTTTCACATAAACATATTAAGGCACATGAATGGAAGAGTCAACCTTTTCTGCTAACCCCCCAGTAGATAACAAGATGGCAGGATACCTGTACATTGAAGTCTTCAGTAAAGTAACATATACCAAATCACAACCTGTGGGAAACCACCTATTAACATATCAACACTCAACATTAGATATGGTAAGTTTCCAGTTATAAATATTTTTTGGGAAAAATACTAGTGAACATTCAGAGGGCTGTGCAGTTTACAAAGCATTTTTCTTATTACATCATTTCACACATCATCATAAGCACGACTTATAGTAACCTCATTTTACATATAAGGATGGGATAACTCAGGGAGCTTTGATTTAAAAGTCAAACAGGGGAACCAAGACAGACATGACCCAGGCCATCCAGGGAAACAGAGTAGATGTGAGCTATGGCACTAGACTGCCTCCCTTGTGGAATAAGTCCCACAGGACAAGTACTCTGAGGCACTCAGAGCACCAGCCCTGGGAGCACTTGACATTGAAATAATTCTGGCATATGTCAATGCACATGTTCAGCCTCCCAATTTTACAAGAATGGACAACCTCACTTCTACACAGCAAAAGCAACCAGAGAAGCTATCCTTGGTCCCACGTTGCCTGAATGAGCAGAGATACTCCAGAACCCACAGAAGCCTAGAAGTTTTGGAAACTGCAGCAGGCAGGGAATATCTGTGTTAATCTTTGGAATGTAAGGCTTCTTTATGATCAAAGTCCCATGAATAAAAGTTACTGAGAACCAGGACACCTGAGTTCCCAGATGCCTAACAGAGATGGGGTGATAATTATGTATTATTGAAGGACAGACCCACATCATCACATTCACCACAGCTTAGAGTAGTTCTCAAATAGCTTGGTTTCTTTCCAGTCCATTGTATAATTAGCAACACATAACACACACACACACACACACACACACACACACACACACACACCCCTTAGCCTGAGCCATCCTGAAGCCATACAGCTTGAATGTCACCATTTTTCTGGTCATCATACAAGGTGAGATCCTCTATTTCTTTTTAGGTTTCAAAAAATCACCACTAGGTTTTTTGTTTGTTTGTTTTTTTGGGTTTTTTTGGAGAGATTTTCACTGTAGGGCGCGTGCGCTCGCCAGACAGACAGAGAGAGACATAGAGACAGAAAGCGAGAAATCACCCCTCCGGGGGATGGTCACGCCACAATCCCTTCTCCTCCATTCTCCTCTCGGGATCTTGGACACGCACGCACATGCGCCCGGCGTGAGTTTTAAGCCACCGGGTCCGGGACACGAACCGCGGTCAACTACGTGGGAGTCCAGCGACATAGCCATTACACTAACTGCTGGTTCCCACCACTAGGTTTTGCATACTGAGATTTTTAAAGATTATGACATTTGGAATTTTATAGATCTTAAGTCATTTGTTCATTAAAATATGGGTTGAACATCTGTGGAAAGACAAATGATTGTGGTTGTGAATGGGATTAAAACAGAGGCACTGGCATGTCCTCAAGGAACACTTTGAGGGAGAATGGGAGAGACACACATGGAAATCATTAGCCACTGTAGTATGGCATAAATGTTGCAGAACAGATAAAACAAAAAACTTCAGCCTCCTAGCAGAAAAAGCATCAGAGAAAGGTATTACAAGGTAGAGGCAAAGAGGATTTTGAAATTAGGGGGCTTGGGCTCAAATCTTAACTCTATCATAATTTACTGGCTGTGTGGTTCTGGGCAAGTTAGTCACCTCTCTGTACTTTGGTTTCCTCATCTGTGAAACAGAATGCTATTGGTAACTCCCTCATGGAGTTTTATTGGTATTATAGCTAACCCCTTGAAAACACTTAAAATGGTTTATGGACCACAGTCAGGGTTGTACTAGCAGTCCTTCAGTCCTCTATTATCCACAAAATAAAATGCATAGAACTCCTTGTCTATACTCTATAAAACGAAGTGTGTTGAGAAACCTCTCTTGTGCTGCAAGACAGACTGAGAATTTAAATACTTCACTTTCCACCTTGTAAGGTGGAGGAAGGTGAAAGGAACAGTAGCAAATGAGGCAGGACCCTGGCTGATAGAACCATCTCCTTGGTGCATAAGCTTCCTTGAAACCATTTCAGTTCAGAGTAAGAAACAAAGACAAGAAAAAACAAACCCAGTGCATTATCATTTTTTTCTTTAGAAATAATTATGTATATTTGCTATTTTATGTATTCATCATATTTTAAGATTGAATAATTTATTTAGATTTGTTATTTTAATTTGAAACTTATAAGAAAAATGTACTAGTTTATAAAACAATATTAAAATGTTTATGAGAACTGAAGGGTCACCATAGTTATAAATTTAATTTGTTATATTTATGTAGATTTTTCCATAATTTGGGAGTTTCCAGTTTATTAGACCATTGAAAATCTTAAAAAGAGAAATAATCAGGCTAAATTTATTTATAAATGCTGTTTAAATATTGAATGGAATTTAATTAGCTAAATTGTAAAGGTCCTCTTGTGATTGGTTGATGGACCATACCAGATTTAGAAATAGAATAACAGTTAAATTCAGAAACTTCAAGAAAACCTAGGTTTGAAATTTGTTGCAATTTTAATACATTAAATATTAATTTGAAAAAACAACTGTAAGTACAAGTTATCTTTTCTTTATATGAAACACCCATTAGGACATCAAATCTCATATTGAAAACAATTTTTTGGAACAAGCCATGATTTGAAATCATCACATCAAATTCTAGGGCTTACTATTAACTGCTGTGCTATATTTTGTCCTATTCTTGCTATGCCAAATATCATCCTATAAAACTGTTTCTCAAAAGTCTCCAATGACCTTTAAGCTGATAAATCAAATAGTCTTTAATCCTTCATCTTCTTCAAACTCATATACTGCAGTACTCAAAAAGCCCAAGTGTAACTTGCTTCTTTGAACACTATCCTATCCTTCAGAATAGTTCAGGTTCCTGTTGTGATATTTCTAGATCATCATTCACCATCCACATAATAAATCTCACTATTCCTCATTCCCCAGATCACAGCCCTTTCTCTTCTGATACTAATATTCTTACAAATGTCTTACTGCTTACACTTAACCTCTATTCCTAAATCCCTTCAAGCAGGACTTACAGATTTGTGGAACTCAAGGCTTATATTTCTTATCACTTCCTAAAGATGACTTCCTGAATTCCCAGCTAACATCAAAAACATGTAATTGTTTATCACCTTTCTTGCAACTACCCTTCTTTCACTCTTTCCTCTCCGTGATCATGTCCTTGAATCCCTCCAGTCATGATGCTGAAAACCCCCATCATCATTGCTTCCATCCTCACATGTAATTAGCAGTGAGTCCCAGTGATAAAGCAATTTATTCTTCAAAAGCTCTTTCCATTTCATTTGTCACTACTCTGGTTCAAACCCTCTGAAATAGTTTCTCCATCTCTTTTATCTATTTATTCAATTAATCATGAATCAACCCCTGAAGTATACCTAGGACATGATTTTTAACAAGAACTTCAAAGCCTTTATATTGATTAATAGAGTACACAGTCTTTCACCCAGGATGCAAGGCTCTCCATGATGATGATGGTTTTAATTTTTATCCACCAGTTTGGATGTCCTTTCTTTCTTCTTCATCTACAGAAGCCACATCAAGTGCTCTCCTTGAATATTTCTCTCATGCCTTCAGTTGTGAGAATCTCTTTTTTCCTCTCAAGAGAGAGATTTTTTGCTACAAGGTGCATGTGTTCACCAGACAGATGGACAGAGACAGAGAGTGAGAAATCACCCCCCAGATCCCAGGTGGATGGTCACACCATGATGGTGGCCCAGAGTGGAGTCTTTAGAAGTGATAAAGACATCAATATGGTGCCCCTATGATTGAGTCCTGGTAGATTTAAAAGGAGAGGCCACAATGCAGAAAGAGGCCACATGGAAGCAGACCACACTCTGGACTGCTCAAACTTCTGCCATTTTCTGATGATTTTAGATTTTCCAATATCAGAACTGTGCATCAGTAAGTCTCTATTTCTTTATAAATCCCCCAGTCCCACTTACTTCTGTTAGAAATGCAATAATAGGTTAAGATAGCTTGTTTGAAAACATTAACCTGTAATTTGTCACAAGGCATTTAAAAACAAAATTTTAATTCAGTAAATATTTACTCATGGAGAAGCATGCTACACCCTACCCAACAAACATCGAATTCACATTAAATTTATGCCGAACTCAAAATTCTGGCCTCTAACTCTTTTATGGACACACAGGTTATGTTAGGACAGTTATGTATGATTCATCTTTGAAGCAGTAACTCGACCTTGTATAGTGTTCTTCTTACGGGAAATACTAAATGAATATCTTTTGGATTCATTCATTCTTATTGGATTCCATCAGTACTTTTAGAAAAAAAAATATTACTTTAATTCTCCTGTCACTGTATTCATGTTGAATATCAGTTCTAATTTTTATAATAGACGTTCTAATATATATGCTTGGTCCAAGGCAATGGGCATGACTTTAGTACTCAGTGTCATACTTATCAGAACATGACTATTTCTGTAATGTCTAGTGTTACCTCTATTAAGTGCAATAGCTAATAAACTATAATAGTAATGAGAACAATTGTGCTCACATCACTGAATTCCAAAAAAGTGGAAAGTTCTGAAAATGCAAATTCCTTTGTCCTTTCTAACTGAAGTGCAAGGGCAATGATCATTACTCTTGTTGGCATTTTGTTTTCTATCTTTGACTTTAGGAACTTGAAGGAGAAAACTGCACACAAAAGTCTTGTATTTTGTATAATTTTATTCTTATTATTTTTTAAACATTTTATCATTACACATTTCATGTTGGGTAAAAAGAATTTACCCAACATGAACTACATCTCAGACCAGTCCAGTTGAGAATACTATA
Source organism: Tupaia belangeri chinensis (assembly GCF_000334495.1). Classification (NCBI taxonomy): domain Eukaryota; kingdom Metazoa; phylum Chordata; class Mammalia; order Scandentia; family Tupaiidae; genus Tupaia; species Tupaia belangeri. The sequence continues at coordinate 2,420,676 of NW_006203686.1, forward strand.
CGCACTACCCTCAATAGGTAATAAATAATTTTTCTGTCACACAAATGTCTTGCCTCTCTATTTTTTCTCTCTGATTTCCTTCCCTATACTCTCCCCTTATCCTACCCTCTTTCCACACTGTCTCCAGCATCCAAAGCTATTTTCACTGTTTTTATGTCTTCCAATCTTTCAGCCTCTACCATAGAGTGCAGACAGTCAGTATGCATTAAGTGGAGATATACAATATCTTTCTTTGATAGTCTGGCTTGCTTCACCCAGCAATAAATCTTCCATTATTTGACCACTTTCTATTTTTTTTTTTTTTTGGGAGGGGTTTTTTTAATAGGGCACGTGCATTCGCCAGAAAGACAGAGAGAGAGATAGAGAGACAAAAAGTGAGAAAGCATACTGTGTTGGGATTGCCACACCACAATCCCTTCTCCTCCATTCTCCTCTCGGGATCGTAGGCATACATTCACACGCACGTGGCATGAGTTTAAGCCACCGGGTCCAGGACTTGAAGCACGGTCAACTACATGAGAGTCCAACAACATATCCATTAAGCCAACTACTGGTCCCTCAATCACTTTCTATTAAATGCTAGGGTCTTGTTTCTTTTAATGACTGAATAGTATCCCATAGAGTATATGTGCCACACTTTTTCAATCCATTCATCTGTTCATGGACATTTGGGTTGGTTCCATGTCTTAGCAATCAAGAATAGTGCTGCAATAAACATTGATGTGCAAGTGCTTTTCTGACTGAGTATTCTCCTGTCCTCTGGGTAGATACCCAGGAATGGGATTACTGGATCATATGGTTGTTCTACTTTAGATCTTTGAGGAACCTCCCTATTGTTTTTGACAGTGACTGGACCAATTTACATTTCCACTACCAGTGTAGGGGAGTAAAAGTACTGCATTTTAAACAAGTGGAGTTTCTATAGATTATAACTTTAAATATACAAGCATTTCAACATCATTGTGACCTTAAACCACACTACCTTTAGAATTCCCAGAATCAGTGTAGTGGCAAAGTGGCAATGCAAAGCTCCATGATGCTGAGGTCACATTGGAAAGTCCCAGGTTCATATCCCGGGGTCTCCCTGTATACCCCAAGTGCAAGCACATATGTCCCGATACTGACTGGCTGAGGCTGGTGTGGGAACACAGTGTGAAGATACTATTGGAGGTGCCTCTCTCTTTCTGTGTTTTTGTGCATACCTGTTTATCATGTGATATATATATATATATATATACACACACAGACTCACATAAAAAGAAGAGCTTTCCTCATTTGCCTTAAAAATGCATCTGAAAATAGAGACATACTAGAGTTTATTTTTACCTAAAACATTAAACATCATAGAGTAAATGAAACACTAAGAAAAAGAGACAAGAAGAAACACCAAAGGCGTCATTTTAATTACTAAAAAATAGCTTCATTGCTGTTACATTATTTAATGCATCTATTAGCAAATATTGTAAAACACTAATTCTCCTCCTGGATTAATCAAGTTTCTCTTTCTGTTTTTATTTTATTTGTTTGTTAACAGAGTGACCTTTAAAACCTGAAAGAATAGTTAGTTATTGGCATATCCTAGTTATAAAAAACAGTTTTGAGGAAAGAAAGTACTCTAGACATGAACAAATAAACACATCTGTGGGATTAATGTAAGAGCTGTTTGGTTAACTTTGCCAGAACCAACTCTCAAATTCTGAATTTTGTATCTGGAAAGAAAATTTAAAAGTACGGAAAACAAACATGCCACAGAGAAAGAGCTCCTACGATTCACCAACGGGAAATGGAACAAGTGAATTCCTCCATCTGGTCATACTTTTTTTTTTTTTCATTGCATTTGGAAACATGTTGGACAGAGATAACTTTGTTCAATCCTGAAGTGAGACTTGACATGGATGTTGTTTCTGGCGCCTGGCGGCACCATGCAAGATCCATGAATGCGAAGGAGTTGGCCAGGAAAAGCTGCTGCCCGTTGCTCAGAGGGAATCAGAGCCCTGAACACGGCCACCTCTACCTCTCTCCTTTAATTACACTCAGGCATTCAATTAATCAAGTCAATCCATCATCTTGAGTCACAATCAGTAGAACTCTCAGAATTCAAAGGGAATCTGTATATTCTGTTACAGGTCACACACCGCAGGGATGATTAAAAATGGGCTATCAGGAAGATTATAGTCTGCACTGACTTATCTAAGTTTGTGTCCTGTGTTCATTCATGTTTTTCATCTAGAGTCATATTTCCCTTTTCCTCCTCCCTCCCTCTAAGGTCTCTACACCACAGCAATGTTGAATAATCCTTTTACTTTCAGCCACTTTTCCTCTTGCTAACAATGGACTCAGCAGGTTGAATCTCCAGGGTCCAAACTGCCTAGAAAAAAATCATGCTCTCTTGGTTGTACTAAGATGCTCCCAGATATTAGTAACAAGAGAGTTTAGCAATCTAGCTTACAATACCACCTCTTAACTTCTTCATAATAAGCACAGAGTTTCCGTTTCCATTTTATGGGTACTAGAATGTTAGAATAATCAATTGTGACGTCATCAAAAGTCATGGGAGTTACATTAGTTCCTGGGGCATCCACAACAACAATATTTTATGAGCCCTGTAGCATATCCATAGAAATTCACCTTTAGTGTTATCAGGCTGGAGGAAACTGTCTCTTTGTGTCATGTAGCTCACTGTGCATGGTAAAATAAACTCTGGAAATTGCGTATCTTATTCTTATGGTAGGAGTCATGAAACAAGGTATTTTGCATCATGTCATCATATCCACACTCTGCCCCTGAAAACCAAACCAGACCCGACTCCTGCTCTCACTCGCAAAGCCACATTTATGATGATTCTACGTCTTTAGATATGACAACATTTGTTGAATTTTTTTCTTACATCTTTTATTTTTGATGCATTTAGTCTATACCCAAGTAAGATAAGGAGGAGTCTTGAAGGAATTTTTATAACACAACAAAATGAAGTGCAATGGCTCAAAAAAAGTCCATGAAATGGATTAAGAAACTAATAGAAAGCCAAGATATGATCAATAGTAAGACATACTAAACTCCTCTATGATCATGACAGGTGGGCTGCACATTTTGGTCTGAACTTTCCAGTGGGAGGAAAAAAAAATCAGTTCTAAGAGTCACAGTATCTATACAAGAAAAAAATAAGTGAAACTTTGAGAAAAATTTATCCTAAATTTCTTTGTTCTTATAGAGAGGAGATTATGTCTTCTTACAAACAGGAACACTATCTTCAAAACTTACTATTTTTCTAGAGCTATGGTTGAAGAGAATTCTACACCACAGAACTTGTTGACTTGATAGCAGAAAAAGCTAGTGTTCTAGGTATGGCGCAGCTGTTTCATGAATCATGTTTTTTTCTCATAGAAATGCAGCTTCCATCTTTAATCATATGTCATACACCAATGTAGCATACGATTAAGAATGTGCAATCGGACGTAACATGTTTAACTAACAGAATGACCTGGTTAACCTCCTTCTTTTTTGGGGGGGGTGGGGGCCCATCATTTTTCTCATTTATAAAATGGGGATAATACTAGTATGAACCTTTTAGATTTATTGTGAGGATCCAATTAAATCACTTATAATGCTGCCTAGTGCAGAATAAGGAGGTTAGAGGTAATTAAAATTATTACTCTGAACCAATATACAGTGTGTTCATAATGAAAAAACTCATTTGGTATGCTGTAATAATATACAGTGATTGTAAAAACACTTTTTTAAAAGTAAATAAAATTTTAAAAATCATCATTAGCATTTACTAGTAATATCAATGGCCCATATATCACATATAACTAGAGACATATTTCCCTTTTCCTCCTCCCTCCCTCTAAGGTCTCTACACCACAGCAATGTTGAATAACCCTTTTACTTTCAGCCACTTTCCCTCTTGCTAACAATGGACTCAGCAGGTTGAATCTCCAGGGTCCAAACTGCCTAGAAAAAAATCATGCTCTCTTGGTTGTACTAAGATGCTCCCAGATATTAGTAACAAGAGAGTTTAGCAATCTAGCTTACAATACTATTAACATTTAAAACTTTATTTTCTTTGGAAAAATTTTTGCCATTAGAGCACATGTGCTTGCTAGAGAGACAGAGAGACAAAAAGCAAAAAATCATCTCCTGGGAGACAGCCATGCCGCAATCCTTTCTACTCCATTCTCTTCTTTGGATTTTGGGCACACACAAACATACACACATGTGACTGGTGTGAGTTTTAAGCTACCAAGTCCAGGACTCAAACTACTGTCAACTATATGAGAGTCCAGCAATATAACCACTACCTCATCTGCTCATCCCACCATTTAAAACAATTAATGTTTATGTCCATCTATAACATACACTAGCTTAGTACCATAATGCCAACTCTGCCTTAGAAGAAAGCTATAGAGCATTACTAACAGACTATGTGTTTTTCCCAATTAAAAATTTTATGTAGAGACCAGCAGTTGGCGTAATGACTAGGTTGCTGGGCTCCCATGTAGGAGACTATGGTTCAAGTCCCAGACCCAGTGGCTTAAACTCATACCAGGTGCACATGCATGCATGCTGATGATCCCAGGAGGAAAATGGAAGAGAAGGGATTGAGGCATGGCCAACCCCCCACCCCTGGTGTGAGTGTTTTCTCACTTTCTTTTTCTCTGTCTCTATCTTTCTGGTGAGCATATATATCCTAAAGCAAAAACCTCTCCAAAAAATATAATAATAATAATAATAAAAGATTCAACACTGTAGGATGACATAGCAGTTAAACACGTATGTAACATCAAAACATATGAAGCATGTGGGACTCCCACATGGCCAACAACAGTTTGATCCCGGATCTAGCAGCTTGAAATTCATACCAGAAACGTGTGTGCGTGCCTAAGATTCTAGGAGGAGAATGGAGGAGAAGTGATTGTGGCATGGCCATCCCCCCTGGGTGATGATTTCTCACTTTCCCTCTCACTGTCTCTGTCTCTCTCTCTCTCCAGTTAGAGCACACACTCTAAGGTTAAAACTTCTGCAAAGAGAGAAGGAGAGAGAGAGAGAGGATTTAACTGACAAATGTATGTGTTCTAAAGGCTCCACCAACTGGCCAGCCCCCCATTCCTCTCCCTGTCTGTGGATGTCCCTACTTCCTGAAACATAACAATATTAAAATTAGGCCAATTAATAACCCTACCGTGGTCTTTAAGTGTTCAAGTGGCAATACATACCATTTTTATAACAGTAAAAAGAAGCCTGAGGTCAATAACTTTGTGATATATCTTTGAATGATTTGCCTAGCTTAAAAAACAAAAAACAAACAAACAAACAAACAAAAAAACCCAGAATATTGCAGAATGCAATACTACTTTAAAAACATCCTTATCTGAGCTTAAAAAAAATATATGGTCAAATATCACTGAAAAGCTAACAACTAAAAATACGGACATTAAAAAAAGGGAGGTGAGGAAATAATGGCAATATGGAAGAATATTTGGAGAAGTTGAACTGTTAAAGAGAGTTGAGAAACAGCATAGTTGGAAGAACACCTTTTTGAGATAAAAAAGATTTTCTGTTTTTTTAGTTGGGAAATGCATATTTTTGTATTTTATGAGAACAATCTAATACATAATAAATGGAAAAGGAGGGAGGGAGAAGAGAAAATATGAATAAATTCATCTGAAGTACAAATAACAAGATAGGACCCACAATGATTAATCTTTTCCTTAATGTTTTGAACCTTGTTTGCTATAATTTTTAGACAGGACACCCTATATTTTGTGGGTGACCTTACTTTCAGATCCCATAACTCCACTTGCTTGGGATTAGTCTTTTATTAAATAATCAAAAATCGCATGTTTAAAGAACTTTAGAAGAAGACTGTTTTTTAGATAGCATAGATTTTACACTAGAAAACAAATCTTTAAATTCAAGATGTGGTCTATAAGCATAAAATGAAATGAAAATTTACTTATTCCTTATAAAAATATAAAATAATGAACTTCAACTATCTGTGTAAATGATTATACTTAACTCCTCTATTAAACAACTGCAACGTCTATAAATAGTCTATCATAAAAGCAAAATTATATATTAGAAATTTAATTGAATCTTTTTGTTAAGATAAATGTTTATTTAATTCTTCTGAGAGAGAGAGAAGAGGACAATGCCTCCAACAAGGTCATGACACCATGATCCACCCCCAGCCTCAGTCAATCCCAGATGCTTGGTATGTGGGTTTTCAAGAGACTCAGGGAAACCTCTGGAACTCTGGAAGTGAGCCTGGCCTTCCCATCTGGTCCAGCCTTGCATTATACCACTGCGCTACTGCCTGGAGCCTGGCCTCAAAATGGGATTTTTTTTTTTTGAGGTTTTTGCCATAGGGCGCATATGCTCTCCAGAAAGACAGAGAGAGACAGAGAGACAGCGAGAAATCATCCCCCAGGGTAGATGGCCACGCTGCAATCCCTTCTCCTCCATTTTCCTCTCAGGATCCTGGGCATGCACGCACAAGCGCCCAGCATGAGTTCAAGTCATCGGGTCTGGGACTCAAACTGCAGTCGACTACATGGGAGTCCAGCAACATAGCCATTATGCTAACTGCTGATCCGAAAATGGGGTCTTTTTGAAGAAAAAAATATTCCAGAATAAAAGATAGATATTACTATTCTTCAGGGTAAGTTTTACCATGAATATATCGGGTTGTTAGGAAACTCATAATGCATTTTTACATAGCAAAACATAGAAAAACATATCATAGCTTTTCTGATAACCTAATAACTTAACAGGGGGAAAAATACTACATTTAAAATTTTTTACTTCTGAATGTATTTCTCACTCGACACATTGTTGCCTTTATTCTACAAACAATTTGCATTGCAAAAACATCCAGTTTATCACATGTTATTATTTAATGCATAATAATTACATGTTATATTCTCTCCAATAAACTGGTTTAAAAGAAATATCTAAATACAGAAGGAGCAGATATTGCCATTGTTCTAAGCTGGTGACCACTTAAGGTTCAAAATGGTGAGACCTATTAATAGAAAAATTAATTGGTAGCCAAAACATTTCAGATAGCAATGGATGGTTGAATTTATTAAATGTGAGAGAGAAATAAAATTGGCAAAGTATAAATCCAAAATAAGAATGGTGATTTAAAACATATGAAGATTTAATGGATTATTAAATGGCTTTCCAATGTTTCCAAAGTTGTATGCACTTTCAAGGTTTTCAATAGAAAGGAATCAGGCCCAATATGGTTTTATAAAAACATTTTAAGAATGAAAGGCAGGGTGTAAGAAGGTTACATTGCTGGACTACCATGTAGTCAACTGTGGTTTGAGTCCTGGACCCGGCAGCTTTAAAACTCATGCTGGGTTCATGTGCATATGTGCCCAAAATCCCAAGATAAAAATGGAGGAGAAGGGATTGCAATGTGGCCATCACCCTTGAGGGGTGATTTCTCACTTTCTGTCTCTCCATCTCTCCAGCAAGCATATGTACCCTATAGCAAAAAATATCTCTGTTAAAAAAAAAAAAAAAACAGCCAAGTACTTTACTCAGTCATTCAAGGTAAACATAAACAAAGTTTAACTATTTGCCACACAGAAGTTTCTAATTGGTTTTCTAATTTATTCTCAGTCCTTCTTTCTGTTGTGCTCTTCTACCTGATCTTTGAAGAAAGTGTCCCGAGGCATCTATACTGTGGACTCTCTACTATTATACTTAGAAGATAATGCCAGTTGTTAGGATTGCTAATGAATGATTGACTTAGAGTTGGTATTATGGCTTACTGCTAAATCTTGCATATGCATAGCAATTCATCACGGATTGCAAAACCAGACATGCAATTTATTGTGGCTACTCCTTTGAGTGACTTCAGCATTAGTCCACTGTCAGGCACAGACTAGCGATCATGCTTGCTGAACAAACAAGCAGTAGTACCTATGCATCGACTTCTCAATGGCTCAGTCTCTGAGAGTCAGTGAATGGCTATCAGTTGACTGGCCTTATGACTTGAAGATCTCTCAACGTTATTTTATTTTCCCTTCTTCTTAAAAAGGCTCTCCAAGAACTCAGCTGAATTCTTGCTTAGTCTTCATTCTAAATCAAGGCAAGCTACTTTGACATACATCATTCCCATAAATACCTGATATTTCCTTTGGCCAGCCATACAGACTTAGGGAAATAAATGCTCATTCTTATGAGATTTTAGAAAGATGAACATACAAGGGCCAACCTTTGGTATGGTGGTTAAGGTGGTCAAATCCTACATGGCCAAGTGCATAGCTCATGTCCAGATCTGGTGGCTTAAGAAACATGTCAGGTGCATGTGTATATGCCCAAAATCCCAAAAGGAGGGAGAGATGGAGGAGAAGATATTGCAACATGACCATTCTCCATATGGGGGTGCTTTCTCTCTCTCTCTCTCTCTCTCTCTCTCTCTCTGTCTCTCTCCCCCTGCTTCCTCTTCCTCTTCCTGGAACCACACATGTCTTCTAGCAAAATTTATTTAAAAAGTAAAAAGATACATATAAAAAAAAACAAAGAACTGAGGTCAGCAGGTGGTGTAGTGGTTATGACAACGAACTCCCACCTGACTGACCAGTGTTAGAATCCTAGACCTGGTGGCTTTGCTAGGTGAGTGTGTGTGCATGCCCAAAATCCCAGGAGGAAAATAGAGGAGAAGGGATTGCAGTGTGGGCATCTCTCTGGGGGGGTTATTTTCACTTTCCCTCTGACTGTTTCTGTCTGTCTCTCTCCAGTGAGCACATTTTTCTCCTGTGAGCACACATGCTCTGCAAAAACCTTAAAAATATAGAAAGAATCAACTGACTAGCTTTAAGAGGAAAATAACAAAATTGTCCCCATCAAAGAAATTTGTTTCAATCTACTTGATTCTGTTTCTGTAGCTGTCACAATTCTTAAATGGATGATGAAATAAGAGGAAGTAAGTATCCTTCATCGGCAGAAAGCTCTATATTGCAGGAGTAGGAGCCTGATTCCATTACCAGAAGGCCCACTGCCCACTAACTTAGCTCTAAAATATTCCATCTCTGTAAAATCTGATAATAGTACCTGCCTTACAGGCTTTTGTTGTCTGTATTAGATAACTGTAGATAGGTCACTTAGTATGGTGTCTGAAACATCACAGTTAATCCATAAATGATATTCACTGTGTTTCTTAATATTTTATCAGGTTAAAAAATAGGAGAAAAAGAAGTTAGAATGCAGAATGACAACAGATCAATTAATGAATCTTCTGCCCACAGGATTGGTGATGGCAGATTGAGGAAGGTCTCAACACAGTTTGAACTTGTATCTTTTTCATAAGGAAAAAAAATAAGAGTGTAAAATCCCACTGAAAAGGTGCCTTCAAAACTTTGAATATTCCCTAGACAAAAGGTGTGGATTATTTTAAAACTGGACTCCTGATAACTGTCAAGACAACTGTTCTGCTTTGAACATGCTGGTTTGAGTCAATTTCTAGGAAGTAAGTAATGACATCCTCTCGGCTTAAAATTCCACCCTGAATCGTGTTCAACAAGCAAAATCCAGAATGCAGTAGGAAACTGTAGCCAACATGCTTGGGTAAAGGGCTAGGTTTATCTTTTGGTGAAGGCCACAAATAAAAGGAGCTTTGGTATCATTTAAAATGAAGGTGAAGTTCTTTTGTCACCACTCTTATCAAATCTTAGTCAATTGAAATTCTGTCTCTCCGAACACACGTTCATACAAACTTCACCAGATCTTAATGTTTATAGAGGGGAAAAAAGGTCATTTATGTTTTCTCAACACTGCAAAATTGTACTGATGATATTTATTTTAAACACTACATATTTTTCTCTTAGCGGAAAAGCCCATTATTATGACAGCTGAAAGCAATAACTCCCTAACTGGGACACATTTCCAAATTCAAAACTTGTGATTATCATGATGCCTGGATGCCTGGCTATGTTGCTTTATTTGCTTATTTAACAAGCATTGGCATCCCTAAGAGGGTCAAATAGATATTAAGATGTATTTATTTAGCAAGTCTTCAGCTGCCCTTTTCTGTACGTACAAAAATACTCAAACTTTATAAAAGATTAGAACAGATTATTTATTTTAGAACCTGGGAGATTTTCCATTTCAGTTTATCTGGACCTTAACTAATATCTAAACAAAAGCAAAAGGAAAAGACCCTTTGGGACTTGTCTTTTTCTCCCCAAGTTTTTATGTTGAAAAATCTCAAATCTACAGAAGAATTTCAAAGATAGTACAATGACTATCTATATGTTAATATTCATGAATTGTTAACATCTCACCACATTCCTTCTCCCTCATTTACATATATATGTATGTGCATATAAATATACACATACATGCACATTCTCTTATTGTGAATTACTTGAGCATCATTGCAGATGCTGTAGATCACAAATCAATGTCTTGTGTCTATTTTTATGTAACTGTCTGGTCTTTACACTCACTTTCCTCACTCATCTAAATGGGACAATAAGCAAGAGAACAAGCAAGCACTTTCAGTGCAGTTTCTTATTATTCAAATGTCTTCACCATTGGCCTGCAAAAACTCTGGGCATCAGATCTACTCTGCTAATAAATTATAAGACCTTTTCCAGTAGAGTGGATACAAAGGGATGATTTAAAACAGGAATGGTTTAAGTGTTCAGTGCTTAGTCATTTTAAATGGACACTCTTAGAATCATTTAGTGATGGAGTCTCAGTGGATCCTACTTTTTATGCCTGCTATGGGGCTGGAAGTACACACTGCCCAGCGTGGGCATCATAACTAGAAGGCATCAGATTATGAGCAGTAGGTGTTTCAGGGAGATGAAAAGACAACAGGCAGACATTTCCAAGCCCAGCTCTTTGTACTAAGTGGAATACCCACTCACTGAAACATGGCAAACATGTAGGGCCTTCCAGGGCAGATCATTTAAAATAAAGTCAAACTATGTTAGCAGATTCTGAACAACAAATTTCTCCATAAGTCTCTAAAGTTAATACAATTTTAGTCATCTAGAATAGCTCAGGGGAAGTCTGCTGAAATTGAAGATTTTAAGGAATCCACTGTAACCAGTCATTCCTACCAAGATCCCAATCAAATCTTATCACCAAGTAAGATTTTTTTTAACATAAAATGATAACTACTAAGCAAATTTAGAGGTAAGACAGACAGTTCTCTCTCCAATAGTAAGGAGAGGGCTGAACGCTTGCAATAACTTAGAGTAAAATGAAAATAATGATGGATTCTATTTTATACCATTAAGATATTTCTTAATATAAAGCCATAACCTAACTAAAAATCCACAGAAAGTTCAAATTAAAAAAATAAAATTGTCAACAAGTCACCAAATAGGTATTGAATATTTTACTTACATGTCATGATTTGTAAATTTACAATCTACTTTCTGAATATGAAATCTATAATTTAGCAGGATGCATGCAAAAAACGCATAAACTGTAGTCTTCATGTGGCATTAATTGACTAAACTGTGCACAGACTGGAAGGGTGTGAGAAGAAGGTGCAGAGGGGGAATGGATGAAAAGGTCTGACCATGGAGGGAGCAGCACTGGGTCTGGGCTACTGAGGCCACAGCCACCTGAAGAGCCAGAGGACAAAGGAGAAGGCAGCAGGGACCCAGATAGGCAGTAATGCCACATAGCCCTCATCTGAAATATGAAGAGGACTGAACTGTTTTTGGGAACTCAGGGATTAGCAGGCTGCTTACACTTGATGCATTTACACAGATGTTTTGGAACAGGTATGCAAAGCCAAGAGAAGTATGATACAGAACCAACCTAGTAAGAATCCCTGCATGTAGCAATATCTTTGGCTAAAACTTGCACTGTCTGGATAGTACTTCCTCTGCTGAGCACACATGTGCTTCCAGAGAAACATCCCAGGGAGCCTCTGTCAACAAGAGCATTAGCAATCCTCAAGGGCAAACACAAAGATGGCTTTCCAGTTCCGTTTAATTCTCTGGAGATACTACTTGATGAAACAATATGCTTTTATGAGAAGTGCATATTCTTAGCATTAAAAACACTGGCAGCTTCATGGAAATTTCAATAGGGTCTTCTCACTTGAACAAATCAAGCCAAGGTAATTCAGGCTTACTGTTTATAGTTCTAGGACACAACTTTGAAATGCACAAAAACTGAAGCACTGAAGGTAGCTATAGATGCTTAGTAATGAGCTTGATCTGCACAGTTAGAAAGCCAGTTTCTGATTTGAGAATCAATAAGAGGCCACTGCCAAATGTTCTACACCTGGATCAGAGCTCACACAGCAGCCTTTAACTGCAATTAGACGCAAGAGTATGACAGAGTACAATGTAAAAAGATGAATGACAGGACCAGCAGATGGAGTAATGATTACAATGCTGGACTCCCATGTAGTTGACCATAGTATCAGTCCTGGACCCAGCAGCTTAAGACTCACTCTGGGCACACTCGTATGCATGCCCAAAATTCCAAGAGGAGAATAAAGGAGAAGGGATTGTGGCATGGCTATCCTCCCCTGGGCGATGATTTCTCACTTTCTGTCTTTTTCTCTCTCCAGTGAGCACTTGCACCCTGTAGCAAAAATCTATTTAAAAAAAAAAAAAGAAGAAGAAAAAGAAGAAGAAGAAGAATGTTGATGCAGCACACATATTAACACACTTAGACTATGTATCAGCCAACTACAGCCTATAGGTCAGACTCAGTCTACCACCTGTGTTTGTAAATAAAGTTTTATTGGAACACAGCCACACTCATTTATCTATGTAGTGTTTGTGGCTACTTTCCTGATACAAGGCAAAGCTGAGTACTGTTGACAAAGATTACGAGCCCCACAAAGCTTAACATTTACTCTCTGGCCCTATACGGAACACTGACAGCTCCTAGTTTCCACCTAGCTATGTTTGTCAGAGCCTTCATTTCTCTTCCTGAAAAAAAAAAAAAAGTGTGTTAGTTTCCTATCGCCACTGTAATAAATTATCACAAATTGAGTATCTTAAAAACAACATAATTTATTATTTTATAATTCTGGAGGTCAGAAGTCCCAAAATCAAGATGTGGGCAGTTCTGTGTTCCTTCTAGAGGCTTTAGAGGAGAATCTATTTTCTCGCTCTCCGGCTTCTACAGGCTACCTGCATTCTTTGGCTTGAGGTCTCTTCTTCCTCTTCAAAACCAGTACTTAAATCTCTGTTTCTCAACTTCTACTGTCAAGATGTCTTGTCTTCATTTTCCACCACTTTTTCAAAAAAATATTCATTGCAATTTATGATTTACATCTATTTATTACACATCTTTGCAGGGTATAGAATAGTCTTTAAAGGCCTGTATATAATGTGTAATAAAGAAATGAAGCTAGAAACACATTCACCACCTTTATTTAACATTGTATTATTTTGTGGACATTTGAAACCCACTCCAGTGATTATCTGGGAAGTACTGAATTGTATGATGTTCTCTACTGTGGGTGGGAGTGTGGAATTTGCAGTAGGAGTATTGCATTCAAGTTTTCAGAGGAGAGTTTCTCTCACTTTACTGATAGGGGATATTTGGGAAGAGAATTCCTCCAGAATCTCTTGTTTACAGGTTTTTGGTTCCTGTAGACCCAAATCTTTCTGCTCCTAATGTAGTTGGAGGTTTAGCTACACAGGCGGCATGTAAGGTAGACCACCTTCAAGGTGTAACAAGGGACACAGCAGCATCTTCTCTCCCACAGCAGGCTGGGTGTGGGTCCCTGATGATGAGTTTAGGCTGAGCAGCCTGAGCATCCCTGTTACTCCTGGATGGGTGAGGGCAGAACAACGTCAGTGGACATGGAGTAGCAGCTCCTAACTCTTTCTCTGGGACTGCAGGAAATAGGTGGTGGTCCTTGAAGGCTGGGACAGTCCTGTCCTTTCCCATGGCAGGCTGGGCAGGAGTCCCTGCTTATGAGTTCAGGCTGACCATCTTTGTTTTTACCTTTAATAGCTCTTCCTCTGTCTCTTATCCTCTTGCTTCTCTCTTATAAAAAACCCTTATAATTACATTAGGACCATCAGACAATCCAAAATCATCTCTCTATCTCAAGATTCTTAACTTGGGACCAGCAGTTAGCGTAATGGCTATGTCGCTGGACTCCCACATAGTCGACACGGTTCGAGTCCCAGACCCAGTGGCTCAAACTCACACTGGGCGTGTGTGCGTGCATGCCCAGGATCCCGAGAGGAGAATGGAGGAGAAGGGATTGCAGCGTGGCCATCCCCCCTCGGTGGTGATCTCTCGCTTTCTGTCTCTCTGTCTCTCTCTGTCTGTTTGGCGAGCTCACACGCCCTATAACAAAAACTTCTCAAAAAAATTTAAAAAAAAAAAAGGATTCTTAACTTAATTACACATACCAAGTACCTTTTGCCTATTCATAGTTTCTAGGAATTGGACCAAGCTACCTACTGGGAGGACGTTATTTGGCCCAACATAATACATTAAATAAATTATTTTCTAAACCAGGTATAGATGTTTGAAGAACAAAATGAAAGACAGGAACATATAATATAATACAGATTTGATTTTATCACCCAACAAACTTTCTCCATATGTCTTAATTCTTCTTTCTACAGCCCTTCCATATGAATGTCTATCTCTTTTCATCACTGTGCATCACTATGAAGATAATTGAGAAACCCAGTTCTTGCATCTAAAACTTCACATCTTTTTACTCTGAACCAAAAAGATTTTATTAAAGTTTAAAACTATAATTACTTAAAAAGTTTTATATTAAAAACATATATCATGAATATATTTATCCCCCTAATTTAGAGGAGACTGGACCTTCACCTATATACACCTGCAAGACAGATGTGGTGGTTTGGATATGGTTTGTCCCCCAAAGGTTCATGTGCTGGAAGCCTGATCCCCAGTATAATGGTGTTGAGAGGTGGTGGGACCTTTAGAAGGTGGGCCTATTGGGTAATCTTTGGATTTGGGGGCCAATACTCTGATAAATATATTAATGCTCTCAAGTTGGAGGAAAGCATTTCTCACTCTCATAGGAATGAGTTGGTTAGTTTGTGAGAGAGTAAGTTGTTATTAAAGACAGATTCCTACAGATTTCTTTCTCTATCTCTCTCTCTTCCCCAACCAACACCCTGATTAACTTTTCTGCTTCTCTCAACCACGTTGTCATGCAGCAGAGAGTCACCAGATGCCAGCCCCATGATTTTGGAATTTATAGCCAACAAAATTATGAACTGAATAAACCTCTATTCTTTATAAATCACCCAGTTTCAAGTATTTTTGCTTAGTAAAATGATAACGACTGAAATGACAGGTTAGGTAGTGATGAATGTCATCAAAAAGGTAGGAGTAAAGTTGTGTGTTTTGACAATGGCAAAGTGAAGAGTCAGGAGGCAAATGGTAGAAGTCTATAAATAATGGCTGCATTTGACAGCTATGTTAAGAATAAGCTAAAGTGAGCAAGGGTGGAACTACCAGATATACCATTTGGGAGGTGTTACGATTGATTATATTTGTCCACCAAAATCCATATGCTGGAAACAAATGTGGGAGTATTAAGTGGTAGGTCCTTTAGGAAGTGATTAAGATATGAGGGATTCATCCTCATGGATTACTAGTTTATAAATGAACTCAAGGAAATCAACTAGGTTCCTTTCATCCTTCCATCTCTTCATCCTAAGAAGATACAGTGTTCATCTCATTTTGGCCCTTCTGCTCTACTGCCATGTAAGGACAATAGCAAGAAGGTGACATACAAGAAAAAAGTGTCCTCACCAGACACTGAGTCTACAGTTCAGAATCTTACAATTTCCAGATTCTAAAACTGTAAGAAACTAAATTTCTGTTCTTTTTTTCTTAAGAGAGATTTTTGCTATAGGGTGCATGCATTTGCTGGAGAGAGAGATAGAGAGACACACAGAGAGAGAGATAGAACGTGAGAAATCACCCTCTAGGAGGAATGGCCATGCTGAAATCCCTTTTCCTTTAATCTCTTCTCAGGATTTTGGACATGCATGCACATGCACTGGTGTGAGTTTTAAGTTGTTGGGTCCAGGACTCAAACCGCAGTCGACTAGGTGGGAGTCTGGCAACATAACCATTACACCACCTGCTGGTCCCCAAATTTCTGTTCTTTATAAGTTATCCAGGCTCAGGTATTTTGTTATAGCAGTATAAGGGGACAAAGACAGAAGCTTCTGGCAATAATCTGGATGAAATATAATGGTAGCCAAGACCAGAATTACACTAACAAATATATAACGTGGGTTGATCACATATATATTTTGAAGATAGAGCCAACCAGATTTGCAATTTTAATGATGATTTGGGGTCACAATAAATGTAATATCTTAACTCATTAACTAGATTGTAAGTTCCTTATGGTCAGGGTCCAGATCTTAGGTGTTCTTAGCCTTAGCCCCTCTTTACATGTAGGTTCACTGTTTAGAACACATTCTTGATGTTTCAAAACAAGGGAACTTAACAGTGTCTAAAGACTCAACATCATGAAAGTATGATTTTAGAAAACTTGTAGTTTGAATCAGTGACCAACTATGTGATAAAACACTTTCTGGGACAATTCCCAACCTAACCACTTGCCAAAAGCCCTACAGCACACTACTTTATTGCTGTAAATTTAGCTATAGTCAAATATTCCAATGCCATATTATTAAGCACTGAGCAATATTTCATTCCATAAACTTTACTTAGCATGCTCTTCTGATTTTAAAACAAATAAACAAAACCCCATAGAAAAAGATGTAAGTTGGGGAAGTCATGCAAATAGAACTGAGAATAAAAATACATTCGATTATTGGCACAGATCCCTTTAAATGAAAATGGAAAAATGGATTTTTTTCTTCTGAGGACAAGGTCTAAGATTTACAAATGGTTAGGAGATCTGATAACTGACAGTTAACTTTCTGAAGTAAAAATTAACTAGGAAACAGAATTCTTCAGTACTGGGATGTCCACTGTTGGTATTTGGCATTAGCGACTAAGTGTCAGCATTCCAGTTCTGCTCTTTAAAAGCTAGAGGTTATCATTGCTACTTACAGTAACTTAAGGTTTATTGGGATCATTCATTAATTTCTCAGGTAAAGAAATGTTAGAGCTGATCTGTAGAGAAAATTAGGTAAGGGTGTCCCTTTGCACCTGCTATGACACAGACATAAAGACTAGACTATACGTTACACAAAGTTGAGCATATCTAGTTTCCATTTACAAACAAACCTTGTTTTACAGTTTTGTGCTTTTGTCCTATTAGCTGAGAAACGGGAACCAGGTGATAGGTTTGATGTCTTTCTATCTCTAAAGGCAGGGCTACTTGTAGCAAAATGTTAACTAACCTGTAAAAAATCCTTGTCTTAATGGAAAATGTTTACCTCAAAGGGGAATTCACTCTTGGGATTATGCAAGTAGTAAAGGATATTTAAGTGGTTTGCAAAATTCACAGATAGTGTTCTTTTGGGATCTGAGAATTAAAAAAATAAAAGAATCTGATTAGGATTACTAGATAATCCTACTTTCAAGAATGAACACTCAGAGATTTGAAGATCTGTGATCTCTGATCCAACATGGCTATAAAAACGTAAATTTGAAGGAACTTCAAAAACTTTGTGGAAAATGGAAATAAAGTATAAGTTTATCTTGGGTGCAAAAAAAATGAAATCCATGCCTAGTGTTTTGCTTTTGTTTGTTTGTTTTTGTCTTTATTTTTATTTACACAAAATGCATTTTCCATGAGCTTTTTGATAACCCCTCATATTTCTGTAAAGTGATATGTTTTAATAAAGACATTCTTCATTAGGTTAGAATGCATGCACCTTGGGAGAAAATTTGAACTCTCAGAATCTATATGGTTAAACTAGGTGAGGAGTGAGAGGGCAGGAAGAGGATGAATACATGGGCAAAAAAGATGAGGGTATATCTAATTAAGGGGAATAGCAGGTATAAGATACCATTGCATGATGCCTCTAAAAACCTTTGGATGTTTTTACAGAACAGATTCTATTTAATCAATAAGCATTGATTAAGAACTTACAACTTATCAAATACTTTACTACTATGGGTATTCATGGTGTTAAGAGGAGAATTCAAATGTTAAGGAGAAGCCTGATCATTTAGCATCTTCTAAGCATAAGTGCTTCTAATCCATGGCATTATTTCAAAATATTGGCAAAATGTCTCATGGAAACAAATTTTACTGCCTGATTCTCATGTGAATTGCAATCTGGCCTACAAAAGAGCTATAACCAATTATTTCCCCCTTTTCCTCTTGTCTTCTTTCTTCTGTTTTGGTAGGAAACTCAGTATCAAGTCTTGCATATGAACATTCCCCACTGGTTCTTCCATCACCTCATCCAAAACACATTGAAGATCTCCACATTTATATAATTTATTCAGTTCTGTCCTCTGCGATTCACCATCACACATTCCATTCCCTACTCCTACCTGACACCTTTAGTCTGTCTGGCAGGTTTCTCAAACTTAATCTGCCCATCAATGCAACCATCTTCTCCATCCCAGATTTGCCTCTTCCCTCTGGCATTTTCCATCTTGTTAAAAAGCAGCATTTTCTCAATTTATTTATATCAGAGAATTCTTCCTCTCCTTCTTTTACCTTCGCCCTCCTTCACCTTTTAAGCACCAAATCCTTGAATATTCCCTCAAGTCCTTCCACATATATGCCTTATTCACTGCTATTACCTTAGCCAAATTCTCCATCATGCCTTGGATGAGCTTTTAAGACAAATTCTAAACCACGGCCACTCCTGGGGGCTACAGTGTCTTCTCCACACAGTGGATCTCATCTCCCCCAACTAAAACCCTTGAGCACCTGTTTCCTCTGCATCCCTAGGTTAGAGATAGCTCAGTGACTGAGTTCTATGCCGTCTTAAAGCCTCAGGACCTTCGTACACACAGTTTCCACTGCCTACAATGCCCACTGCTAAGCTTACAAGTTACAGCCTTGGAGGGCATCCTTCTTTCTTACTTTAGTTTTTGCTGTAGGGCAGCAGAGAGAGACAGAAAGAGGGAAAGTGAGAAAGCACCCCCCAACGAGGATTGACCACACATACCTGGTATGCTTTTTAAGTCACCAGGTCTGAGATTCAAACTGCACCATTGGCCACATAGGATCCAGCACCTTAACCACCATGCCTCCTACTGGCCCTGGAGTTCATCCTTTCTATTATAATTCCCTATTATTCTCTGGGAACCAGCAGTTAGCGTAATGGCTATGTCGCTGGATTCCCACGTGGTCAACCGCGGTTCGCGTCCCGGACCCAGTGACTTAAAACTCACACCGGGCACGTGTGCATGCGTGCCCAAGATCCCGAGAGGAGAATGGAGGAGAAGGGATTGCGGCGTGACCATCCCCCCTGTGGGGTGATTTCTCGCTTTCTGTCTCTATGTCTCTCTCTGTCTGGCGAGCGCACGCGCCCTATAGCGAAAATCTCTCCAAAAAAACAAAATAATAATTCCCTATTATTCTCTATCTCAATGTCTTGTTTCTCCCTTCAAATATTAACATTTGTTTATTTATTTACTGTTCAAATAAGGTGGTCAAACAAACCTATCAGATTATGAGTTCAGTTTTGGTAAGTTACCTCCATCACTATCATTCCCTAGTGACTTCCCAGCACCTAATAAACTGTCTCGAACATAAAAGTATGCAATCAGCCACTCAGTCCATTAATAGCCAACAACGTCAAAGTCTGCTAGGGGATGATTTATGCTATGTATTATTTTTCCCACTTTGAATTTTTAGGACAACTATTTGTACCATTACTTTGATCATTAAAATATGGCTACCTTTTGATAATTCTTCATTGTGGTCTCAGACTGTTACTGCTTGAATTTTTTGTCAACCTGTATTCCAAACCAGACTGCAGACGCCTTATAGTAAGGATCGAGTCCTTAAGTCCATTCACTTATTCAACAATTGGGAGTCAGAAAAAGGTCTAGGGGCTGCAGATACAGAGATATGCAAGGCAGGTACACTTCTCAACTTCAAGTGACTGTGGGTTATTTCCACACTCATTAATTTAATCTTCCTAGTATCTTTATGCATCAAGCACTTCTACAGGCAAAAGGAATGCCACAATATACAAAAGAAAATTCCTGCCCTTGTGAACTCATGTTTTTGTATGAACTTAAATGCATCTATTTTCTTTCTTTCTTTCTTTTTTTTTTTTTTTTTGAGGTTTTAGCTATAGAGTATGTGTGCTCACCAGAAAGACAGAGAGAGACAGAGAGACAGTAAGCAAGAAATCACCCACCAGAGGGGATGGCCATGCCGCAATCCCTTCTCCTCCATTCTCCTCTTGGCATCTTGGGCACACATGCACACACGCCAGGCATGAGTTAAAGCTACTGGGTCCGGGACTCGAACTGACTCAACTACATGGGAGTCTGGCGACATAGCCATTATGCCAACTGCTGGTCCCAAATGCATCTATCACAGTACTTCGCCTCTAACATTGAAGTTGTCAATATAAATCTATGAATTTAATGTCAAAACATATTAAGTTGGTAGATAATTATGAATTTATGAAAAAAAGTACAATCTCCTTCAAATCCTAGAGCAGCATGAGAATGCAAATTCAGAGGGCAGAACAGCCCTGAAGCTCTGAGTATCATCATTCTTTCAAGCCATTTTATATCAGATAAAATTGCCTAAAAAATTTTTCTACCTAATCCTGCCAATCTAAATGAACTGTCGGTGCATAGAAATATGTTTTATGCCTAAGATAACTACTGGGATTCAAGAGAGAGAATAAAAAGGAAGCCTGGGATTGAGATTCTAGGAAATACAGAAAAGACCAAGTAAACTCAAGCCCTGCCCCTCAAGTGCCCTAGTAACTCACACCACATTTCAGACGTGTGATTTCACTCACAAAGTATTTTAAGTAGTTTAATATGTTGTACTATCAAATGGCAAGGAACATTCTGGATTTAAAAAATAAATAAAGACATGCAGCCTTGTCTCCAGTAGGATTTAACTCCAACTATAGGGGGAAAAAAAAACACATGAAAGAAATACAGTATGATTTCATTGGACACTGCCCTCCAGAGATGGGAAATTTTTACAGGATTTGAATCTAATTCTTGGGTTTTTGTTTTGTTTTGTTTTTTGTTTTTTCTTTTCTGGAAAAAGGATTTTGCTGTTTTCCAGGCTGGTTTTGAACTCACAGTCCTCCTACCTCAGCTTTCCAAGGAGTGTGCAAACCTAGCCTCTAATTCTTGGATTTTATGTCACCACAGGGAGCTCCACATCACAGTGCTTTGCTGTAAGCATCTTTCTAAACCCCTCTGTAGAATAGCATAATAAAAGTTCCACCTGATACTCATAAAGAGCATAGTTTTTAACTCAAAGTATTTCCCTGTACTCAAAAGTCAAAATGAATAGGTTAGAGGGCCAGCCAGTGGCTGGTGGTTAAGGCAGCTGGATCCCACAGGGCTGACTGAGTAGTTTGAGTCCTGGACACTGCAGCTTAAAGAACATTTTGGACACATGTGCATGATGGTCTAAAAACCTTTGGATATATTTACAGGACAGATTTTACTTAGTCAAAAAGCACTGATTAAGAACTGATAGCTTAGAACCAGCAAGTGGTGTGGTGACTAAGGCACTGGATCCCACATGGCCAAATGGAGTTTGAGTCCCGGACTTGACAGCCTGGAAAACACACAAGTCACATGCGCATGTCCAAAATCTCAAGAGGAGAACAGAAGAGAAGGGATTGCAGAGTGGCTGTCCTCCCGGAGGAGTGATTTCTTACTTTCCTCATCTCTCGCTCTCCTCTCTTAATGTATAAAATATGGCAAAATCTTAAAAACTTATAGCTTATCAAATGCTGTACTATTCTTTCTCTGCCTCTCTCTATTACTCGGGCGAGCACATGAGCCCTTTGGCAAATAAAAATAAAAAATCAAATCAAATCTACCTCATATTTGAATCAGAGGTGTCATAGCCTTCAAAATTAACAACTACTTATTAGCATCTAACCAACACTTTACCAAAACTTTCTGACTTCATGAAATTCATCACACAGGCTCTGTGCAAGCACTAGTATCTGTTATCACAAGTTAGCAGTTATTTTATAGGAAGACTGTTTTAAAATTGGTAATTTGACATGTGCCTTGGTGAAAGGTTAATTTATCTCTGGTCTACAAACCATGACCTTTCATTTAGATCAATTGATGCTTCATTAAATTAATTTCGCTTAGTTTCAATCCCAAGTTGGTTTATGCATACACTAAAAGTAAAATGATAGCTTCCAATCTATTTGACTCCATTAGCAGAAGTTCACACAAATCTAAATAACAGCACTCTTACGTCATTATCATCAGACTCTTTAAATGGAAAATAAAATTAACTCCAATAATAATTTGGTTTTATTCATCCAATTTACAGAACTAAAGAAAATTTTTGAAAATTCTTTTTGTTAAAAGTGAAACATTTAACATTTAACATTATTGTAAGTGTACATTGTGTTTATCCAACATTGTCTTTATTTAGTAAATACATTTTTAAAATTTAACATTGTAAATCAAAGTGAAAATATTAAAGCTGAAATAGTTACATATTTGAATACTAAAAATTACAATTAAGAATAATGTCCTCTTGGCTGAATTAACTTTGAATTAGCAGGTACTTAAACAACTCTTTAGAGTATTTTATCAATGAAAAATATTTGATGTACAGTGAAAACGCAATTGGAAATGTCAATAATTTCAAATTTGTTAACAATAATATGCAACCTTGAAGATAACTGCAGGCAATTTTACTTTTAAATGAAGAAAAAGGACCAGTCCTGGTTGCAGAAGCAGTAGGTGCAGAACTGCAGTACTGGAAGCCACATGGGAGACTATGGCTTCACATCCTCAGTCCATCTGGGGACCAATATATTGATGAACAAACACAACTTCCTGATGAGCTTGTGGGCTGAGGAAAGGGACAGTGGTGTGACAAGACTCTGTCAAGAGTGCTTGTCTTCCTCTCTCTTTTACTCTTTCTCATGTGTGCTCTCATGCATTCTGTCATGAATAAAATAAACAGAAAGGAAGGAAAAAAAGAAGGAAGGAGGGAAGTAAACAAAGGCAATGACATTATTAATTTTCCGTAAAATACCAGTGTCTTGGTACTGCAGAAAGTCTATGCAGTGGAAGTAGAATGAGATCAGTTAGAGACCCAGAAAGACAGATACAGGAGCAGAGGGGCTCCAGATATCCAGTTCTCCTGAGGCCCAGATACTCTATTTTGTCTCCGTGAAAGCCCCTCAGGTCTTTCAATGCCTCCACGCAATTGCTATCTGAGCTCATTTGAGGGGTCTGGGTCTTTGTAAATCAGGGAGCCACACTTACTTTGCAATGGCTCCTTCCTCTGTGCTCCATGGTACATCCTGTGGTTCTCTAGGGCAACACTTCCAAAGCGCTCTGAGCCTTCACTCTCGCAGATGTCTTCCCATCACTCTGGGAGTCTTTAAGGCAAACCCCATGTTCCAGACATCTTTAGTAAAGTGGCCAATGCATAGTGATGCTTAGTAAATACGAAGCAAATGAGTAAATGACTATAAAGATTTTCTTCATAATGTTTCTTCTTTATCTATGCAATTATATATCATAATCTCCATTTCATGAGCAGTGTTTTATTAGCCTGGATTTCATGTTATTTTTTAAAGCATTTTCTTATCATTTTATTACTGCATTTCACTCTACTAGTTCACTACATCATTTGTCATGGTCCAATGTTGGAAATATATTTTTTTAATGTTTATCTTTTACTCATAGTAGAGAGCACATGTATACATATGAGAGCGAGAGAATCCTCAACAAGATCTTGTCACATCCTTATCCTCCTCTCACACACTTTCAGCTCATCGGGATCTTGGGTACACATGCATAGCTCAACCCATACCATGCTTTCAGGCTAACTTGGGTATCCAAACCCACTGTGGTTCATGAAGCTTCCAGCACTGCAGTTCAGTTTGCTATCAATTGTACCACAGGCTGGACTTGAAAATATATTATTTAATATCTATGGCCTCAAGACCAGCAGATGGCATAATGGTTATGTTGCTGGACTCCCATGTAGTCGACCATGGTTCGAGTCCCTGACCTGGCAACTTAAAACTTACACTAGGTATATGTGCATGCATGCCAAGATCCGAAGAGGAGAATGGAGAAGAAGGGACTGCAGTGTGGCCATCTTCCTGGGGGCTGATTTCATGCTTTGTGTCTCCTTATCTCTCTCTGTCTTTCCAGTGAGTACAGTGCCCTATAGTAAAAATTTCTTTAAAAAAAGGGACTTAAAATATACATATATGTGTGTGTGTGTATGTGTGTGTGTGTGTGTGTTTAATCTTAATGTGTCTAATCCCTTTATATACAACAAGCAAATATTCAGAAAAATCTAGAATTAATGAATAAATGAATTAATTAGTACACAAATGAAATAACTGAAGCATGAAATGAAGACAGTCTGCAGTCAAAAGGAAACTATCATAACAAAGGGAGAGAGCCCCATGACTTAATGATATTCAGCTGTTAAATTCTGAAATTTAACTGTGGATGATAACATTTGCTTAAATCTACTGTTTTCCAATGAATATCTATGTGAAATGCCCTAAATAGTAGTTGGACTATGTATACTGTTACTTCAGGTTGAATTTTTCTGCTTTCTCGTGTAATTTTTTTTCCTTTTTTCAGCTTTTTACTATAGGGCATATGGGCTCGCCAAAGACAGACAGAGACATAGAGACAGACAGAGAGAAAAAGAAGGAAAGTGAGAAATCACTTTCTAGGGGAGATGGCCACCCTGCAATCCCTTTTCCCTCACTTACCTCTCTGGATATTGGGTATGCACACACACGTGCCCAACATGATTTTTAAGCTACCAGAAAGTATTATAAATAGAAATTATTTTTCTCGGGAATGAGCAGTTAGCATAATGGCTATGTCGCTGGACCCCCAAGTAGTCGACCGTGGTTCGCATCCCGGACCCAGTGGCTTAGAACTCACACTGGGCACGTGCGCTTGCGTGCCCAAGATCCCGAGAGGAGAATGGAGGAGAAGGGATTGTGGCGTGGCCATCCCCCCTGGGGGGTGATTTCTCGCTTTCTGTCCCTCTGTCTCTCTCTGTCTGTCTAGCGAGCGCACATGCCCTATAGCGAAAACCTCTCCAAAAAAAAAAAAAAAAGAAATAATTTTTCTCTAATTCCATCTTCAATCTGATCCCAAGAAAGGTACACAGACAGTATCCGTATTGAGTCAAACCTTTCCTCAATTTTGACTGACATTTGGTTAATTCAGATAGAAAAGCATTTCCTTTGAAATAATAATTTGAGGCAAAACATTTTATGTACCAGACTTATGAAAGAAATGATGAAGTATCTGTACCTCATTTTATATGCATCTTCACCAGGGATGGTAAATATACTGGAGGGCATTTTGTAAACT
The DNA here is from genome assembly GCF_000334495.1 of Tupaia belangeri chinensis. Taxonomy (NCBI): domain Eukaryota; kingdom Metazoa; phylum Chordata; class Mammalia; order Scandentia; family Tupaiidae; genus Tupaia; species Tupaia belangeri. Next base: position 2,446,125 of record NW_006203686.1, read on the forward strand.
AAATGCAGAGCAATAACAATGGCTTTGAAGACAAAAGTCCCACTGAAAACAAGTCCCACTGAAAACGTAAAGGTAACTAAAAATATCCAAAGAAAACTGTGAACTGCCTATAAATTATTCAAGTATCAACCAGGTTTACTTTTTCAAAATGTGTTACTTGAAACAACCAGCTACAGAAGACAAATTACCAATTCGATTCTACACATTGCTTAGTGATTCTGAGACACATTTGTTAAGGCTGAGATTGTCACGACTCCAGTTGCTGAGGAGTGGGCTAAATACAAAACTATAGCTTTCAAAACACGAGGGCCCCTTCTGCATGGCAGGCTCTTTATAGCAACCACTGCCAGACTCCACTTATTATCATATTTAAGGACATGCAATTTGAATTATCTTAGTCTCCAAAATCAGAAAATTGGTTCCATGCAGAAGCCTACAATTACCTTGAAACAGCCAGGGATTAACAATGTATGTATTATTGACTGTCTGCAGTAAAAGAGCACTTTTGGCTTTGGTCTATCTGTTTTATCTGTATTCTCTCTTGAAAGGAGAGTTTTTTAAACATGCCATTTCAACCAAATGCATGGCCTCTGAAACCTTTAGAGGCTTAAGTCAACTCATATTTACATTTTAGTTTCACTTCAGAAAAGAGTCTTTGCCACTATTAATGAGAAGAAACCAGTCATGAGGGGGGACAATAACCCAATTTTGATCATGCCTTTGATGATTATAAGAGTGGAAAAAATCTAAACAACAACAACGCATTTAATTTTGCAAAGACCATTCTTAGGTGAGCTTTAATTTTGTTTAAAAGCCTGGGCGATCAGCTAAAGAAGCATAAACTGAGAACAGTGCTTCCCTACGTCTGCCAAAACAGATAAAACACACAGGAATGGTGCATTGTGAAAATAGTATAAGTAGTTATATGTGGTTACACGGAAGTTCTCGCAGTTATAACTTATCATGTACCCAGTATTTCAGTAAAACATCAATCAAGACCATGCCTCTGGCAGAGTATCTTAGAGTAGGAATTTCTTACAAGACAGGAATACATATCCTACATCAATATATGCTCCTACTTCTTAAGTCAGAATCTGGAGGTCAGGTTATAGAAATCTATAATATTGGCCTGTTTCCCAAGAGATGCTTAGACAGGCTGGCTGGAGGGGTTTCTGACTTGGATTTATATACCACTGACCTATTCTGGCCATAGACCCCATCTTCCCTTTATGGACCTGTGTCCTTCAAAAAGATGTGTGCAAGCTGTAATGTGCATTGTCTCAGAATTTGGAACTAATTTGGAAATAGGGTTGTTGTCAGGTGTAATTAGTTAAGTAATGATGGAGTCATGGCCCAGCCACAGTGGTACAAGTGGTAAGTAGAGAGTCCTGCAACGTTGAAGTCATGTGGAAGACCAGTTTCAATCCTGGATTGATGAAGCACAATGTGTTCTGGCTGGCTGGAAGAGTGGGGTGGTGTGTGGGGAATTCACAGTGTGACAAGACCCTGTTAACGGTGCCTATTTCTTTCTCTCTGTATCTCTCACGAAAGAAATACAACAACTAAACTTAAAAAAATAAGAGCGAGATGAGGTTATATTGAAATAAGGTAGGTCATTAATCTAATGTAACTGTTGTCTTCATAAGAGAAGGAAAGAAACAGAAGGAGGACACTATGGAATGATGGAGGAAGAAATCAGAGCAATGCAGCTGCAAACGAAAAGATGCCAAGGACTGATGGCCACCACTGGAAGGTGAAAGATGCAAGGAAGGCTCCTACCCAGAGTCTTGAAAGAGACCATGGTACTATGGCACCTTAAGTTTGAACTTCTGAGACAATACATTTCCAATATTTTCTTTTTTGGGGTTTTTTGCCATAGGGTGTTTGTGCTCACCAGAGAAAGAGAAATAGAGATACAGAAAGAGGGAAAACGTTAAATCACATGCCCCCGGGGGCATGGCAACACCACAATTCCCTCTCCTCCATTCTCCTCCGAGGATCTTGGGAACAATGTACTCACACTTGGCGTGATTTTCAAGCCACCAGGTCTGGAACTCAAATTGTTGCTCATGTGGGAGTTCAACAACATAATCATTATACCATCTGGTGGCCCCAAGATTTTTTAATTAAAAAGGAAAGAAAGGCAAAGGAGTGCATGTACCTGAGTTCCATTATGACCTCATGTCTCAAGGTCTCCAGCAGCTAGGGATAGAGAATCTGCAATTAAGGGACCCAGCAGTTACCGTAATGGCTAAGTTGCTGGACTCCCACGTAGTCGACCGCGGTTTGCGTCCCGGACCCGGTGGCTTAAAACTCATGCTGGGCACGTGCGTGTGCGTGCCCAAGATCCCGAGAGGAGAGTGGAGGAGAAGGGATTGTGGCGTGACCATCCCCCCTGGAGGGTGATTTCTCGCTTTCTGTCTCTATGTATCTCTCTGTCTGTCTGACGAGCGCACGCGCCCGGTGAAAAAATCTAAAAAAAAAAAAAAAAAAAAAAAAAAGAGCTAGCCCTTAGAATGGGAGAGAATATTTGCACATTATTCCTCAGACAAGGGATTGATAATCAGAATATATATGGAACTCAAGCAGCATATCCATAAAAATGTGAAAAATCCAATTAAAAATGAGTAAATGAACTGAATACACAACTCTCTAAGGAAGACTTAAGTATGAATGGACAAAAGGCATAGGAAAAAATGCTCAGTCTTTTGTCATAAGGGAAATGCAAATTAAAGCCACAATGCAACACCATTTAACCCAAGTTAGAATGACTAGGATCAAAAAAAAATAAACAATCATAAGTGCTGGCAAGGCTGTGGTGAAAAGAAAACCCTCTTACACTGTTGGTAGGAGTGTGAACTAGTATAATCTCTGTAGAAAATGCTATGAAGGTTCCTGAAAAATCTACAAATAGAACTACCATATGACTCAGTATTCCCATTCTTTGGTATTTACCCAAAGGAGAGGAAAATACTCAGTTGGAAAAACACTTGCACATTCATGTTTATTGCCATATTATTCACAGTTGTTAAGACATGGAACCAACCTAACTGTCTAAAAACTGATGACTGGGTTGAAAAACTGTGGCACATATTCACTATGGAATATCACTCAGCCATAAGAAATAATGAGACCCTACCATTTGATTCAAAGTGGATGAATATAGAAGACTTAATGTTAAGTGAAGTAAGTTAGACCTTGAAAGATACACACTGTATATCTCCACCCAGTATGTATCTAATGTTTGCACTCTATGACAAAAATGGAAAGATCTGAAGATATGATAGTAGAGGTGATAAGTGTAGATACCGGAAATTTAAGGGAGGGAAGAGAATGTTACAGGGTGGGTCTCAGAAGGTGGCTGAGAGAGACAAAGGAACATAAAATTCTCTGTTGAAAATAAAATGTTTTGTAATTTTCGCTTTATAAAAATTAAAAGAGAGAGAGAGAAACATTTAGGCTACTCTAGTACTTACAATTAGCTTGCAAACCCTGTCTTAAAGAATAGGGTTTTCTGGTTAATTTGATTTGGAATTAACTAAAAATTATTAAATTATTATAGTAACCCTTTAATATTTTTTTCCTTTTTTGAGATTTTTGCTATAGGGCACATGCACTTGCCAGAGACAGAGAGATAAAAAGCGAGAAATCCCCCCCCAGTGGGGAGGGCCACACCTCAGTCCCTTCTCCTCCACTCTCCTCTCAGGATTTTGGTCACACATCCACATACAGCCAATATGAATTTTAAGCTACCGGGTCCGGGACTTAAATCACGGTCAACTACATGGAAGTCCAGCGATATAACCATTATGTCATTTACAGATCCCAGTAACCCTCTGATTTTTAACCATTAGTCTAAAAAAAAAAAAAAAAAAAAAAAACCTCATTTTCATTTAAAACCCAAAACCTTTTTGGTGGTTTTATACATTAAAAAAATTTTTTTTTTTTGAGAGGTTTTCGCTATAGGGTGCATGCGCTCGCCAGACAGACAGAGAGAGACAGAGAGGCAGAAAGCGAGAAATCACCCCCCAGGGGGATGGTCACGCCACAATCCCTTCTCCTCCATTCTCCTCTCCGGATCTTGGGCATGCACGCACATGCGCCCGGTGTGAGTTTGAAGCCACTGTCCAGGATGTGAATCGTGGTCAACTACGTGGGAGTCCAGCGACATAGCCATTACGCTAACTGCTGGTTCCCATCCAAAGCCTTTCTTAAGCAATTTAACTTAATCCTAACTGCAAGTCATGGTATAATGAGCACACTTGAACTCTGGGGATATTACAGAGTAAGAGAGATACAAAAAGAGAGGAAAAAATTCTTTCTAACTGGTGACAACCTAAAATGTTCAACAAGTAACTACCATCGCTGTTCTAAATAAAACCTGGGAATGATATATCTTTTATATTACAAAATATAATGTAACACACAACTCATATTTTATTCATTTCATGACAGTCCAGGAAAAATAAAAGATCATTTGATTAGCTCTTGAGGATCATTACTCTAGCTGTGCGATTCTTAAACGTGTTAGTCATCAGAAGTTCCTTGGATAAATTAATTTTTTGTCAAAGTGTTCCTCCAACACCCACATACGTATGCAATTCTATTAGCCCATTGTTGCATTTTCTCCAGAAATCCCTGAGGCTGGGTTGATTTAAGAGAATACGAGTTTATTTGACTCATGATTCTGGTTATGTGGATGGACCAAAGACGTCACAAAGTGCTGGAGGGCAGGACCTTGCGCAGAGCTACAGGCCTGAAGTTTCTACCTGCGCTGGTCACCTTTCCCTTCTTATAAACACACCCCGGAGTCCACTCTTTAGGGCTCTGCCCTAATTACCTTATCACACCAAAAGGCCCCACCCTGGGATTCTTCTGTTGTTGTTGTTTTTTTATTTAAATTTGTTTACGTTCACTCACTGTACATCATTACAGCATACAAAATGAGATTTTCCATCCAGAGTACACTGTATATTGTCTCAATCAAGCACATCAATATACCTGTTATTGTCAACAAATAATTTTCCATTTCTTGTTTCCTGTATGTTTTGCTCCCCCGCCCCCCATCCTTGATTCCCTATCTCTTACCCTCAGCCATCTCCCACTCTCTGGTATCTATGTTTACTTTCTATACTGTTTTCCTCCCATTTTTTATTGAATTACTAAAGATCTTAATTAATCTAAATATTTTTGTAGTAAACACAGCTGATATATACATTTCCATGAACACAAGTCTAACTTTAGGCATCCTATAAAGTATCGCCTAGCTGGGGCTATATATCTTAACTGTGGTCATGGAATGGATTTTTTTTTCTGAAACTTTTCTCTTTTTTGTAACTTAATTTAC
>NW_006203686.1:2451502-2458857 GCF_000334495.1 Tupaia belangeri chinensis
TTTCCCTAAGCATCATCATAGCATACAAAATGTGATTTCCCATCTAGAATATACTGCATAGTGACTTAATCATGCATATTATTATCCAAAATTTTTTTTAGCATTTTTACAATGCAACCAAATCCCAACCCATGAACTTTGGGGAGACATCCAAATTACCACTGAAACTTAGGAAATGCACATTTCAAAACACATGACATATGTAGGTGATGGCTACTGGTCTGGAATGTGTACCAATTCTACCACAGTCTAGAAGCTAGGATTTAAACAAACAAACAAACAAACAAACAAACAAAATCTCTGACAATCATCAGTTATAGAATTTGGGGTGATTTTTCTAAAAAAAGTCCTCTGTTCACTCTTCCCTTGACTTAAATACTTTACACTTCACGTGTCCTAATACACCTCTCAATTATACAATAGGAAACAAGATTCAGGGAATGAATGACAGAGCCAGACCTTGAACCTTCTAGAAGCTATTCAAAATCAAAAAGAGGGTTAACAGAGTAGCACAGTGGTAAACTATGGTGCTCTGTGAGGCTGACCCACATGGAGGCTTCCAGGTTCATGTCCTGAGACCCTGCTGAGTATACCAGACATGTGTGTGCCCATCATCTAGCACCTGCTAAAGCTGGACAGGGATTGTGGCATTAAGACTCCATTTGGAGTTCTCTCTCTGTCTCTCTGTCTCGGAAATTTGTTGTCACTTCCTCCACTCCCAATTTGCCTCTTTATCTCGATTCTAGAATGTGGAAATACTCTGCAGGACATCTCTTTGCCCATTCAACTTATTAACACCATGTCTTATTAACCTCACTGCACTTCTTCAATCTTATTCTTTGGCTCAAAACCTTACATTTGCTTTTCACTTGCCTTCAGAGAGATGGAGAGAACTATGAGTAATATTCTAACAAAGCTGTGGAAAGCTGATTGAAATAGTTATGATATAACAATGAACTGGTACACTGCTTCTATTACAAACAAACTTAAAGATAAACAAACGTTAAAAAAGTAAGGGCCAACCAGAGGTGGGATGGTTGAGGTGGCTAGAGCCCCACTTAGCTGACTGCATGGCTCAAGTCCCAGATCCAGGGACTTGAAAAACATATACATGTGTACACATACCCCAAATCCTAAAAGGCAAAATGTGGAGGAGAAGGGATTATAGCATGGCTATCTCCCACTGGAGGTGTGGGGAGGTAGCTTTCTCTCTCTCTCTCTCTCTCTCTCTCTCTCTCTCTCTCTCTCTCTCTCCAGGGAGTGCATACACCTTCTAGCAAAATTTTTAAAAATAAAAAAATAAGTAAAATAAAAATTAGGAGTAAACATTTGGCATTTATGATGTGACTTCTTATGTGATACTCTAAGGGTTGTGAATCATTATCAATGCCCCTCTAAAATATGAGTAGATGGATCTCAGAAGAATATTCCATACTAACCCTACTAACAAGTTTAAAATATTTCTCATTTTGGAAAGTAGCACTTCTTTAGTTCTTAGCTCTAGTATGTGGGTCAGTTCCGGCAAAGTTCAAATTAGCATTGCCTTTAAAGTCAAAAGTCATTTTCTTTGCTTGCTCATATTTACGCATATTAAGAGGAAAAGAAAATAACAAAGATCTCACAATTTTGCTTTTCAAGTAAGTTTTAAAAATCTACAAAGGGAGGGCTAGCAAGTGACATGATGGTTAAGGTGTTAGACTCCCTTAACCACAGTTTTATTCCCAGACCCAGGGGCTTGAAAATCATGCCAGCATGTGGGCATGCAAGCCCAAAATCCCGGCAGGAGAATGGAAGAGAAAAATTACAGTGTGCCTTCCCCCGAGGGGTGATTTCTCACTTTTACTCTCTCTGTCTCTGTCTCTCTCTGGTGAGCACATACACCCAATGGCAAAAAAAAAAAAAAAAAAAAACCTTAAAAAAAAAATACGTGCAAAGGAGAGAAGCAAAATGCATTCCTGTGATAGGTTAATTAAGCCTGCGTGCATAGATGGTCTGTCAACTCCTGAGAAAAAAATGTCTTCATCACCTCCCACATTCTGTTGTTACTCCCTCCACTCCTGTTATGTCTCCTTGCCTTGAATCTAGAAAGTGGAAATACTCTAGAGGACATCTCTTTCCCCATTCAACTTATTATTATAGACATACTACATGTTATGGGCATATTAATCTCACAACACTTCTTCAATCTTATCATTCTTTGGCTCAAAACCCTACATTTGCTTTCCAATTGCCTTCAAAATTAAATATAATTCCTTGCCAGACAGTTAAGTTCCTCCAAGACCTGTTACCAAAATGTGTCATTCTCTCACTTGTCTTTTACGAGTCTCTATCTTCCACCATATTCTATTCTTGAGTAGACTATTTCTGAGTTTAGACTTTCTAGACCTTGCGATTTTACAATCTTGTACTCCTGAGATGCTTACTCTGTTGATCTTTCCCTAACCAGAGAAGATTTATTCCTTAAAGCCCAGTAGAAACATCAAACTCATCTACAAATCACTTTGGTCTCCAAATAGGATGTGATCTCACACTTACATAAACATTTCTATAGTATGCTGCCTAAAATGCCTGGAAATTCTATTTGTTTGGTGTTGATTTACCTGTTAATTTCCCTTAACTTCCTCACTTTTGTGTAAAAGCCTACTCATTCATTCATTCATTCATTCACTCAACAGGAAATTTTATTGATCATCTATCTGCTATGTGTTCAACTATGGAATATAGTACTTAAGCTAACCGTCACATGACGTGGGGGAACTTGTAATAATAAAGATACACAGGTTCTATGGAAAAGGAGTAGGAAGGCCATTTAAACTCCTCATGATGTGAAGAAAGGCCTCCAGGGAAGAAACCCCTAAATGGAGTTGGTATTCTCTCTTTGAATAACTGTGGGAAAAGGATGAGAGTCCAAGAAATTGGAATTATTCCACAGGTTCTCAATGCCCATCTTGCAATTAATCCAGATCTGCTGATAGAAACCAGTCTTGAAGTCATTTTGTAAAGGAACACATCTGACCTAGTTATAAAACATTGTTCATAAAACAGATTGAACATTCATTTCATAGGAGATTACTTCTAAAATTCCACTAATGATAAAAATAAAAAAAAAAAAAACTTACTACAAGCAAGATCATAACAAAGCTGGGGAAAGCTTGGTGAAATAATTACAGTATGACAATAAACTTGTACACATAGTATACACAGGATAGTTTTAACTAAGAATAATTTAGGTGGAAGTTCAATATATAGAACAAGAAGACAGCAACAAAAATTCACATCATGATTTTGTTTAAGTAAATTCTAAGATGTGTCGGGAAACCCTTCCAATTCCAAATCACCCCTTTCCATTCCCTCAAGCCCACATGTAACACTAAGGAGAGAAGATTGACATTTGGAAAGACGACTTTAAAGCTTGACAAGTTCATTTTACATTAAGAAATATTAAATTAGGTTTAGTTAATTCCTGGGGCAATAAAACAGGCTAGTGCTTTCTGGAATGACCTAAGAGCCTGAAATTGTAGTTAGGCACACCATGCCATATGTATTCCACTAAAGCATATTAATCTCAGTTCCAGAGAGCAAGAGCATTTGTCCAGATGTAGTGAGGAGGACAAGGACAAGCAAGAAAAGCACAAAGGACAAGAGGCGGCCAAAAGATGCAGCAGGAACCTCATGTTTGGCTTGTGGACTCAGTAAGCATGCTTATTCTGCAAAGACATAAATCTTACAAGGATTTCTGCACTACAATTACAAGAATGGTATTTCCAGGGACAGAGAAAATCAAGGCAATGCAGAAGCACAGGGATCAAACCTCCAACCCTGGGCACAAGATCAGCATGCTTGGCATAAAGGTTATGAGCTTGAATTCTAGATTCAGTCAGGCCAGGGTTAAATCCCAGAATCCACTTTTCTATGTTGTGTGATAGTCTCTCTGGATGTGACTCTCCCATCTGCAAATCTCCTTCAGAGAAATAGTTTGTTGGGAGATACAGAGATAATCCACCTAAAGCACACTGCATGGTGAATGACAGACACAGAGGAATGTATAGCTTATGACTGTTGTGGTTAATCAGCAAGAAATTATCCCATCAATTGACAAAGAGGGGCAGGCATTTTAGTTTCTCTTTCCCTGTTTAGCTAATGGACCTCTTCAAAACTAACCTAGGAGGGCCATCGGTTCTCCAAAGGACCATGATTCAGAACTGATTGAAACTCTGGCCAAAGACCTTCCCAGTGCAGGCCGGCATTGCAGATTTGTCACAGAGCAAGAAGAACAGCTGCTGAAAGCAGTGGGCTGAGACTCGGAGCTTTAAACACACACCCCTCCTGGGGCCCTGGATGTCCACTGACTTCTATTTCCTTCCAGCCTGTGTGTCCAGGGAGTGTCTGACACAGGGAGTTGTTTGTTGGGAGGATTCCTATTCAAGCTTTAAGACCTTGCAAGCTTACAATGAAAGAGATGAGAGGCAGAGCAAAGTCTTGCAAAGTTCAAGGTCATTTTTCCTTTTTCTTTCTTTTGACTCTAGAAGTAAAAAATTATTAATTTATTACAAAGCTAAAAAAGAATTCTCTCAATCTGGCCTTTGGAGTTGATTTAGACATAGAGGCAGTGATTTCTGTTTTTGTTTATTTTTGAGCAGGTCTGTTGCCTCTGCTTAAATGCTCTTGTTAAATCTCTCTGTTTTATAGCTAATCACATTTTTATAGCAGGCATGAAGCTCTCTACAAGGCCCTTGCTGAGCTGTTCCTGTAAATCAAAACCTTACTCGGCTGTTCTTCTGGCTGGCAGTGGGACAGCGTTAGTTTTACCATTTATGGTTGTAAAGTCCATCCAGGAGGGTTTCTTTTTTTTTTTTTTTGCTTCCTTTAGCTTTTTTTTTTTCCCCCACTCAACCCCCTCTTCTCTTGCCTTAAAAATGTATATTCCAGGCTTAGCTAAAACATGTATGAATAGATTATTTCATTCCTTACCACGGTACATTAATAAAGGTGTCAAAATGACAGAAGATGCTTGGCTTACGTTGCTATGTCCTAGATCTATTCCTCGAGGGCAGGCTGTAGCTATTTGGGAAAAGATGATCTGTTGGGCTCCTGGAAGCTGACCACCAAGGTCTATTTAAAGTATTAAAACACTTTCTAGTAAAATATGTTTATAGACAAGAAGCTTAAATGCATCTTGTCTTAGGCCACTCACACCTCAGCACTGTCACTGCCTTCATGCCAGGATTAGGCAGGAATAAAAGGGTCTCAAAAAGTTAACCCAGTTAACTCTTCTGTGCCCAGGAGAAGGGCTCTCGCCATCAGTATCTTATGTAGATTAATACTAGAATTAAAATTTGTCCCACCTACTTTGTTATGGTGAGTCTAAGACTAAAGAAAGGAGTGAAAGTTTATGAGAAGTCAAAGGATACCTATACAAATGCAAAGCGAAGCTACTTTTACTTTTTTATTTATTTACATTTTGGGGGGGAAGAGGTTTTTGCTATAGGGCACATGTGCTCACCAGAAAGACAGAGAGAAATAGAGAGACAGAAAGCGAGAAGTCACCCCCTGGGGGGATGGTCACGCTGCAATCCCTTCTTCTCCATTCTCCTCTCAGAATCTTGTGCCCACACGCACACGCGCCCAGTGTGAGTTTAAGCCACCAGGTCTGGGACTCAAACAGCAGTCAACTACATGGGAGTCCAGTGACATAGCCATCATGCCAACTGTTGGTCCCAAAGGAAGCTACTTTTAAATAACTGGTTAGGACCAGCCGGAGGTGGGTCTGTAGAGATAGTGCTAAAGGCAACCTGGCTGGCCAGAGGTTCAGATCCCCCCCCACATGGCCCGAAATGCACAGGTGAGAGCACACGTGCACCCAATATCCTGATGAGCTAGAGGACTGGAGGAGGTGGATCAAGGTATGAGCAGACCTTGTCAAGGGTGCTCTCTCTTCTGTGCATGCCTATGATCTCTATCATAAGTAAATGAACATTAAAAAAAAAAAAAAAAGAAAAAAATAGAAGTTATAAATAACAAACAAATGAAAAAGAAAACACAGGGAACAAGTAAATATGAATCCCATCCGGTATTTCCAAATGAAACAAACCCTCCCAGACACCAGGAGGACCATGTACCTGTGGGGAAAGTTGTGCTGGCTTTGAGATAACAGTAAGTCCCACATCTGGTGGCATCCACTGTCACTCATTCCATGTGAAAATCCCAAGTGACCCTGCTCACAGTGCATGAACCAGTAACCTAGTAACTTACCAAAGTAAGAACCTACAAGACAGAATTCAGAGTTCTATTTTTCCCTGGGACCAGGTAGTTCCTCTGCCAAGCTGGGTGCTAGGCAAGAAAATGGCATTCAACAGGTGAGTATGACGTCATCACTGCTGACCAAACTCAAGGACCTTTTAAAAAAAGCGGTGTCACTCCTCTCAGTTTAGAGGACTAAGGCACAATTCAAGGGACTATGCAGACTCTAGGGGAGGTGGTGAGAAATAGAAATGAAGAAGAAGCCAGGCAGGCTGTGCCTTAAGAAGCTGAAGATGGGCACTCCTTTCTTTTCTTTTTTTTTTTTTTTTGAGAGGTTTTTGCTATAGGGTGCGTGCACTCGCCAGACAGACAGAGAGAGACAGAGGGACAGACAGAAAGCGAGAAATCACCCCCCGGGGGGATGGCCACGTCGCGATCCCTTCTCCTCCGTTCTCCTCTCGGAATCTTGGGTATGCACACGCGCCCGGAGTGAGTTTTAAGCCACTGGGTCCGGGACGCGAACCGCGGTCGACTACATGGGAGTCCAGTGACATAGCCATTACACCAACTGCTGGTCCCAGGGCACTCCTTTCTTATTCCTTGCCTCTTGTCTGCTTTCAACCTCTCTTGCTCTTCTTCTTTTTATTTCTTTACTAAATCTATTTACTTACTTCTTCCGTGAGAGACAGAGGCAGAGAGAGAGAAGGAGAAATAGAGAGCACTCCCAAAGGGTCTTGACATGGTCTCTATGCCCAGCCTTTAGCCAGCTCTTGATCATGGGTACACTGGAGCCCAGCATACTCAGAGAAGTCTCCACACTTGAACCAGAAAGCTTCCCATGTGAGATTGTCCCACAGAACACCACATTTTGCTGATGTACCACTGTCTGGCCCCCAAATATACTGTATATATTTAAGCAGCCAGTGTCAGGATTCGAACCCTATTTAGACCTGTGGAACCTGGTTTTCTCTGAAGAGTTCCTAACTGCTACACTGGGCTAACATCAGCCTCACTTGCTTTTTCTTTCTTTCTTTTTCTTTAAACATTTCTTTATTTATCTGTTAGGTTGTCAGGAAATTCATGATGCATTTTTGCTTAGAAAAACACGTCATAAC
>NW_006203686.1:2458888-2462199 GCF_000334495.1 Tupaia belangeri chinensis
ACAACCTAATACTTATTTGTTGTGATAACAAACTTGATGGAGATACCTCTAGTTTAGCACCTCCAGTCAAAGGAGAGAACCTATTTAACCTAATATGTTTATAACAACCCCTAGAAGTGCTGAGACCACATGAGGACACATGCCAACTCTTAAGACGTCTTTTTTTGCAGCAGGTGGATACTTTTGATCCAGCTTTGATCAGATCTCCACTTCTATGACCAAAGGTAGAAAGAGTCTGTCACCAGAAAAAAAAGGGATAGGAAAGTTAACTGGCTGATCCAATTAACTACAGGGGCAAGAAAATGGGCATAACAGTGCATAACAGATATTTACCTAAGACAGAAATTGAGGCAAGGAAAAAAATTAAATGTATGGTTCTTAAAAGACAACAAAGGAATATAAAGAATGGCTGAAGTCCTTTGAAGATGCATTAAAGTAGGGAGAACAAGTATTTAACTTGATTAGAAAGGCCCACTCCTTACAGCCTACTTACATCTTGTTAATAACAGGAACTAACATTTGGCTTTTAGATTTTGCTTTTTTTTTTTTTTTTAATAAAGGTTTTGCCATAAGGTTTGTGTGATCGCTGGAAAGAGACAGAGAGGGAAAGTGCAAAATCACCTCCAGGGGATGGGTGGCCACACTGCAATCCGTTCTTCTCCATTCTTCTGAGATTTGGGGCACACACACACACACACACACACACACATGGGCCTGGTGTGATTTAACAAGATACTGGGTCCATGACTTGAACTACATTCACTCATGTCAGAGTCCAGCATCTTCACCACCATGCCACCCATTGGCCCCAATACTTGGTATTATGAAGTACCAAGCACTGTTACAAAGAATTTAAGTGTATTAACTGAATTAAATCCCATCTCTATAGATACTCTTATTTTCCTCATTATGCAGATGAAAAACTGAGGTGCAGAGAGTATAAACAGTTTGTAGGATGCTCCAATTAAGAAAAGGAAGCAAACTCCTTACATTTTACTGCCCTGGCCCCTCCCATTCGGGGTAGCGGTCTCTGCCAAAGCCATGGTAGATGCGCTCGTGTCCAATGAACGTCCAGCCTATCTCTCATCACTTAGCTAATCCTGTTTACCAGAATCCTTACCAGAAACCCTAACCACCCATCCTTCTTTTGAGCGATGCTTTTAGAATCCCAACCCAGCAACATAGGAGCCCCTCTGAATTTGCTTTCTTCCTGAAGATGCTACTAACTTCCCAGTCTTCCCTTTTTTCAGTCAACTTCATCCCAGATGATGACAGAATGATAAAAAATTCTTTAGATTTCCTGGATCAATCCTAAGAGAATTAGGCCAAGCAAACACCTGTCACTGATCTTAAAAGTCAAGGGTAAATCAAAACACAGCTAGTCTCAAAGAGTTCAACTCCCCTGCTGCCCCAGGGCTTGGAACTCCAGTATACTTACAAGGAGAAAGTGGGCAAAAGAAACAACCACCTGAGGGGAACTTAGCCCCAGATGCATAATGAGCAGCACCTGCGTCTTCCTGGGTTGACGTCATCTCCAAAGGAACAGGAAAACTCACCCGAGGAGAATAAACTCTCTGCCAGAAGAAAGAGCAAACAGCAGGGCAGCACTTGACAGGAAAGGCTTAGAGAAGTGACTAGAATGAGCTCACCTAGAGCTTTAGATAAAAAGGTCAGAATATGAAAATCAGTTTGCCCTCACGGTTGGTTACAACCACTTGAAACATCAATTTGGTTTATGGTCTTCCCTGTGGTGGAAATAACACCACTCGATGATGCTCGGCCAACCCTTGCTGTATCTGCCATGTGATGCCCCAGCAATGGTGCTGGGAAAACTCACCAGAAAGAGTAAGGTGCATCCCAGTGGCTCCAAGATGACAATAATGGATGCCACTTGTCCCCACACAACAGTGTCCTAGTGCCAAGAAAAGTGACATGATCTGGGACCAGCAGTTGGCGTAAGCACATGCCCTATAGCAAAAACCTCTAAAAAAAAAAAAATGACATGATCAGGTAGGAAAGCTCAGAAGGACGATGAGGAAGTCACATCACCCAGGGGAAGGTGCCACTTTTCAAAATAAAAAGTGAGAATGTATTTTAAATAAAGAAGAGAAGGTTCCTTTCCCTGGTTAAAAAAGGCCTTCAACCTCAGACATTCTTTTTTCTTTTTTTTTCCTTCTATTTTTATTTATTTATTTATTTATTTATTTATTTATTTATTTATTTAGAGAGGTTTATGCTATAAGGCTAACCAGAAAGCAGAGAAACAGAAAGTGAGAAATCATCCCCTGGGGGGGGAGGGTTAGCCCCTCCATTCTCTTCTCGGGATCTTGGGCACACCCACACACACAACTGGCATGAGTTTAAGCCACAGGGTCTGGGACTTGAACCGCGGTCAACTACATAAGATTCCAGCGACATAGCCATTACACCAACTGCTGGTCCCAACCTCAGACATTCTGATAAGACTCCACACACTGAAAACCCCACTCCTCCAAACCCTCAGCCTTGTCCTCCACTTGCAGCAGAGCTCAGTCCCTGCAGCTCACACAGTAAAAGAACCTAGCAGTATTTCCGCAGGACTGCCTTCCTTCCCGTGGTGCAACCCAGAGAATTTGAAAGAACAATGTATATTTATTCTAATCACTAACCAAAGGGATGATTTCCTAGCTGCATTTCATTATTTATTTTAATTGAATTGAGTTTTGGTTACACCCATGAAGCTGATTATTTAAAGTAATTATATAGTTTTGAAAGCTGGAAAATAAAGGTTCTTTTCTAAAGTGAAGAAATGCCTCATCACTTAGCTCATCTATTTAAACAAAATCTGAGAAAGGACAGTGAAAAGGGCAGAAAACTATTGGTTTACACCAGTCATTCTCAACTAGAGGCAGTTTTGCGCATAATCCCCATTCCTTGGGATATTTGGCAATATCTGGGGACATTTCTGAATGTCACAACTTGGGATGTAAAACACCAAAAAATGAGCAGGAAAGCCCCTCACAACAAAAAATGACCTAGTATAAAAGTCAGTAGTGCTTAGGTTGACAAATCCTGCCTTAGACACACCTGAATTTAGCTCTATCCATTATTAGTTGAATGGCCCAGTCATTTAATTTCTTTCTTTATTTCTGACTATAGGGTATGTGTGCTGCCTGAGAAAGATAAAGAGGGAAAGTGAGAAATCATATCCCTCCCATCCTGGGGATGACCACGCTGCAATCCCTTCTCCTCCATTACCCTCTCAGGATTTTAGAATGCACACACACACACACACACACACACACAAACACATGCTCAGAGTTTTTCTAAGT
>NW_006203686.1:2462269-2526360 GCF_000334495.1 Tupaia belangeri chinensis
TTTATTTATTTATTTATTTATTTATTTATTTAGAGAGGTTTATGCTATAAGGCTAACCAGAAAGCAGAGAAACAGAAAGTGAGAAATCATCCCCTGGGGGGGGAGGGTTAGCCCCTCCATTCTCTTCTCGGGATCTTGGGCACACCCACACACACAACTGGCATGAGTTTAAGCCACAGGGTCTGGGACTTGAACCGCGGTCAACTACATAAGATTCCAGCGACATAGCCATTACACCAACTGCTGGTCCCAACCTCAGACATTCTGATAAGACTCCACACACTGAAAACCCCACTCCTCCAAACCCTCAGCCTTGTCCTCCACTTGCAGCAGAGCTCAGTCCCTGCAGCTCACACAGTAAAAGAACCTAGCAGTATTTCCGCAGGACTGCCTTCCTTCCCGTGGTGCAACCCAGAGAATTTGAAAGAACAATGTATATTTATTCTAATCACTAACCAAAGGGATGATTTCCTAGCTGCATTTCATTATTTATTTTAATTGAATTGAGTTTTGGTTACACCCATGAAGCTGATTATTTAAAGTAATTATATAGTTTTGAAAGCTGGAAAATAAAGGTTCTTTTCTAAAGTGAAGAAATGCCTCATCACTTAGCTCATCTATTTAAACAAAATCTGAGAAAGGACAGTGAAAAGGGCAGAAAACTATTGGTTTACACCAGTCATTCTCAACTAGAGGCAGTTTTGCGCATAATCCCCATTCCTTGGGATATTTGGCAATATCTGGGGACATTTCTGAATGTCACAACTTGGGATGTAAAACACCAAAAAATGAGCAGGAAAGCCCCTCACAACAAAAAATGACCTAGTATAAAAGTCAGTAGTGCTTAGGTTGACAAATCCTGCCTTAGACACACCTGAATTTAGCTCTATCCATTATTAGTTGAATGGCCCAGTCATTTAATTTCTTTCTTTATTTCTGACTATAGGGTATGTGTGCTGCCTGAGAAAGATAAAGAGGGAAAGTGAGAAATCATATCCCTCCCATCCTGGGGATGACCACGCTGCAATCCCTTCTCCTCCATTACCCTCTCAGGATTTTAGAATGCACACACACACACACACACACACACACAAACACATGCTCAGAGTTTTTCTAAGTGCCAGGTCCAGGACTCAAAACACAGAGTAAGCTATGTAGGAACGAGCACCTTAGCCACCATGTCATCTCTTGGCCCATAACTTTTTTTTTTTTAATTGACTCATAATAATTGTGCCTATTTACAGGGTACAGTGTGATGTTTCAATACATGAATAAACATTTCTCAAAAAAATATGAATGGCCAACACCTGTATAAAACAATGCTAAACATCACTAATCTTCAGGAAAATGCAAATCAAAACTATGATGAGATATCATCTCACCCCAGCAGAACAGCTACTCCCAAAAAGACTTAAATTCTCTGAAAGTTTGCTCATCTGCAAAATTATGAAAGATCACTGTGAGCAACTACAATACTTTTACGACCATTATTATTTTAGGAGCCAATTTAGTGAGCACTTACAATGTGGTAGGTATTGTTGTGTTTCTGTTTATCTCAGTTAATCAGTATGGCTCCCCTCTAACCTCTGTTATTTCTCCATTTGATAGATGAGAAACTGGGGCACAAAGTAGTTAAGTCTCTTTCCCAAGGTCAAGACCTGCTGAGAAGAGGAACACAGGGCCTGGAAGACAATGTGCACATCACAGGTAGTAGCTCTGTCTGGAAGTGATGCAAGTGCTAAGGATCTTTGGTGCTTAATGAAATAATGAAAACACAGTGAAGACATCCCCAGGAGCTCTGCATCATGACCTATGACATCATCAAAGGAGGAACTCACTCATCAAGCCCTATCTTTCATCCAGTTTGCTCCTTCTATCAAACTGAAAAACACTGCTGTCTGAGTATTTTTAGAAAAATAGTAATAATAGTTGAAAAACTATCAACCTAAAGACAAGAAGCAATGGTAATAATATTTAGAAGAATGGAGAAAAGAGTAGATGCAAAGAGAAAACCCTCCAGTATCAGCATGATGGAAGCCAATTCAGCAAGTAGTAATGGTGCCAGCCACACCGCCATCACATTCAGTGAGCCAGGGAGCCAGGGCAGAGGGAAGTGGATGGTAATGCTGTTCTGCTTTCAGCCTTGAAACTCCAGGGTGATGGACAGCGAGGCATGATTTACTTGTGCCCCTAGCAGTTGGGAATGGAAAGGACCATCTGTTCTAAACTGATTACCCAGTGTGGGTTTTAGAACATGCTTGTCTATGCGGAAGTCTTTCTGAGCCTCCTTAGCTCCATTACTACTTAACCAGAAAAAACTTCCACGAGGACCTATGTAAGGAGTCAGCCCCCTGCCCTCTGTCTGTGTACTACTAAGAAGAGAAAAACCACACATTTTGGTCATGCTGCTGGTCAGAAATCTGAAACTTTGGGACACAAGACTGTTGCCCTAGTTCACTGTGAAATTTTCTTAAGCAGGACATTTATAGGTAGATGCTGGCCAATCTTCTCAGGGAGCCCTTGGGCACAAATGGGTAGTCCTTAAGTGTTACAAGGATGTGCTTTGTGTTTGGCTGACCAGAGAGGGACTCTGCTGTGTGGTGGTGAAGGGCATGGTTTGAGTGACTTCAGTTCAAAGTGGGGAGATTGGACGAACCTATGCAAGTCTGAATGCCACTCTCAACTCCAGGAACATTTTGACTTTCCCTAAGCAAGTGTTGGTCTTCTCATTTGTAAATTGGGATAAGATTCCCTGCCACTACTGGTAGCTCAGGATTCATCATATTACCTTTTTCACAATATTAGACATGATAAGTATTTGGTCTATTGTTCCCATTCCCCAAATGGACCTTAACATTCTTGTTTTATAACAAATGCTTAGCTTTGTCCCCTTCACTATCCTAAAGTGAGATTCATAAACATTCATCTACTTACATGATTTCAAAAAAAATTTTAGAATGCCCTATGTTGCCTAATAAAGGAAAAACAAAAGAAAATTATAATAAAATATGCTGCATTACAATATGGAATTAGTTAGGTTCCTCTATCAAAAAAAGATGTCATAGTTAGCTGCATGCTTCATCCTGAATGAATGGCTGCCAATGCAGATGCACCTGTGGAATACCACCTGGGGTACAAGTACCATGGTCACTGTGATGTGATTGTCCAAAATGGTCAGTCTCTCCTAGGAGAGCTCCAGTTCTGAGTACGGTTATCTTTCGATGCACATGGTAGTCCATGTTCAGGAAATTTGATAAATATGTAATCTGTGCAAAAGTGTACTTCGTGTTCACATAAAATTAGACCCTAGTTAGATTCTAGACCCAAATCATTATTGCCATTTTTTAACCTACATAAAAGTCCAATGAGCAGCAAAGTCATGGAAACATTTCTTCATTGTCTTTGCTGTGCAAGTTTCACCTAAGCATTGCAAATCATTCACATCCTTGTTCTGTATCCCCTAATTCCAGGAGAACACCTCTAATCATTGTGATAACCAAATGCATGTCATGACCCAGACATCATCTTGAGGGTGGTGCCATGCATGTTAAGAACAATGGTAGTTAAAGGAAAAGGTCTCTTACAGTTCTAGGAAATTAATCATATCCACTTCCCTTTTCACATTGAAATTAGGACTAATACTCACTGTTAAAACAAACAAACAAACAAACCAAAAAAAAAAAAAATGAGCATATGTATGATAATCTGGTGGAGTGGAGATCAAAGGTAAGAAAAGAATTGGGGGGCAGTTCGAAGTGGGATATGAGCTTACATCCAGACTCTCATCTTGAATGCCTTTCCATACTGCCACAATTTGGACGCACTAAGACTATTACCAGGATGCCAAGAGTTAAGTTCAGAGGTCTGAAAAGGAAAAGGGAGCAGTTATACTCAAGAGTTTTTCAATTACAATCAGCCATGTGGATTTGTGAGGATTCCCCCAATACAGGGTTTCCAGTAAAGGAGTTTCATTATTATAATGACCACCCTATTCTAATCCAGAGTGGCCTTGGATTGTGATTCCCTCTATTGTTCTCACTTGTAACGCCTTTAATGGGAAAAAAAGAAAGCTGTATTACAGGGGGAAATGGCATGATTTTCCAATTCACTCAGTAAACATGTCAGATCCACAATCTGCCAGGCCTTGACATGCAGGTAAGAGGACAGGCTCACTTGGAACACTACATAGATGCTAAACCCACATGACTGGTTCTAGAATTTCTCTGGGTCAGATAGACTGAGCCTGACATTTGACAATCATGGCACCATGCTTGAAGCTCTACTAGGTGGTCACCAAGCTTCTTGGCTTAGAGGTTCAACTCATTGAAACTTGAGTAGTTCAAACAATTTCTGGTACTGCTTTCTTCCAAAAGGTTACATTTTCAAGCATCACTGCACTTCCAAGCTATTAAAGATCCAGTAACTAAAGTCCCAGATCCAAAAAAGTCAATTTCACCTTCTAAATTACATTGAAAATGATACAAATTGAATTCTTTTTTTTCTAATTTTGAATGCTTAAGTCTTGGATAAAATGCAGCAATTAAAATAATATCCCTAGAGGTCAATATATTTTGTTCATTGTTAAAATGAGAGGAAACATGAGTAAGAAAGGAAAAAGCTTCCTACCTCAGGTAGAGACTGAACTTCCAAACAAGATAGGGTAATTTACCTAGAAGGGATATAGCGTGATGCTGCTATAGGTTACTTAAGGGCTGTCAAACTAATTAAACTATTAATTATGTAAATATTTGAGCCCTGCCAAATTCAGGGCCTTCTTAATCTGACTGTGCAATAGACAATATAATGAAAAGTTCAATTTAGTTTTTTATGATCCTGAAAAACCTCAGTGAAGAGATGATCCCAATGACACATTAAAGACAAGTCAGCGAGTTCAGGTGGAACTGTACAGGTTCCAAGAGTTTGGAGTGAACAGATCAGTAAACACATAAATGCAGACAGCCATCAATTGACAGGATTCATTTTAAACTAGTGTCCAACATGAGTATTGGTATCTGAAGTTCATAGGCCTTTTATAAGGGGATTACCTAAAAACCGTATCTGGTCTCTGTTCTCTGGCAAAGAAACCAACAAGGTCAATGTTAAAAGGGTCTTTTTTTCCTAGTAAGGTCAGTGTGTATTGGCCCATCTGCTATGGTTTTAGTTAGCTAATTTGAAAACTAGGTTGATGCAGATTTGAGGTTAGATCATGGTGAGACATTCCAAGTGGTAATGCAGTGAGCCCCCTTAATGAAAACGCTTAATGAATGCTGTCTTTGTGCCAGGCGCACTGCTGAGCTCCCTCACATCTTCTCTCACTGAATCTTGGTAATGATACCGTGAAGAGGGCATTGTTAGCCCGTGTCATAGATGAAGACACTGGAGCACAGAGAAGTTAAGTGAAGCAGCTAAAGTCATACATAGGATAAACAGCAATGATGGGATTTGAACCCAGGTTTGCCGGTCTCAAAAACCTTATGCATAGCCTCCTGTCCGGCTAAGGTTTTGTCAGTAGCATAAATAGATGGCATATTCCATTATCCACAAAACACATTTCTCAGAAATCTGAACTGTATCAGATGCCATTCCTTTCACCTGAAAAATCCCCCTTCCCAGGCCTTTCAGGTAAAGTTCTTCCCTCACTGTGCTTTGAGAAGATGATTTTCTTCTCACTCACATAACCTTGAGACCACTTCCATTCAGCTTCAGTAACTGCAGTGGCTTCCAAATCCATTTTTTGTCCTCCCTGTATACAAATCTTGTCTCCAGAAAGATGTATGTGTACACTGTAGGATTTTAATAGCATGTTCAGAGATTACAGCTCAGGGTCACACAATCCTCACAATTAAGAATTTAGAAAAATAATATCCCCAACTGCATTCATAGATTTTGTTATTTGTGCATTCTGTTTTTGTTTCTGAATATATAATCCTGCCTTGAGGGATTTCCCCTTTTATTTTTTATTTATTTATATTTTTTTGAGAAGTTTTTGCTATAGGGAGAGGTTTTTGCTATAGGACGTGTGTGCTCACCAGGAAGAGAGAGAGAGAGAGACAGAGAGACAGAAAACGAGAAATCACCTCCCAGGGGGGATGGTCACACCGCAATCCCTTCTCCTCCATTCTCCTCTCAGGATCTTGGGTACACACACACTTGCGCCTGGTGTGAGTTCAAGCCACTGGGTCCAAGACTTGAACCGCAGTTGACTACATGGGAATTCAGCAACATAGTCATTGTGCTAACTGCTGGTCCCCTGGAGGGATTCCCCCCAATAGGTAGAGTGTTAGGTAAGCTGGAATTACCTTACTAAATGTCATAATCAAAACTAACTAACTAACTAAATAATAAATAAATAAATAAATAGAAGTCTATTTAGTCAAACATTTGGCCCCACAAATAGGATATTTGAAGGATTTAGTAAATTTTCTCCCCTACGATATACAGTGGTCATTTCTGCCTTAACTAGATCACATATTTATTGACAGAGTATCTTCTCATTCTTCTTAATTACTGTGGAACACAGCACATCACTGTGTTCATTCATTTATGGATTCATTCACCCAACAAAAGCTCCAACTAAGTACCAGACAGCACTCTCAAGGCAGGGGGACAGACACAGGTGGGAAGATAGAACTGTCTTCACAGAGTTTAACATGATAACAGAGATGCCTCTGACTGTACAGTGAACAAGACACTGACACAGAAGGGCAGACTATCGGGGCTGAGAGGATCTGAGATTATCCCTGGAGTGTGCTCTTTGACAGATGAGAATGCTGAGCACAAGACAGCAGGACTGACTTGGCAAAGGTTAAGCAGCATGTTAGTGGAACAAGAGAAAGTAGGTTCCATTTCTTCTAATCATAAATTTTCAGCCCATATTATAAATAAATACTTTCTTCATCCCATAAAATGCAAAAAGCTAACCAAATCACACGTGTGCTAAGGAAGAAGAAATGTAGTTGTTCCTTAGTATTTGCAGGAAATTGGTTCTAGGACCCCCCACAGATACCATAATATATAGGTGCTCAGCTCTCTTAATTAAAACAATGAAGTATTTGGATACAACCTACACACATCCTCCTGTATACTTTAAAAACAATCTCTAGATTACTATAATACCTAGCACCATGTTAATGGTAAATATACTGCATTATTTAGGGAATAAAGACAAGATAAGTCAATATAAGTTCAGTATAGATGCAACCAACATGGAGCTAACTACATTGTGCGTGAGAGCAACAATGACATGTTTTCTACCCATGGTTGTCTGAACCCACAATGTAGAACCCAGGAACAGAAAAGGTTGATTGTATCTTCTTATAATCCTCCTCAGTTAAGTTATCAAATAATTTCTAAACATCTTTCTGTGATCTGGCCTTTGCCTATTTTTCCATTTCCTGCTTTTAGTGTATAGTTATCAGCAATTTTCCAAAAAGACTGTGTTCTTCACTCATTTACATAATTCATCCAACAGATAGAAACCCTATGTGATGATGTGTTAGATGTGGAGACACCAGACACAGCTGAAAGAGCTCTTTGTGTGGAAGGAGTTTCCCACTGCTGCTGTAACAACCACAAATTTACTTAGTGGCTTAAAACAGCACAAACTGATTATCTTACAGTTCTGGATGTCAGAAGTCCAAAATGAGTCTTCCAGGGCTAAAATCAAGACATCTACAGGACTGAGTAGCTTCCAAGAGACTCTAGCAGTGAATCCATTTCTTTGACGTTTTCCACTTGCAGAGATAAGTTGGATTTGTTGGCTTATAGCCCCTTCCTCCATCTCCAAAGCCAGCAGCACAACATCTCTCAGTCTCTCTCCAATTTTCACAACTGCTTCCACTGTAGCATCTCTTCCTCTGACTCTGACTCCTCTGACTCCCCAAGGACCCTTGTGATTATACTAGGTTTACCTGGATAAGCCAAGATAATATCATCAACTCAAAATCTGTAATTACATCTGCCAGGTATTTTTTGTCATGTAAGATAACACATTCAAAGGGCCTGGGGAGTAGGATATGGACATCCTCAGGAGTCATTATTCAGCCTACCATGTTCACCCATTGCTGGTTCTTTTTCCTACAATCTCTCCCACTCCCTGCCTGGAATACTATTTGTCCTTTAATACACAATCTGTGCTTGTTTGACTCATGCTACCACTCATGTAGATGAACCACCTATCTCTTCCCTCTATGATTTTGCAAATACCCTTCCCATAGCAAGTGTCATACTATAATATTTATCTCCTTCCTTATCTGACCATAAAGTCATTGAGGAAAAGTACTTTGGTTTGTTTATTCGTGTACCCCCATAAATTTGCACAATGATTTACGAGGACCATATCAGCAATAACTCTAGCAAATGAATAGATGGATTAAAGAAAGAATGAATGAATGAGCAGGTGCCATGGACTGAAGGTAGCACATTACAGTTAGAGCTTCAACTACAGTGAAAATGATCTAAATAATGATGTCAATCAATGTGGGAAACTTTTAAAACTATTTAATGAACTTTTATCACTTCAAGTTTTAAAAGGGCCTTGTCCTTCCTGGGAGACACTAGAGTCTTCATTTTCCATAAAGGAAACTGGGATTTAAAGAAGTTGAAGGGCTCTAAACATGTATGAGAAGATGAAGGAAGTGATGAACTTCAACTAACCGAGTTACAAAAAAAAAGTCATTAAAGGGAA
Source organism: Tupaia belangeri chinensis (assembly GCF_000334495.1). Classification (NCBI taxonomy): domain Eukaryota; kingdom Metazoa; phylum Chordata; class Mammalia; order Scandentia; family Tupaiidae; genus Tupaia; species Tupaia belangeri. Next base: position 2,470,956 of record NW_006203686.1, read on the forward strand.
GGATTTTGGTAAAATATGTGCTGAACAATTTTTGCTCTAACTTGGATTATTGAAGAAAAGGATCATTTTTCTACATTTAAAACTACACAGCTCTCTTAAAATCAATTCCACTCACTTTCCACATCTTCCTGAGGGAACTGTCACATGTCATTAAAGAGGACTTCAGTGAAACAAATTTCTTCTCCTTCAAATATGTTAACATTTTCATACTTTTTATGGTGTCTCAGAATACATGGTTTATATGTCCTTAAACTGGGACTCACTTGTGGGACCTGGGCTGGATGCAGTGTATCAGGCCTTGGGCAGAATCTTGCAAAGCCCAGACTCTAGGTACAGAAGTGTGGTCCTAGCAGGGTTAGATGGCTCCCTGAGGTTGGTATTGGTCACTGTTTAACTCTAATACAACCCAGCCTCACTGTCACACACAATCTTAGAATAAAGTCACAAGACCCCAAAGTACTTGAGTACAGTCTCAACATTTAAATAGACAAATTTTTAGCAAATTAATTAGAAATAACAAAAAACAATTCTCAGTGAGTCTAGGGTTCAAGAAAACCAAAAGAGAAGTTTCGTGTCTCCAAAGACTACCTCTAGGGGCCAGCAGATGGCATAGAAGTTACATTACTGGACTCCCACATGACCAACTGCAGTTCAGGTCCTGAACCTGGTGCAGGCTCATGTGCAAGTATGCCCAAAACCCCGGGAGGAGAATAGAGGAGAAAGGATTGTGGCATGACCATCTCCCATAGGAGGTGCTTTCTCCCATTCCTTCTCACTGTCTCTGTCTCTCTCTCTCCAGAGAATGCACATGCCCTAAGGCAAAAACAAAAAACTTCTATCAAAAAAAAAAGACTACCTCTAATTGCCCCTCAAGCAGGGGTTCATTAATTCCTTCTACACTTGAATCAGAAACTTCCGTTCTATGTTTCAAGTAAATGAGAACACACCTTCACTCTCCATCTTGTTTCACTGTTCTAGGCACAATCTGCTCTAGGTTTTTGTAAACAATACAAGAGAAATAATTAGGGCTACAGTGTATTTATTATGACTAAATTCTGCCTAAAGCTCTAGATTCTAAAATTGAAAACAGGTGGTCCTATATGCTCAAATTTATTTTTTCTTTTTTTACTGACATCTTCAACAAGTAGAAAATCTCAGACAGTAAAGTGTTTTTCCAGTGTCTGATAAAGCTGAAGAATTTCCCATCAGACATAAACACTTTGGAAGCCATGGGGTAACACACTGTATACATCATGGCCTAAACATCTAGTTATTAAACAGATTTCCTCTTAACATCTTGTTTGAAAGTTCTGTTGAGAAAATATTCTGGCCTTCTCTTGGGTATCAATTATTCCCCAATAAATACAATAGGATTTTCTTAAGATATAAAGATTAGACCAAAAGGCTATATTATTGAAGGTATTCAGAAAGTTACTTACAATAAAAACTAAAATAATATTTTATTTATATGCAAAAATAAAATAGAATATTGAAATACCATTCTAAATAAAAACAAAAATCATTTTTATCTCAAAGCAATGTTAGGTAAAAGTGGTAGTGAAAACTATTGCCGTGTCACACAATCTGTTTTTTTTTTCTCCTGGCTACACAGTAGGCTTCATTTCTCCCTTGCAATTAAGCTTAAGCAAGGTCATGTGATTAAGATCTGGACATTGGAATGTGAACCACTAGGAGAGGCTACTTTATGCTCAACAGTCAACTACTTTTCAGGAGCTACAACATCCTCTTCTCTTATTTTGTGGCAACTTTGGAGGCCACATGTCAACCATGGTGAACAAAGTGTGGATTCCCAAAGGTCTAAATGATACTATGGACCAGAGCCTCTCCCCATCTCTTCTGCACCTGGCATATCATACTGGTAATCAACCAATCAATCTTCCCCTGCATTAAGCCCCTGACATTTTTGGCATTATTGGCTATAATAGCATAGATTGACTAATGCACACCTGAGTAGCAGGTGATCAACATGCTATGTTTACATTCATCTAGTCTAAATGAAATAAGCCAGAGATTTCTTATTCCTTGGGAAAAGCCATCTTGCCTGGGCAGCTAATGTCTCCCACTCTTCAGAATTCTAGCATTGGTGTCACTACCAAATTACTAAGGCCACATGAGGGACCTGGGTTTGGTTTCCAGCACAATCTAAACAAGTTGAAAATAGTGATGCACTCTTGATTGGGAGGCTGGGGCAGAAGTATTGCAACAGATACTTAAAATCTCTCTGTCTGTCTCATAAATATAACATAAAATAAAATAAAATTCCAAGACCATCCATGACAGTGCACACTGGTAGCTGCTACTAGTTTAAAGCCTGAGGCACTACAGGAAGTCCAGTTAGATTTCCAGAGCACCCAAAGAGCTGGGCATAGTGGTCTAAACCTTTTAGTCTAAGCCATTCTGGAGACTGAGACAAGAGGATCTCATCACAGTGAGGCTATGTCTAACAAAAAAACCCACATCCTTATTATTCTTACTCTAGTTATTTCTATTTCATAGCAAAGGCAAAAAGAAAGCACACAACTAACATAAACAATAACAATAACAAAAAAATTCTGTCTTTATGTGTGGTACAAATCTAAACACAAAATATATAGCTGTGTTAAATCATATTTTTGAATTTTTTTTCCTAATTATAAAACAGTTTTGTTAGAGAAAGTAGAAAAAAAAAAAACATAAAAGCAGGAAGGAATAAATAAGTTGCCTATGTTGCATCACCTGTCGGTAACTACCATTAACAGTTTATATAAACCAGTCTAGTCTCCTCTCTGTGTATGTTTGTGGGTAAGTAAATAAATATTTAATTTTACAAATTGTAATCATACATTTATATATTTTCAATATGCTGAGAACATTTTTAACAGGTTACTTCTTTTACAACATCACTTTTAAAGGTTTCATATAGATGCACTTTGAATTATTCACAAATTTCCTATTTGTTTTCAAAGAACTCCTTTTTAACTGTGATTTGTGGCTTACATTTAATCATACAACTTTGTAGAAGACAGTATGGTTTTTCAAAGCATGCATCCAGTATATAAAAATCAGATCAAGAATATAGGCATATTCATCTTCTTCAATATTTGAACATTAATGACATTATGTTGTACACATTTCATAACAGTTCTACCACCTTTGGGGGATGAAATTACATACTGAATTCCCAATGGCATATTTTACATTATAATCAATTCCACTTTTTTATACATACTCTTGTGTTTATTGGTCATTTCCTCCCAAGCCTTTCACCATCTCTCCTCCATGCAGTCTCTGGTATCTGTCTTTACTTTCTCTTCTGCGCTGTTGAGCCCTTCAGTTTCCACTACAGAATGTGGAAGTTGAATATATTTTTAGTGGGGACATACAGTATTTGTCTTTCATAGCTTTGTATATCTAACTTAGCATTATACCTTCTAGGTTCTTCTAGATTTTGTAGTTCTGCATCTCTCTCTATACTGGACTGAAGAATCAGGAATCTCAACATCAGTATCACTGAAGCCTAAGCAAAGGTCTTTCTGATCTTACCCTGTAGGCTCAAGAGCAACGCATCATACTTTATTTATCCTCGGAGAGGATTAATTTAATTTTGATTTCCTCTCTCTCATGTTTGCTTTGGAGGTTTTCACATATATTGCTGAAACTGACTAGAACTTGGCAGTGAGACGGCTGTAATATGATGTATATCCCTTCAGCCTCTCTTGGCCAACTTGGCGAGGCCATCAATGGCGGTAGAGAGAGTAACTTCATGTTCTATCAGGAGGAAGGAGATCAGAGAAGAAATAAAGCTAAGGTGTTCCACTGGGGCCAAGATATTGCAGAGACTGACATACTTAATATACTAGGCGAGAGGTGTTTCATGCTATCATCTTCCTTTTGATATGAAGCTAAAGAGGAAGAGGAATAGAATAATAATCAGCCAGAAAAAGGACTAAAAAGTCAGGATTTGCCACTATATTTTTCTTCCTCCAATAGTACTGGTATTTTTAAATACAGCTCATCAGGGTAATGATTCAGAAACTAAGTCCACATGGTAGCCTAAAATATATATCCCAAGACATGGTATTACAATGAAAAACTTCATTTCTGACTCTGATCAATAGTTTATCTTTTTAGTCCTAACTGTATTGCAACCCTCCTTCCTTAGCCTCCCAGCTGGACATAGTGGCATGTGCATCAGCTCTAGTTGTTCAGTCCAGCCTGGAGATAGCAAGCCTCTGGACTCCACCTCCCAAACTGAGGGGATTACAGGCACACACCACCAGCAGCCTTTAGATTGGGGTGGGAGTTGAATCAATGCTTTGTGTGTGGTCCTAGCCTGTGGGGCACAGCATCTTAGCAGCATGTGTCACTGCAGCTGGGCCTCTGATCAATAACCTTTAATCCAATTTTCCCCAAACTAAGAAAGATTTCCTTGGGAAATGAACAAAGATGAAAGCTCACACCTTTCATAACCTCTGTTGACATGCTCAGTATCCCTTCTCTGCAGAAATTTCCTGAGGACAGCAATTCTATTTTATAACTCCTTCTCACCGTCCAGAACAACAGCACGGTACTGGTGAGACATAGCCCTCAACTATCACTATTGATGCCAATGATGATAATAACGATGATTAAGCCCCCCATGAAAAGAGGTTTTCTGTATTTTCATTTCCACCACAAGAACTCAACATCTGCATTAGAAGGTGTTGCTTTTAAAGTTGAGGACCACATTTGATTTGTGGTTTTGCAATAAAAGAATATAAAACAGCATGTGTGGAGTGTTTGACCAGAGATTTCCCAGGTAGCACACTTCATGGCGAGCTGCCTCCAGGGCAGTCAGGATTTATCCAGTGGAACATTTTGTTGGGGACTGGCTCACAAGTACTTTTTTAGCTGAACAGCATTTGTTTCATCTTCTGATTCGTGCTCAAAAAAATGTTTTCTTTGGCCAGCCTCTGGTGAACAGCAGTGCCCTGCAGCAGAGCGACCTGTGCTCCCACTCTTGTAATTAGAGCCCAAAACAAGACGCCTCTCAACACACGGATGAGCTTCTAGCAGAGTAAATCCCAGAAGATGAAACATTTAACAGGGTGGAGTCCTTTCTGTCTCTATAAGAAATGTTTTCAGTAAAACTATCTGAGCTGGCCACTAAGAACCAGAAAATTATTGTTTTGAAAAGCTTGAGTAACATTTAAAGAAATACAAAAACAGAAACCTTTGCAGTTGTTTTCTAAAGATATAACCATATTTTCTGCTTCTCAAATTACAAAGTCTAATAAAAACCTTGGCATCTATATCCTGCTGCATTTTAAGGATCAAAAAGTGGGGTCAAGGGTGGATTTTAGACCAATCAGATATGAGAGCAGAATAGAAAGGAAGAGAAATTCTCCGTCTCCCCTAGTTCGCCCTCAAACCAATTCATTACTTAAAATATCTGCAGGGATGGATTAGACTCTGAATTTAGAGCAGGAAAGTGTCCCCAGAAATTGTTTCAATATTATTGGGTTGCTGGAAAAGTCATGACAGAGTTTTCTATGCAAAAATGCACCATGACTTTTCCAATGACCCAATGTTTTATGGGTAAGGCTCAATAAAGTCAGACTGTGTTTAAGGTTAATTAGAGAAATGAAAGATCTTGGAGCTCCTAACTTACTACTTTCCCACTACTTATTATCATGTAAAATACAGTAACCCAGTGAAAAGTATAGAAACAGAAACCGTAACCTCCAGGATCAGAGTACAGGACATTTCAGAAATGGAAGGGCAATGCCTCAGTCACTGCACTCAGAGTTTCCACTCTTGGCAGAGCACTCCTGTGAGGTACCAGAGATGCAAATATCATGAAGAGTGGAGATTATGGCAGTGAAGACAACTGTGGGAACAAAAACCGGCCAAATCATAGAATAAATATCTGGCATAGACAGCAGGACTCAAGACACCTTGTGCATTCAGTAAGAGAGTATTCCACACATCAAAGAAACACTGAAATTTTTTTTCTTGTGCTGAGCACTGTGTGGAAATGTCAGAACAAAAAATTGTCAGAGGCAGGATTCCCATAAGGTGTATCCTAAAGGCTAAGTAGGTGTATGCTTAGGGGTTAGAAGGGACGAAGGACAAACCAGGAAGATGGAACATCGATTGGTCAACAGCTGGGTTGGTCAACAATCTTGGGGAATGGTTCAGTAGGCTGCTCTGGTGAGTATGCACTGGACACCGGAGGGGTGGGGTAGAAGGTGAATTTCTAAAGGTTGGCAGTAGCCTCGTATGGCATGAATTACAGCTTTATCCTATAGCTCACCATTTCCCAAAGCGTATGTCATGGAATAGTAGTCCAAAGAGGTGCTCTATTTCTTTTCTTTTTTTTTTTTTTAAGAGAGATTTTTGTTTTTGCTAATGTGTGTGCATTCGCTGGAGAGACAGAGAGAGGTAGAGAGATGGAAAGCAATTAATCATCCCCTGGGGGGATGACCACGCTGCAGTCCCTTCTCCTCCATTCTCCTCTTGGGATCATGAGCACACATGCACACATGCCCAAAGTAAGTTTTTCTTTTCTTTTCTTTTCTTTTCTTTTCTTTTCTCTTTCTTTCTTTCTTTTTTTCTCTTTCTTTCTTTCTTTCTTTCTTTCTTTTTTCTTTCTTTCTCTTTTGGAGAGGTTTTTGTTATAGGGCATGTGCACTAGAAAAGACAGAGAGAAACAGAGACAGAAAGTGATAAGTCACCCCCAGGGGGGATGGCCACGACACAATCCCTTCTCCTCCATTCTCCTCTCGGATTTTGGACACGCACACATATGCGCCTGGTGTGAGTAAGCCACTGGATCTGGGACTTGAACCATAGTTGACTGCATGGAGTCCAGCAATGCAGCCTTTATGCCAACTGCTGGTCCCATGTCCAGAGAAAGTTTTAAGCTACTAGATCTGGGACTCGAACCATGGTTGACTATCTAGGAGTCCAGCAATGTAACCATTACACCATCTGCTGGTCCCAGAGGTGCTCTATTTCAAAAAAATAAAAGGCTTCTGTTTCCAAATAAATTGAGAAACTAGGCAATCTACCATCAATGCATCAGAGGTCACAAGTATTACTATTGTATTAATAGTTTCAAGTAGGTAGCAAAAAAGAAATATGCTGACTTTGGTTTTATTTGACATTAAGACTAAGCATTATTTTTAAAAAATATCAATATGCTGCATAAGCACCACACGAAACAGTTCTGGAAAAGATGTTGTAAAGGACAGTCAGTGAAGGGTTTTAGGGAGAGGAATAGTTCAGTCATGTGACGACGTACACTAGAGGCAATTAAGATTTAAAGACAGAATGAGGCCTAGGTGGAGCAGTTTAATTCCAGATGGGAAGGGTTGACCAAGGACATCATTATCACTGGTAACAATTACAGATTGTTAATGATATAGAAGACATGATTTATGAAGAGAACATATGACAACTGAAAACCCTGCCTTACAGCCCTACCTTGGTTAGTGTTCCTTTGTGTTCTTGGTCTTGTGTACCACTAAGCCTCCATTCTAGAGGCCAAGCTCTATCACCCAGAAGCAATGAAAACTAATCAAGGAATAAAATAACCATTTGCTCCTATTTGATGCCAAAAGAAATCTTTCCCAAACCAGAGAGAAAACACTCATACAATAAAATGAATGGTCCTATTTAAAGTAATGAAAATACATTCTGAATCCTTCAAACTGTACTCTTAGTAAGAGGCCAGACTGCTCAAAACCTAGAGAATGTGAATTCTACAAATCATACGTGAATAGACATTTGTCTGTAAAATCAGTGCGCAATGGTAGGAATGCAAGCCCTGTGAGGGAAGAAGGAGTAGTGCGTAACAAAAATGGGCAACAGAACGGCTTGCTGTGTATTCCCTTTAAATGGATAAGCTAAGTGAAATAAGACCTTACATTGCAGCTCAGTAAATAAATAGAATTATCAAAGCACTAAGTAAACTAATGGAAATGGTGAAGAGAATCAATTAAACAGACTTCTCAGGCTTTACAAAGCCATCACTTTGATCCAATTTAACTAGAAAAAGCAAGATAACATCTTGTACATACAACATATTTCTTTTTTAACAATCGAAGGATACAATATATATCATAAAAAGAAATCTGATTCAGTCCAGCCAAGCATGGTGATTAAGAAAGTTGGATTCCACATGGTTGAACGTGAAGTTCAAGTCTCCGACCCAGAGGCTTGAGAAACATATCAGGTGTTGGGTCCAGCAGATGGCATAAAGGCTACATCACTGGACTCCCATGTAGTCGACTGCAGTTCAAGTTCCGGACCCGGTGGCTTAAAATCCCACCAGGTACATGCATGTGCGTGGCCAAGATCCCAAGAGGAGAATGGAGGAGAAGGGATTGCGGTGTGGCCATCTACCCTGTTGTGGAGGGTGATTTCTCCCTTTCTGTCTCTCTGTCTCTGTCTTCCTGGAGAGCAGACATGCCCTATAGCAAAAACCTCTCCCCCCCACCAAAAAAAAGAGAAACACACCAGGCACATGTGTGTGTATGCCCAAAATCCCAAAATGAGGAAGAAATGGAAGAGAATGTGGCATCATCATTTCCCATGAATGGAACTAGTACTTTTTCTCTCTCCCTTCAGTGAGTATGTGTGCACTCTTGCAAAACTGAAAGGAAGGAAGGAAGGAAGAAGGGAAGGAAAGGAAGGAATATGGTTCTTAAATTCTACTACCAAAAGAAAATGATTACAGTTAATGTATGAGTAAAAAAAAAAAACCTTAACATTTTGGAGATAAAGCATATTCTAATTCCATTTCTTTCTTTAGAGTTAACATCTCATTCCAGGCACTACAACTGAGACATTGTTTATCTGATTGGTGATTTATCCTGTGCTCCAAAATAAACACAGATAATCTATCTAACCCAGTCTGTTGCAGTTCTAGGAGGTCTTGGGAGAAAGTCTGATGATATCAGGTTCATTTACATAACAAGGGCTGACCACTGACTGAATTTCAGAGGTCTTTAGAAGTCAGTCCTCTGGTATTTTCAATCTATCTGGAATTGAGAGTCTGTCATTCAGAGCAAAGGAAAGTCTTCCCATCAACTAAGAAAACTGAAATCTTGCTGATAATATAAGACAAAATTAAAATCAATAGTGGCAAAATATAAGAATTACCAAAGATAATTATCAGTTGTATTTATGTGCTCAAGAGAGAATGAGCTTAATTCTAAAGCAATTATAGGGGAGGAAGGACTCTGTTACAGCTTTCAAATCTAATCATTACTCACCTTTTTCTGGTTAAAATAAAAAATTCTTAACCTAAACAGTGAAGGTCCAAACCCTGAGTTAAAACAATGAACTCTATGGACTGGGGCTGCTTCCTGAAGGGACTAGTTCAGTGTGTTTACTCTCTGAACTAAAACCCCATAACCAATCTGGTTGTCCTGGCAATGTACAATTCAACTATCACTAAAAACGTTTTCTTAACCTGATGGTTGCTTCCAGTATCTTTCTTTATTAACCTTGATGTCCTTGAAACAACCTTTTCAGCAGTCAATATAGCCAATGATCTTGCTTCAAAATTTTTCAAGAAACTTTATTGTTTATCTATTTGTTTTGATCATGTTAGTAGTCGATTCAATAGTAAATAATTAATAGATGACTATACTTCTAAAGTACTATAAGCAGAGCCATAACAAGAGAGTTCTGTGAGCTATGTACATATATTTTTGCTAATACTAACATCATTTACAGAACCATTTATTGAGCCTGGAGCAATCCCAGGCATTGCAATGGATTACTAGCCTACAAGGTCGCTTTTCACACCTCCATTTCAAAGTTGAGGGAATGGAAGTTCAGAAAGACACCTGAAAACACCCAGTTAATAGGCAGTGCCACTTGTTTTGAGCGCGTCTGCAAGAGCTCTCAAGTTCGCACTTGGTTTTTTCCTTCTATAACATCAGAACACAATGTGACTGATTTCCCCAACATACCAGATTTACGGCCAAATGTATGTTCTCACTTGCAAGATAATCTGCTCAGGGAATTACATGCTTTTTCCAGTATGCTGCCATTGATTCAAGTATATTTTTGGATCTCTCCCTTTTGGAAATAACTTCAGAATTTAAAACATTTAAAACGGAAATGGCAACAAACCTCCATTCTTGAAAGATATGTTTATTGAATACCACACACAAAAAATTAAAAGCCAATGTATAAATAAAATGGGTGATCATAATTGGAGCATTATTTTGAATTAAAAATTATGTATAACTGAAAGTACAAAATTAATGTCTATCTGTGACTCACAGACACTGAAGACAATTCCAAGGAGACCGCAAAAGTGTTTAAGCAATAGCAACATTGCTGGCATCAGGGCACATTCTTACTATGTGACCATGTGAAAGGACAAAATTCATTCTGACAAATAACTTAAGTTTTAAAATGTGATCGTATATCTCATGACCAGTGTATACCATAAATGTATACATTAAGCCCCCTGCTTAATTCCAAAACTTTATTCTAATAACTAAATAATTAATAGATGACTATACTTCTGAAGTACTAAAAGCAGAGCCCGCAGGTCGTGTGGTGGTTAAAGTGTCAGATGCCACATGGCTGAATCCATGGTTCAAGTTCTAGTTTGTACGTGTGCATACCCAAAGTACCTAAAAGAGTGAAGGAGAAGGGATTATGGTATGACTATCCCCCTGGGGAGTGATTTCTCATATTCTCTTCTCTGTCTTTCTCAGGTGAGTGTACTCGTAAAGAGTAGTACTAAAAATAACAATTAATTAATTAATTAAATATTACTGGATTCAATCTGTTAAAAAAAAAAAGTACTAAAAGCCATGAATGAGGGTAACAGTATCACTTTGAGTCTGATTATTTAATATTTTTATACAGCTTTAGTGATGTGTAAAGGTCCAAGAAAACACCATTCAATAGCTTTTGTGTGTCTTTTAAATTATACTTTAGATCACCTGGAAAATCTAGTAGGACAGTAATATAAGGCTAAAAATAGCAACCAAATATGTTTTCTAAAACAGAAAAAAAAAATAGGTGGTTAACTTATGAGTCTTACATTTAAGGAAATAAAATAGAAAATCAATTTGGAGAACTAGATGGTGGTGGATCTGCTTATTCTTGGTGTTGGATAACCTACCTCCTTCCTCTAATTTGGTAAATGCAAGGTGTTGATATACATCATGCTGTCAGACTAAGAAGCAAGGAAAAATTCTAGAGTTGGCATCCAGAGACCTCCCTGAGTACATCAGGCACACGAGTGCCCATAATCTGGGTCTGGCTGGGCTGAGGGTGAATCACAATGTCAACATCTTGTTGGAAGTGCTGTCTCTGTCTCTGTCTCTCTCCCTTTCTTTCTTTCACTCATGGAAAAAAGTGTCAACTTTGAAAATAATCATATTTGAATTTACAATTTCAGATTTTAAAATACCTTCCAGAATAATATTTCCAGCATAAAATTTCTCTATGAAAACAATCCTTTTTAGAAACTAAATGAAACACTGTTTATAGATCTAATTTTAAACAGGAGGAAAAAGAGATGCAATACTGGCTAAAAGTGTTTCAGCTACATAAAACAAACTTAGAGGATATTTTGAAGAGTTAAAGCTCTTTAAAATAATACCTCTTTCCAGTTTAAAGACAATATCTGCTAATGTTCCTGGAAGAAATCCATTTAGAAACATTATAATGGGTTAGAAATATCTCTCCTTGTATGCTTACATGGTCAAATAATATACATAAAGGCAAAGGAAGTAAGTACCATGGCTTTTTCTTTCCATAAAAGGCAAGCAAAATGAAGTAGAGATCCTTCTCATTGACACAACCCAGAGTTAATTCATGGCATGAGTTCAGGTTGCTTCTGTCTAATTTTAAGAGCATTGTTACAGTAACTAACATTTTTAGCATTAGAAGTTTCTTTGAACAGAGATATTTTCAAACCTACTATAAACATTATAATTAACATAACATTGTTATGTTAATACCTCTTTGGCCCAAGGAATCCAAAATGCTTTTAATATTTTTTTTTAGAGAGATTTTTTGTTACAGAGCGTGTACGCTTGCCAGAAAGACAGAGAGAGACAGAAAGTAAGAAACCAACCCTCAGAGAGGGTGGCCACACCTCAATCCCTTCTCCTCCATTCTCCTTCCGGGATCTTGGGCACGCACACACATGTGCCTGGCATGAGTTTTAAGCAGCCAGGTCCAGAACTCGAACTACGGTCAGCCACGTGGGAGTCCAGCAAGGTAAGCATTACAACATCTGCTAGTCCAATAAATTTTATGTATTTCTCTCTGTCTGTATGTCCATTAACAGATCAGACCCAGCTTAAAAGTGGCCCATGAAATCAAAGCTGGAGCTCACACTGTTGAATGAACCAAAATTCTAATTTCTTTTTCTTCTGTTCCTATTCAACATTGTGCACCCAAGTTGCACCTTTGTTTACATGGTTCTAGGACTCCTGGTCTTTGTTACATGTGGAGCTGCCAGGGTCACAGGTCACTTACCCCTTCTTTCTTTGGTAGTCATTGAACCATGAAAGAATCTTCTAGAGAAAGAAAGGAATTAGTTTTAACACAAACACAGTCAGTGCTAGGAACTATTGACCATGAGTTCTAAAACTTAGAAATATTCATTAACCAAAACTCATACTTAATTTTCAAAACAGTAAAACAGAGTAATTTCTAAATTTGGTCTGTTTTACTTTAGTACTTCTAATGCAGCAGAGGATTAGCTAAAATTATAATGGGCAAAACTTTCCAGGGAGATAGACACTACTGAGGATGGCATTGCTGATTTAAGTGGAATCCATTTATGTTGGAAAAGAAGAGATCAGGATTAGCTGAAAGAAATTAAAAGGGTTTAGTTAAGAAGATGAAAATGAGTATATCCACTCTCACTTATCTTGACTTCGGGTCCCCCTTCTCATGATAATAATGAAAGATAGGGCAAATGAAGTAAAAATGGAATTTAAAAAAAAAAGGCAAAGGAACCCCTATTTCACTTAGTTTCACCGTCAGGTAAGAGTGGAGGATGTCCTGGGAAGAGTCACACAGCAAAAACGACTAGGTAAAGAGGACTGTGAGTGTGTAAGGTGGGGAACTTTTTGGACACTACAAACGAGTTGTTTATTCCATACATATTTATTTCCGACAGGGTAAAACATTACCTACATATGTTTGTGTTACATATGTGTCATGTCTCCTGGCCAATGGACTGGCTCCGCTCTACTGCAAAAAAAGTTAAAGGAAGGAGGTAGGTGGTCCAACACCAAGCATAATACCAAGCATAATAACAGCACAAGGACAGACTTTTAATTTTAAATAAGAGACTTGTAACAAGGTCTGTTTACATGATCAATGATAAAATGAGAAATTATGTTAGTTATTTTTGCTTTCACAGGAAAGCAACTTCACTGAGTTCTTAGCTGATTCTGATGGCAGAGTCTGGCTTTTAACTTTTAATATTGAGTTTTTCTGTTACAGTGCATTCCTCTATGCAATTAAAATTCCACATACGTTAACAGTACACTGAACCAAGGTTATGACACAATAATAAGCAATCCCTCAATGAAACACAAATTTACCCTCATTCATGCTATCTCTCCACTGCGGTGTCCTGATTGAATAGTCTTTGCCTACAAACTCTGTGATCTTTGTGGCAAAGGAAAAGAGAATAAAGCAAGCCAAAGGACATCTTTTAGAAATGACACACACTTCCACTCACATTTCATTAGCAGAACAAAAAAATGACACAGACAAGCCTGACATTAATAAAATGGTCAAGTATAATTCTACTTTTAGAAGGAGAAGTAATGAGGCCTGTCAGTTTGGCATGGTGGTTAAGGCAGCTGGATCCCTCATTGCCAACAGTATGGTTCAAGTTCTGGACCCATCAGTAAATTAAATCTTAAGCAAGTGGAAAGAAAATTAGAAAATAATACAATTAAAAAGAATAATAGAGAAAAAAGTTTAAGTCAAATCTCCTCTTTTAAAAAGATCAAGGAAATTGTTAAACTTTTAACCAAATTGATGTACAGGGAGAGAGGCAGGAAGCTATTTAGGGAGAAAGGAAAGCAGAGAGCAGGGAGAGGAGAGAGAGAGAAAGGAATGAGACAAGGAGAAGGAGAGAAGAATCTAAGAATTACCAATGTAAAAAAAGAATAAGAAACATCACTAAAGATCCTACAGATCTGGAAGATAATAAGATAATACTATCAAAAACTGAGGCCAATAATTGCAAGGCAATGCATAGAATGAACAGATGCCTTGAAAAACATGAATTACCAAATTTTGCTCAATAAAAAAGGATTTACCCAAATAGTCATTTACTCATTACACTGAATTCACAGTTAAAAGGCTCTTCCCTTCCCAACACACACACACACAAACACATACACACACACACACACACACACACACACACATAAACACGCACACTGCACTCCAGAAAATACAGGATAAAGAATACTTTCCAACTTATGTTAGGACATCAACTTTACCCTGATACCTAAACCATACAAAGACATTTCAAGAAAATAAATATGACAGACCAACATCTCTCATGAACATAAAATTTTTGGCAAAGCATTAGCAAATTATATACGGCAAAGTGTAAAAAGAAAAATATATTGTGAGTACATGCTCTTCTGTTAGGAAGGAAAAGGTGGTTTGACATTCAAAACTCGGCATTAATTCATTTAAAAAAAAGAAGAAGAAGAAGAAAGAAAAACCTCTTTGCAAACTGGGATTAGAAAAGACATTACTTCGGGACCATTAGTTAGCGTAATGGCTATGTCGCTGAACTCCCATGTAGTCGACCGCGGTTTGAGTCCCGGATCCAGTGGCTTAAACTCACGCCGGGCACGTGTGCATGCGTGCCCAAGATTCTGAAAGGATAATGGAAGAGAAGGGATTGTGGCGTGGCCATCCTCCCTGGGGGGTGATTTCTCTCTTTCTATCTCTCTGTCTTTCTCTGTCTTTCTGGCGAGTGCCGTCCCCCATAACAAAACCCTAAAAAAAAAAAAAAAAAAAAAAAAGACATTTCTTCAAGTTGAAAAATGATGTCTACCAAAAAACTTAAAAATTAATGATATAGTCAATGTGAAGATAATGTTTACCCCTCTAAGATTAGAAGTAATCCAACAATGTATGATGCCACGACTTTTATTTATTTTGGTGTCTTAGATAAATGCAATACAGCAGGCAAACAAACAAGATGCACACAAATTAGAATGAAAAAATGAATTTTGTCTATTTGCAGATGGCATGGTTATCTACATAAACATCTCAAAAGACTGACAAAAAAGCTACTAGATCTAATAAGTGACTTTAGCACAAGCCACAACTCAACTGATTGAAGTCAACTATATTTTTTATTTTTTTGAAAAGGCTTTTTGCCTTAGGCATGTGCTCGTGGAGAGAGAAACAGAGACAGTAAGAGGGAAAGTGAGAAATCACTGCTCCAGGGGGAATTGCCATGCCACAATCTCTTCTCCATTTTCCTCCCAGGATTTTGGGTATGCATGCACACACATCCAACATAAATTTCAAGCCACTGGGTCTGGGACTTGAACTGCAGTCATTCATGTGGGAGTCCAGCGATGTAACCACTACACCATCTGTGGGCCCCATTTCTAAATACTAGCAATGAACATTTGTAATTTAAAGCTATGAGAAGGTGTATCATTCTAAAACCAATGGATGAAGTATAGAAAGAAATGAATAGCTTCTCAGTAGGAAAGATAACTTTCTAACAGTCAGACACATTAAAAAATTACATGGACTGTCTAGCAGCTTCAGGAAACTGTAGTTATTCTGTCTTGAAATAATAAACTACCTGAAAGCAATTCGAAGCAAGTGAGAAATCACTGCTCCAGGGGGAATTGCCATGCCACAATCTCTTCTCCATTTTCCTCCCAGGATTTTGGGTATGCATGCACACACATCCAACATAAATTTCAAGCCACTGGGTCTGGGACTTGAACTGCAGTCATTCATGTGGGAGTCCAGCGATGTAACCACTACACCATCTGTGGGCCCCATTTCTAAATACTAGCAATGAACATTTGTAATTTAAAGCTATGAGAAGGTGTATCATTCTAAAACCAATGGATGAAGTATAGAAAGAAATGAATAGCTTCTCAGTAGGAAAGATAACTTTCTAACAGTCAGACACATTAAAAAATTACATGGACTGTCTAGCAGCTTCAGGAAACTGTAGTTATTCTGTCTTGAAATAATAAACTACCTGAAAGCAATTCGAAGCAAGAAAATTCATATTCTCAGTCTTATACTAAGCTGCAATATGTATAGAAGATGCTGAAAAAAAAAAAAGAATGGGGACAGGATTCATTGAAAACTTCACAGATAACACTCTGAGTTCTATAAAATAGGCAAGAAGGACCTCAGGGCTCTATTGAGTGTATGTACCTCACCTAACAAACCAACCTGGCTGTGCCGCAAATTTGATTTCAGGTTACTGTCTGGGCAATAATAAATACTAATGTAACAATGAAGTTGTTTTCCTTCTTCTGTTTACTGGGAATTGGGAGAGATAAGTCAGACAGCTAGACATCCTTTAGGAAATCTTCAGGGAAGTGTGAGCAGTTGCCTTTCTTTCAAATTCTGGCATCCAAGCTCTTCACCCTAAACCTGGATCTGCTTCAGTGACTGGTGGTAATGGTAAACCTTCAGCTTCCTTCTGAAAAACTGCGAACTTGGGACCAGCAGGTGGCATAATGGCTACATTGCTGGACTCCCACGTGGTAGACCTTAGATAGAGTCCCCAACCCAGCGGCTTAAAACTCACACTAGGCACATGTGCGTGCATGCGTGCCCAAAATCCCAAGAAGAGAATGGAGAAGAAGGAAGTGCAGCATGCCATCCCCCCTGGGGGTTGATTTCTTGCTTTCTGTCTGTCTCTCTATCTCCCTGGTGAGCACACGCACCCTAAAGCAAAAAATCTCTCTAAAAAAGAGAAAAAAAAAAAAACTGAGAACTAAAAAAGTGAAAGAGTAAGGAGTAGGAAATTTAGTCTAAAAAGAAGGAATGGAGTGGGAAGAACCAAAATGTTTCTATCAGAACTTGGCTTAGGATAGAGAATCCCAATCTAATGGAAATCCTCTTGCTGCTAGAATTGTGAATCCTTCCTCCAGAAGTAAGAGCAGGGAAAATAAAGTAGATAGCCAGCCCTCTGCCCTTCACAGATAACATGCTGTTGTATGAAACCATGATGGTAGTTAATTCACTATCATGCATTGTTCATAGTCATTGGTTTCACAAAAGTAATTATGTTAACTATATAGAAGGGTCTACAATTCATAGTTTCTCCCTCATTCAATGTCTTCTCCACAATAAAAATGTTACTACAATTTGGTGTGTATCTTCTGTGATACTTGCTTTGCTTATAAAAATATGTTTATATATATAATCTTTTACATTAGGATAACATTGCCATTTGACATTCTTATTTAACAATACAGCAACAACACTCTTCCTAGCTGATACAGCTAGACCTACGTTCACAGTGCTGCATACCCTCATTTTCCTTCTGACAATTACTTATGTTATTTCCAGATGATTTCTATGCCAGAGAAAGCTGTGATAAACATCCTTATTTATATTTACGTGTGTATATGATTGTATACCTTAAAAACAGCATGATTTTCTTGATTTTTGATTAACTCTCTATGACTTAAACTAATAGATCATTGAATATTTTAATCATAAAAAGTACTAGCAAGCCCCCAAGCCTATACAGTCTCACCAACACAAAATAAGAGTAGTTATCTTCCTATATTCTTACAATCCTTGAACTCTAATGATATTTTTAATTTTAACAAAGTTGGCAGCTAAAACTTTATGTTATTGTTTCTCCAGTTATCTAGAAAGTTATGTGACTTTATTTGCATCTTTTCCCTTTAGTAGATTGCCTGTTTTTATCATTAGCATATCTTTTTCTTCATTAGTTGTTTTGATCCTTGATATTTGGACTAAAACTCTTAGTCTTCCATTTGTCATGTGACCTTTTATGGGATGATTCTGTCACAATTCTTGGCTACAAACACAACTCATTCCAGTAGTTTAAGCAGAAGAATTTCTTAAAGGGTGTTAGATCACAAAAGTTCTGAGGAGAAACAAACAGCTCATCTCAGAGGATGCAAGCTGGGGAAAAGTATCCAGGGAAGCTGCTGCATCCTTCATGCTCTGTCCCTCCTGACACCCAGTGTCACCACCAGTCCTGATTCCCTCAGCTGGGTATTTCTCTGCTTCTGTCAGCACAATTAAACAAGGCACCTCCTTCACGCACATGATTTTCACTGACTCAGTTTAGAATTGGTTATTCCTAATCATGGGCCAAAGCCACAGAGCCAGCTGTAAGGACAGGCTGAGAAATGGACTTGAGGCTTAGGAAGGCAAAATTTATAAGCTAGAGAATTCCTGAAGCGTATGAATGGTTTCAAAAGTTGCTGGCCAGCATTAAATGTGGAAAACGTCCTCTACAGGGACATTTTGCCACACATTCATTTTTAAATTTTATAAGACAATTTCATTCTTTTCTTTATATTTGTATGGCTTTTGTTTTGTTTAGAAAATAAAAAGAGAGCCAGTGATGGTATAGTTGTGTAAGTGCCTGGATCACACATGGCTAACTGTATAGTTCAAGTCCCAGACCCAGACACTTGAAAAACCCTTCGGATGCATACGTGTGTGTGTGGCCAAAAGTGCTGAAAGGAGGAGAAATGGCAGAGAAGGGATTGCGGCATCCCCCACGGAGGGTACTTTCTCACTTCCCCTCTCTCTCAGGTAAGTGTACCCTCTGGCAAAATTTTAAAAATAAAATAAAAAACTAAAAAGACCTTCACCACATGATGATTATACTAATATTCTCTTGCAGTGTCATCCAAAGCTG
This sequence comes from Tupaia belangeri chinensis, assembly GCF_000334495.1. Lineage (NCBI taxonomy): Eukaryota > Metazoa > Chordata > Mammalia > Scandentia > Tupaiidae > Tupaia > Tupaia belangeri. Next base: position 2,489,866 of record NW_006203686.1, read on the forward strand.
TTATTGTCTCATGTTTTAACATTCAGTCTTTTTATTCATCTGTAATTTGATATTCTGATAAACTAGGAATAAAATGTTAAACTCTTCCAAAAGTATAGCCAATTCTCTCCATTTTGTATCTGAATAATATAAAATTAATTCACTGATGCCTCTCTAATTATAAGTTAAATTACTTCTATTTGTTTTATAGAATTACTTGTTTATTGCAGGCCATTATTATGCTGTTTGTTTAAAGTTGTGTTATATTAGATTTTAATATCTAGTAGGACAAACTAAATTGTTATTGCTCAACATTTTCTTGGCAATTTTCACATGCTTATTCTTTCATATATACTTTATAATAACTTTATACATTCCTCCCAAAATTGAATTCTGATTGTAAATGCATAGAATTTATACATTAATTTCAAAAGGAGTGACATTTTTACAATATTAAGTCTTCCTATCCAGGAAATGGGCTCTCTACTTACTTGGGTTATGTTTTATGTCTTTCAATATAATTTTATGTTTCTCTTCAATAGGTTTTCCCACTAAATTCATTTCTAGGTAGTTCATGGCTTTTTTTGCCCACATTATTATGAATGAGATTTTTCCTATTTCCATTTTCATAATGGCATTTTGGCTTATTTTTCTAACTGCATTGATCTTATTATACATAAACTATATAGTCTATCTACCCATTTTAAAAGCATTTCCCAGAGTGGTTGATAATGATAATTCAAGTATTTTATATAAAGGAGTTTGATGGAGTGCATGACTATTTCATGTTGAAATTAACTGTATGTTTCACTAGATTTATTTTTTTAATTGGCATGCCTACCAGATATTTATCTAGAGTTCCTAGTTCCTATTTGTCTTTACTATACAACTTACATGTGTGTATGCAGCGAGATGTTCACAATTTACTGAATCACATGAAACTATGCATTTGCGACCTCTCAAAGTTTCTAAGTAGACCTAAAAATATACATCTTTAGCAAGCATTGTAAAATTATGTTTCTTTATGCAGAACTTACAGTTTCATTTTCTATTAAAAAACTAAAGGCTAAACTTTCATGAACTCCATGGTAAGCACAAACCCACAGCATTCCTTTCCTGTGAAATGTCTGTAGTATTTTGAACAAAAGGATTACAAACATACTTGCAAGAATTCTGGTCCCATGTACGAAATTATCAAGACAAAAGGTCAGGACACTAACAGTGACAAGTTTTAGTATGGGATGCGCTTTGTAAAGAAAAGAGCACTTGAGAGGTAGATGGTCAGTGTCCAACTAGCTCTGGCAAGGTTCTGAGTCAAATTTAGTGTCCACTGAGGCTTTGTGATGCAGGCTTTCTAAGTCACTTACCTTCTGAGTATACAGTTTCTTTATCATGAGTGGGTTAATCTAATGGACTCTTATGTCTCTCAGTATTCACGGTCCAAGAACCTGTTTCAAAAGTGGGATTCTGTTGCTCCCCAGCACCAAGGGAAATAGCAGACATGTCTGAATGCATGGCAAAAGAACTATTTCAGGCACATTGAAACCATAAGTCTCAGGCAGACTAATCGCTGTATTTGTTTATAAACACATTCTACCGTCATCTGGATCTTGACTGATTGTACCAACACACATGATCGTACTAATTAATTTGGTCAAAAATCATAGTTCTATATTCATTTTGATACCACAGAAAGAAACACAGTCTTCGCTTATTCCCATACCTTTGACTGACTGACACAGAATGATCAAATGTGTTGGCCAACAGTGTGTGCTGACTGAGATTGGTAACCATCTTTACATAGTCACACCAGGAAGACAAGTGTTTCTGAAGTCAGGCAGTCTACCTTTGCCACGGGAAATCAGCCATATCCCAATCTACGGTCATATCCACTTGAGCCACAGCCATCTGAGAAATTGTCCTCCATGTACATAGTACACAAACATAATTTCAACATGTAGTTTATATTTTAGAAACTGATAACAGAACTCCATGTACAAATCTGACTAAAGTAAGGCTTATAGTAAAATCCTATTACATAATTTTTGAAAGCTAAATAAAATTTTAGTTCTATTCATCCAAAATTTATCCAATATATATATGAAGAAAAACCACCAAAAATGTTGGACAATGTTCTCATAGTTCAGGGTTTCAAGGGGCCAACCCAAATGCCTGTTTTTCTAATCAGGAAGTTTCTCTTATTTCAGAGATTAAAGCTTTGGGGGAATTGTTAGAGGTTTTGAATCCTTTAAATAAACTTGAATCCTTAAGGTACTAAATTCTAGACAAAAATGAGCCCTAAGTTATAGACATCAAGAACACTGAACTAGAGAAGGCTTCCGAATATGCATCAGGCATTCAAACTATAAAACAGACTGTGGTTGGTGGTAAGCAGATTGCCAAAAAACAGGTTTACTGTTTTGTTTCATTTTATGAATTTTCTTCCCATACAGAATTAAGAAGCAGATCACCCTCTTTCAATCTCACCCTTGTACAATTGGATTCCCAGATTACTTTCTCAGTGATGTAAATGAGCCTAATTAAAGACCCTACATTTGCACATCAAGGTAACTTTCTGTGAATTGCCAATTTCATCTGGCCTTATTTGGACAACCATGAAGTATCCCAATGAGTTATGCACCCTTGCCCTAGAGTAAAAATAAACAAACCCTCCTCTAAGAAATAACTGGTTCCACTGTCTGTGGGAATTTAAGCCAGTTTAGTTAAGTCTAATTAGTTCACTGCTTGGTTTATTTGACTCAAGTGAAGTTAAACGGACATTTGCATGACCATAAACCTTATTTCCATGTGTTGACAGGTTGATTGCAGCTAGGATGTTCATTAGTTCTCCAAGTTTATGTCAAAGTCATTAACGTTTTCACTAAGTGGGCAAGTTTCTGTAAATAAATACCACACTGAGGAGAAGTAAAATTAGTCAGGTCATGCAAAGTTAGGAAAAGTGAAGGTATGTCATATCTGGTAGCTTCTGTGCAGAGTGCCCCAGTGGAAAATGATGAGATGACAATAGATAAATGGAGGGAAGACAAATGGATGAAAAAAGTGATTTTTCATTCCATTAACTGTTTCCATTAAGGCAACTGATGAGGGGCAAGTTTGAGGATGAAGCAAGACTGAGCAATAACATTATGTTAGCTTCAACAAATGAGATAAAATGTGGTCTTTGAAAACATTAATTTAGGGATCAAGGCAGAATATATGCTCTTTGACTCACATGTGCTATTATGGCTGATGAGGCAACATCTAACAGCATAAAGATAATAGAACCCAAATGGGAGAGAAGAAAAAAAGAAGAAGAAGAAGAAGTAGAAAGAACTGGGTGTCAGGCAATATTCAAAAATAGAAAGAGATGGGTAAGAGCAAAATCTTTACAAATGAACCAGATCCTTAACCTAGGAGGCAGATTGAAGCAGATCATAGAGTACCACTTGGTACAGGTACCAAGCTCAGTACTGAGACAGGAGCTCAGGCATAAGGAGCATATTTTCTTTTCTTTTCTTTCCTTTTTATTTTTTATTTTTTGAAAGGTTTTTCCTACAGGGCATGTGTGCTCTCCAGAAAGACAGAGAGAGACAGAGAGACAGAAAGTGAGAAATCACCCCCCACAGGGGTGGCCACACCTCAATCCCTTCTCCTCCATTCTCCTCTTGGGATCTCAGGCATGGGAGCACACATGCCTGGAGTGAGCTTAAGCCGCCAGGTTCAGGACTCGAACCGTGGTTGACTACATGGGAGTCCAGCAACATAGCCATTATGCCATCTGCTGGTCCCAAGGAGCGCATTTTCTAAGAAAGACTAAAAATATGATGCTAGATAGAAAGAAGATCAGAGTCCACATTGTTTCTGTTTTTTGGGGGGTTTTGGGGGGGTTTTTTGTTTTTTTTTTTAGAGAGAGAGTTTTTTGCTATAGTGCATGAGCACTCACTGGAGAGACAGAGAGAGACAGAAAGCAAGCCCTGGAGGATGGCCATACTGAAATCCCTTCTCCATTTTCCTCTCGGGATTTTGGGCACCTAAGCACCCACACCCGGCATGAGTTTAAGCCAGCGGGTCCAGGACTCGAACTGCAGTCGACTACGTGGGAGTCCAGCAAAGTAACCATTATGTCATCTGCTGGCACATTTCTCTTTTTAATTTTGATCAGTGCGGCATACATTAGTACTCTTACTGTTTATATTTATTTTTAATTTTGCTTTATTCAGATTTAACGAATGCACAGTAAAATGCATGCAATTAAAACATATAAATTGATGAGCTTTTTTTTTAAGAATTATTTCTTTAATTTTATTTATTCATTCACATATTTTAATTTGACAAGAAAGAGAGAGAGAGAGAGAGAGAGGGAAAGTGAGAAAGCAAGCCACCATGTCCAGGACTTGAACCATGGTTGGCCATGTGGGAGTGTCCAATGCCTTAACCACCATGCCACCTGCTGGTCTCCCTTTTTTTATTTACTTTTTTAAAAAGGAATTATTTATTTAATTTTATTTATACCTTTACATATTTTAATTTGACCAGAGAGAGAGAGAGAGGGGGAAAGTGAGAAAGCAAGAGATTGATGAGCTTTTTTATTTTATTTTATTAAATAGGTATTTTTTATTATTATTATTCATACATTAAATCGCTATACATCATTTAGATTGGGAAGAGACTTTACCCAGCATGATTTATACCTAACACATTTACAACACTTGAAACCATGAGCACAATCAAATAAATGAACATTAACATCACCTGCTACAAGTTTCATTGTGCACCTTTGTGATCCATCGCTCCTCTCCCCACCTCTCCATGACCCCGTGTCACTACTGATCTGCCTTAGGTTACTATGATTAGTTTTAGTTTGCATTCTCTAGAACTTTATAGAACAGAATAATATAGTATGTATTCTTTTGTTTTGGTTCTTTCTCTCTGCATGATTCCTTTAAGATCAATTCATGCTAGCATGCACAAGTATAGTTCATTCTTTATTATACCATTTTATATGAGTAGTATGCCATTTTATATGATTTGACCATGTTCCCCAAAGTTGATGTATTGGAAACTGAACCCCCAATAATACAGTGCTGAAAAGTGGGAACTTTAAGAGGCGACTAAATCATGAGAGCTCCGCCCTCATGAATGGCTTAATGTCATTATTACAAGAGGGCTCATTATTGTTAGATGAGAGTAGTAGTTACAAAAGTGAGTTTGGTCATCTCATTAACCTCTCCCTCAAGTATGTTCTCTGTGCATGTAATGGCACAGCAAGAACATCTTCACCAGATATGGGCCTCTTGATCTTGAACTTTTGTGCCTCCAGAACTGTAAGAAATAAATTTGTAATTTTCATAAATTACCCAGTCTCAGGTAATCTGCTATAACAGTACAAAACTTACTGAGACACCATGGTATAGTTATTTCACAATCTGTTTATCCAGTTAATTACTGATGAACATTTGAGTTATAATAGTACTTCTATGCTATTATAATAAAGCTGCTACAAACATTCATATATAAGTCTTTGTATGAATATACACATTTGTTCCTCTTGGACAAATACCTACCAGTAAAGTGACTAAATTACATGGTGGATAACACAATGAGTGTGTATTTATGAGAAACTATTGTTTTTAAAAAAGAGCATAGTATTGAACATACCCCCAGTGGTGAGAGTTCCAGTTGCTCTGTATGTTCACTTGCTTTATAAATCTAATTCATTTTAGCCATTCTAACAGGTCTGGGGAGATGTCTCTCATTGTAGATCTATTTCAGCCATTCCCTAATGACTGATGATAGTGGGCATTTCTTCTCGTATCTATCTGCCATTCACATCTCTAGCAAGTGTCTGTTGAAAAGTTTTGATGGTTTTTATTGGGTTGTTGGCTTTTTATTGTCAAGTTCTAAGAATTATTTACATATTCAAGATTCAAATCCTTGTCAGAGGACTTTGCTTCACAAATATTTTCTTCCAGTCCATGGTATCCCCTTTTTCTCTTTCTTTTTCCAAATTTTAATAATAGTGTCTTTTGAAAAGCAAAGTGTTTTAAGTCTTAAAAAGTCCAATTTATTGATTTGTTTTTCTCTTTCATCATTTGTACTTTTCATGTCTTATGTAATAAATCTTGGTAAGCCCACGATCACTAAGATTTCTTCCTTTGTTCTCTTCTGAAAATTTTGTTTTGTTTGTTTTCACCATTGTTTTTATTTTATCACTTACATGTTAGTCTGTGGTCTATTTGAATTGCTTTTTGCATTATATAGTGAGAGGTAGGAATTAGGGTTCATTTTTTTGTACAATGCTATCTAATTATTCCAGTACCATTTGTATAAAGGTTATCATTTCCTCCATTCATTCTACTGGCACATTTGTCAAAAGTGAAGTAAACAGTTTTATTTTTGAACTTGCCTTTCTAGTGTACTGGTCTGTCTATTATTCTAGGCTACTTGTCTATATATCAATTAATACTATACTATCTTGTTTCCTGAAGATTTTTAGTAAGTCTTAGAACCAGGCAGCTGTTTGCTTCCAGAACTAGACACAAGATCAGAACTAAATAAACATAGATGCCACTTGGTGAAGAGCTCCAGAGAATACTGCTGGGGCTCTCTATATTTCTTCAGTAAAAGTCAGGATTACACTGAAAACCATGCAAAGCTGCTGCCACAAGGGAAAAAAAATCAGTCCGGCCCATTGACAGGCACACAAAGATTCCAAGGACTAATTAGGGCCTACAAATGTTTGACCTCAGGCTTTCAGACAAGGGTTGAAATGGCAATGAAATAATCTGCTCAGCATCTTTTTTTCCTGCAGTTGTGCCTAGTGGACCTAAGAGCAGTCAACTGCAGTTACACCCTTGTAAGATAGACATCTGAAAACACCAGACCTCAGGAACACCTCGGATGTATACACATTGCCAGAAACAAATATGCTTGCCTACGCACACAAATAGGATGGTTGCGACAAGTTTAATTAGTTAGCTTCGAGGTATCCTACCAAAATATGATAGCCTCCTCCATTCCTTTCTCTCTTGACGACCTCATAACAAACAGCCTGTGCTCGTTGCCCGTGAATTTTCCTTAGCCGTCCCACTGTTTCTGAGGTTTGCTCACAGCTTTTACAACTAAAGACTAGTCCACATCAATAACTGAAACAGCAATATACTAACTGAACAATCCATAAAGAACCTTGTTAGATTTCCAATGTCAAAGTATACATTAACTGTGTTAAAAAGAAAATAAGTATACCAGGAAAGGAAATGAAAATATGGCCATTTTCCTAAAAGCAAAAGAACAAATCTGGCTCTAAAAATTGACTTGGCTAGGACTCTGATGAGCACAGTCTGAGACAATAAAACCGTTATAGAGTCTGAGTTCAAGTGGTCATTTCTCCATAGTTTCCGGGGAAGATCATTTCAGCTGGAGTTCATCGTTCAGCGGAAGTCTTCAACCGGGTATAAGATTGGAGGATAGGAGACATGGAAAATTACTGTGGCTAAGAGAGCCCAAATGGAAAAACTAAGCTTCATATAAATACATGTGGAAGTTGGTAACAGAGACTGTATCTTGCAGTGATGTGGCTCCATCAATTGGCCAGGTTCAAGCCATCCCGGGGTCTGATCTGCTTGGCTCTGAATACTGAACAGTTCAACTGGGCTTTAGTTCAGATGGGATAAAAAATAATCACCACAGAAATGTACCAGAGATTTTAAGATACAGAAATGGCCATGTTACTAGAGGGAAAAAAAACCCTCATGGTAAGCCTACTGCCAGAATCTCGTCCCCCTTCATATGTGACTATTTATAGAACTCTTCCATTTTTCAGCATATCAGATGATTCTACCTCTTCTTTCACCCATATTTAAAAATGCAGCTTTCAGTGACAAGAGGGTACCTTCATTTCCAGTTAGATGTATAAGGAAATAAAAAAATAAAAATAAATAAAAATTTTTAAAAGGGGCAAAGTTAAAGGAAGCACCACATAAAATCTTACAAAATTAATAAATTCAGGACCCTATCTTCAGTGTTTGGGTTTCTTCAAAATTAATGAAAACACATTTTGATATGTATTAAAGGCAAACTACAATAGATTCAGTAGCAGGTATAAGAGGAAAATAAAGAAGTGTGCATTAGAAAAGTAGCCATTCAGGCCCAGCAGTGATGGCATGGTGTGGGGCACTGCCATATTACACTGGAGCCATGCGGGGAGGCTCCGGATTCAACCTGAAATGCTGGGTACATATGTGGAGACACCCACAATCCTGGCTGGCTGGAAGGCTACATGGGAATCATGGCATGGTGAGACCCTGTCAAAGACCCCTGACTGGGGGCCAACCTATGGCCTGCTAGCTAAAACAATAAATTTCACATGGCCAACTGTGTGGTTTGAGTCCCAGACAAAGAGGCTTGAAAAACACATGGGGAGGGGCAGCAATGGCATGATGGTTAAGGCACTGAACTTCCACATTACCAACCTCAGTTCAAGTCGGCTTGATAGTCATGCCAAGTGCATATGCATATGTGCCTAAAATTGTGAGAGAGTAATGGAGAAGAAGAAATTGCAGCACGGCTATCCTCCCTAAGGAGTGATTTCTCACTTTCTGTCTGTCTCCGTCTCTGGCAAGTATAAGCACTCTATGGCAAAATCACTCTTTTTTTTTTTTTTTTTTGAGAGGTTTTTTCGCTATAGGGTGCGTGCGCTCGCCAGACAGACAGAGAGAGACATAGAGACAGAAAGTGAGAAATCACCCCCCAGGGGGGATGGTCACACTGCAATCCCTTCTCCTCCATTCTCCTCTCAGGATCTTGGGCACGTACGCACATGCGCCCGATGTGAGTTTTAAGCCATCGGGTCCGGGACACGAACCGCGGTCGACTACGTGGGAGTCCAGCGACATAGCCATTAAGCTAACTGCTGGTTCCCGCAAAAAATCACTCTTTAAAAGAGAAAGAAAGATAGAAAGAAAAAAAGAAAAGAAAAACTCACTGAGAATGTGTGAGTGCCTGCCCAGTAAGTAGCCTCTAAGTATTGAGAGAGAGCAAGCAATAAAACAGATTCTGCATGGAGTAATAAGAACATTGGAATTGGTGTCTGTAGATCGTGTAAGTCCACGGTGGAACATTTATTGTCTTGATTATTCTGTGTGTTTCTTCTCACACTGAAAATGTAGATAATTATGCTTATCCTATCTAAGTCATAAGAGTTTGTGAGGATCAAATGCAATTGTTTGTAAAATTTATTTGTAAATGCTAAATACATTTTAATGACTATTCTTGTCATTATAAAGTTACACACATGCACTAGAATTATTGCCTTCATACTGTAGTTTTGCTTTCATCCTAAAGTTACCCCAATCTAATTTGATGTGGAACTTCCACAGACTCTGAACTGACCAGAAATTGCATCAGAGAATGTTAACTGGTGCCACTAAATACCTAAAGGCCAGACTATATTTGAAGTTGTCCTGTGATTTGGACCAAAAGACATAGTGACCACCCATTATCTCTGGTCAATCCAGTTCTTCAGAAAGTGATCTGACCCTTCGGCAAATTCTAGTTAACCAGGACACTTCAAGCTCATGAGTTTCCTGGGGCATCTCTTGGTCACATATTCCCCAGGTGACCATCAGCTGGCCTCACCATAATATAGTCTAGATCTCTGAGACTCCTACTCTCGACCTGTGGGAGTACCAGCATCCACACTGTGTTATCATGTGATAACACAGCATTAACATGAAAATAGAGAACTTTAGGGGATTGAAAAACAATAAAATAAGCTAAATCAGCAACGTGGTGTTTAAACATTTCCAGCAAGACTCTGATACAGCTGAAAACGATTTGAGGAATAAGATCAGCCAAGGAGAATGTCTAATTTCCACTAATGTAGGAGTATCTATTCAGTCCCTTCCACTGCCATAGAAGCCACATTTGAGACACTTTTCAAGCCTACTTCCAGCTAAACTTGGTGAAAATTACTTCCTGGCTGCCTTTCAAGTTCTTCATTCTGGAGCCATACTGTCTGGGTTCTTTCATCAGTTGACCACTTACTAGCAGTATAACCTAAGACAAAGGTCCTTAACCTCTTTGCCTCAGTTTCTCCATCTGCAAAACAGAATAATAACAAAGCTAGCTCCTTAGGATATTGTAGGGACTAATTTGAAAGAAACTATAATAAATAATTCCAGATACAAAGTAGTTACTTATTAAGTATTAATTATTAGTATAGTTATTTAAGGGGTATGTAAGTGCTCAAAAAGAACTAATACCTATTTGTTCTTTATACTGGATCAAACAGATAGCTGTAATTTGCATGAGAAAAGAGGCGTGTGCTATTAGCCTGACTTTACAAATGAAGAGACTGAGTGTTAGAGAAGTTGGTGGGTTAATCATATTGGTGGGTTAGACACACTTGTGAGTTAGTTATTGTGGTAGGTTAGTCACTCTGGTAGGCTAGTTGTGATATCTAATATTATCCCCTCTGCCCACTCTATCCACCCTCGTTGAAACTCAATGCTTCCTCGAGTTTCTTAGAAATACCAGTGAAGCGATTGGCCACACATGATTGTTAGAACAGAGAACAAGCTTTAAACAAGCCAACATTCCAGCTAGAAAGAAAAGCCAGGCAATTGACATTGTCATTTTCAAGTGAATAATGAAGCCAAGTCATTCTGTTACTGGGTAGAATTTTCAATCTATTAAGTTTCATATACAGTTGAAACAAGTAAGCCAATTGCAAAGAAGATGAAAAATTACAAAGATACTTTAAAAAAAATCTATGAAAACAAAGTAACTTTCAAATCATAGAGCTCCATACCAAGAAAGGCATCAATTGAGATAAAGGTATAATTATAAATACACGAGGGGGCTCCAAAAAGTTTGTGCAAAAACTAGAATTAAAATATGCATTTATTTTGATGCAAAAAAAAAGTTTAAGTTCATGTAGTTGTTGCATAATATGTATTTTCTATGAACTTTTTGAGCTCCCTTCCCCTACATGCTGACTTAATGAAAGGAAACAACACAAAACAGAAATGACACCTAAATCAAACATCCACATAAAGAAATATGTAAAGATTGTGCTGAAACCCACCTCCCCTTTCTTAGTCTTGCATATCCCTTGCCCATGAAAATTGCTAATTATAGCATGAGCCAAGATAGGAAGGGAATATGGCAGACATAAACCCCTAGTAGTGCCCGAGACGTGCAGGAAGCTTGCTGGCTTCCACTATCTCTGCTTTGCCACCAGCCAGGCAAGGCCACCAGGACAAATGTCCTGTAACACAAGCAGAGCATCTCTGGACAGCAGTTACTCTTCTCCTTACTGGAAAAGAGGGAGGGAATCTACTTCCTTGTGAGTTCTCTAGGTACTCTGTAGCTGAAAACCCGTACCAAGGAACACCTCAATGGTGGCTTTGAATTCTGCTAGAATAGCTTGACTCATTGAGGCTTCAAGTTTCTTATATACCTTGGATGCACTAAAATGCAGTCTCCTAGGACCGAATGTGAAACTGATGGCTTCTTGAGATTGAGGGAGGGTTTCCTGAAATGAAGCATTCTCAAAAGGGCAAGAGTAATGAAGAAGTCTTCATTCTCTTTCTTTTTATCTTTGATGTGGCAGGAGAGGAATCATTACCATCGTAACATTGCTGCTATATCATCTCTCATATAAGGACACTAATATGACCATTTTCTAGCCCTGGTTCAAATCATCAGTACAAATGGCAAACTACCCATGAGAGATTTGGAAAGGAAGGCAGACTATTGTGACCTCGTAAGTTCATTATTCCATCATTGCATCTTTTTAAAAAATTTTCTTATTTCTATCTTCCATGAGAAATAACAATGAGAGAGGGAGACAGGTATTCCTACTAGTTCCTCACACCATGATCCAGCCCCAGTCTCAGGCAGTCCCAGAACATGAACAAGCATGCATGACTGGCATGCTCACAAAGATCCCAAGACACAAACCCAGGGCCCACTGTGTTGGCATAGCAGGTGTATTTGCATTACTGCTACACCATTGCTTGGCACCTCATTATGTTTTATAATGAAAGTGTAAAATGCCAAAAAATGTTTAATTCAAAAACACTAATTTGGGCTTTATAGTGGGGGGAAACATTGAGTAGAACACACATCCAAGCACTGATTCGGACACAATTCCTCCCTGTTTCTGCTCTGAGGCCTTGACATGACCTCAGGTCACACCCAAAGAGCCACCTCTAAAGCCAAGAGAAACATGATCCACTCACAGATGATCACTTTCTTTTGAGGGCCCCAATATACTCTACATCACCCACATATGAAAGAGCTACTTCCTCTTCCTTGACCACACTGGTCTTCATCGCCTTTGATCTAGGATTGAGAGAAGCAAACGCTTCCTTCAAATTCTCTCATCTCAGCTTTCAATTCTTACTCAATCTGGGGAAAACAAAGTACAGTTCAAAGTTCAATACTTACCATTTCAAAGAAGCAAAACCCAACATCCACCTACCTTTCAAACCCTGGCCACAGAGCAAGATCTGAAGAAGATAAAGAGGACAGTGAGGGTTTCTCTGTGTTCTATCCAAGATCAGATGGTCTTTCTGTGCACCTGCCTTCCACTTTACCACAAGAAAGTCAGTGGAAGTTTTTGTTTTTTGTTTTCTTTTTCCTATAAGCACTGCACTGAAAATTCTGAACTACATATCCAAGCATGGTACAGGAGACAAGGTGTTGCTATCTACATTGTATGAGTATTTAAAAATTGGGGGGAAAATGCACATCTCTAGCTAGTATTTAGTGAGTTTCTTTCTCCTAAAGTGCTGTAACCAGGGAAAACAGAAGGTTGGCTAAGCCAAATTCAAACCTACTAAAAGAGAAGCATCTCCATGATGAAGCTAGAGGACTGTGATGCTCACTATTAGAGAGTTCATTTAGATTTATGAAACTTGAGCTGTCTTTGTATGGCTCATAAAAAAAATTATGATGTGAAAAATTTGCCTGCTTAACAATATTATTCATTGCAGACCCTCTGAAACAAATAACTATTAAACACATAAAAAGCATCCATGTGTTAAGTTGGAAAAGCAAATGAAACCTGTTAAACAAATTATAATTGAGATGAATAAAATGGTACTCTGGTTATAAGAGGAAAGGTAGAAAGTAGTCAGTTTTCCACTTAACTTATGAAAGAGAGATACAACTGTTCTAGTTCTCAAATACAATCACAAAATCAACTGAACAGTTGGGCTAGTTGTCCCCATGGACTATGTCTCTGTTAAGGAGAATGGGACACATGAAATGAGCACAGATGAAAGCTCTGGTACAGACTCCTCTCCTCTTCCGGCCCAACTCTCTTCTGACATGGCTGTCTAGGTCTGTCTTTGAAGAGAACGAAGGTGAATCTGGTTTGCTTCACAGTGTCCCACTGCATCATGAACAGTCAGTTTTCCTTCATACAGAACCTTCTGAAAGGTTCAGTCCCCACAGCCCCTGGGGGTTTGGTTTAGGTGTAAGGAAGAGCAGGTTTCATGGACTATACATGTTTACTTTCCAAACTGCCCAATCTCCTGGTCATGGAAACCACACTGAGCTCCTCTGTATCAGAAGTTGAGTGACAGGCAGGAATTTCTTACTCTCATTTTGACTTGAAAAAGTGCTCCAGCCCTGAAGCCTATGATCCTCAGAGACTTGTAAACACGAAGACTGGTTGTGTGGGGACACATGGATGATTACACATCCAGTTCACTTTCAAATGGACTGAATAGTTTCCTTTTTAATTTTTGTAACAAACAGAAAGCACTGGAGAAATATAAGAAATCATCTCTCATTGATTTTTTTCATATCAAGGGCATAAAAGCAGATAGGTGGAAAGAGATCACTGGGCCAGACTTGGGCTAGAGCATCTCTAAAATATTTTCTATGCTATAAAATACCCATTATTTTAATTGCTAAGTTTGCTGAAATCATGTGTCAGAAAGTATGTTCTTTCAAAGTGTATGCTGGTGGTCACATCCACTAATATATTAGGGTTCTCTTGAGAAACAGAACCAATAGGAAGTCCCTATAATCCTAGAAGTGTATGTAAATAACATAGAGAGAATTTATTATAAGGAATTGGCTCACATGATTATGGAAGCTGTGAAGTCTCAAGATCTGTAGCCAGAAATCTGGAGGAGATCAAAGAGCCAATGGTATATTCAAGAAAGCTGATGGTGCAAGATCTGTTCAAGTCTGAGTCTACAAGAAGACCCACGTTCCAGCTCAAAGACAGTTCTTCAGACAAAAATAATTCTTTCTTACTCAGCCTTTTATTCAGGCCTTCAACAAATTGGATAAGTCCCACACACACTGAGGATAATCTTCTTTAGTCTGTCTACAGATTCAAATGTTATTGTCATCCAGAAACATCCTCACAGTCATACTCAGAGAAAATGTTTAACCAAATGTCTAAGCACTCTGTGGTCGAGTCAAGTGAACAGAAAAAACTGAAGCATCACAACTGAAATAGCAGTGATGACCATTAGAGATATATATCCTCCTTATTCCTTCTGTTTCCCTGTGATGGAATCTCCATGCAACCAAAACTACTTTGCCATTTCTACTGCCTTCTCTGTCACAGCCACAAGAGAAGGAAAAATGAATAAACTGATTGTAGAGGCTAGAAGAAAGCAAAGATCTCTGCCTGGGTCCTCTACCTTGAATGTACCTGACTCTGGAGTGGCAGGCATTACCTGCAGGCATCAATAACGTGGAAAGATTTGAGAGGGAGCAGGTCAATTCTAGGAACTGCTGAAACTTTAATATTTTGTGCACTGACCAAAAACCTAAAGAGAGAGTTTATAGAAGCAAAATAATTCCTGAAAAATGCAGAGATTCCATGGTGTCTACCTAGAGTGTCTTAATTCTAGAGTGCATAAGCAAGTTCAGACCACAGGGGCCTCAGGAAATGCAAGCTGGGGAAGTCTTACAACCTTGGCGAGGCTGTTCTAGTTTTTGCATGTGACATGTGAGGCTTGTTCTTACACTACACAGGCTCTGCTTGCCTTGATGGTACAGATGTGGCTAAGGATGGAGACAAGATCAGATTCATCTTTTGAGGCTCCATTGCGGATTGAATTATGTCCTTCCCAAAAGATATGTTAACGTCCTAACCCCAGGTACATGAGAATGTGCCTTTATTTAGAGACAGAATTGCTGCAGATAGAATGAGTTAAGATGAGCTGATACTGCAACTGAGTAGGCCCTAAATCCATGATTCCTGTCCTTACAAGAGGAAAAGAAGAGATACAGACACACAGACTCACAGAGAGAGCCCTGTGTGATGACAGACAGAGATGGAGGGATGCAGCTATGAGCTAGGAGTGCCTAGAACTGCCTGAGACTCTAGAAGCCGAGAGAGGCACAGAAGGTGTCTTCCCTACAGGTTTGCAGCAGCAACAGCACCCTGCAGCACCTTGGTTCCTGACTTTTAGACTTTTAAACTCCGGAACTATGTGGCAATATATTTCTGTGGTTTTTACGTTACCCAGCATGTGGTTCTTTGTTATGACAGCCCTAGGAAATTAATATGGCCTTATATGCTCTCCATCTTCACCACTCCAGACAAACGCATGTACAATGGTTCCTCGTGATGTTGTAAAATGCAATACAAGGAAAAAACAGACCTTTTCCTAAATATCTTATTACATATAAAATACAATTTATAACAATATTAATATATATTGCATTGTATGAAAAGTCACAACACATTTTTACATAGAAAAAAATACATCATGACTTTCCTGACAACCCGGTATTATGCATATAACATATAACATACAGATTCTATAGATAGAATGTCCTATGTCAGTTAGGACGGAGCTGGCAAGAGGCAGCAAGAACATCAGAATTCAGCACCCCAGTGCCCACCGTGTTCCCTTCTGTAAATTGTTAACAAACCATGTTCATGAAGCATCTTCCATGTGCCAGGCAGTGATCTAGCAGCCTTTAGTTATATTATGCTCCAATTCTGGCAATATCTTGAAAGATAAGCATTTTTATCCCCATTTTATAGAATGAGAGGCTTAGTTTTGTGAATTACAAAGTCTGATTTTAAGGATAGGCTTGCTGAGTCCAAAATCCCAGTTCAGTCCATGGAGAACCAAATGGAGTCTGCCATTTGAGAATTTTAAGAATAAATCACGGGTGGGAACCAGCAGTTAGCGTAATGGCTATGTCGCTGGACTCCCACGTAGTTGACCGCGGTTTGTGTCCCGGACCTGGTGGCTTAAAACTCACACCGGGCGCGTGTGCGTGCGTGCCCAAGATCCCGAGAGGAGAATGGAGGAGAAGGGACTGCGGTGTGACCATCCCCCCTGGGGGGTGATTTCTCGCTTTCTGTCTCTATGTCTCTCTCTGTCTGTCTGGCGAGTGCATGCGCCCTACAGTGAAAATCTCTCCAAAAAAAAAAAAAAATCTGGAGGAATGGATTTGAAAGGGGGAATACCATATGTGCAAAGGCTCCAAACAAGGACAGTTGGTTCGCGGCCCCAGCCCGGTGCCCGCTTTCTCTCTCTCTCTCTCTCTCTCTCTCTCTCTCTCTCTCTCTCTCTCTTTCTCTGTCTGTCTCTGGTCAAATTAAAATAAAATAAAATAAAATAAAATAAATAGTTAAATACAATACTTAAATAAATAAATAAATAAATAAATAAATAAATAAATCACAGTGCCAGAAATGAGCAAAAACCTAATCTTCCTCAACAAATATGCATCAAAACATTTCTCAGACATGAGAGGGTCTGGTGGTCAAGATAAAATGACACTCCTAAGAACATTCAACTGACAACTCATTTTCAATTCTGCCAGGAAAAACTAACCAGATTAAAAATTCAAACCAGGGGGCTGGTAGGTGGCATAGTGGTTAAGGTGCTGGACTCCACATGGTCCACTGTTGTTCAAGTCCCGAACCTGATAACTTGAAAAACACTGGGCATGTGTGCCTGTGTGCCCCAAATCCCGAGACAATGGAGGAGCAGGGACTGTGGTATGATCCTCCCCTTAGGGGGCGCTTTATCACCTTCCCTCTTTCTCCCTCTCTCCCTCCTTCTGTCTCTCTCTGGCAAGCACATGTGCACTGCAGCAAAAATTTTTTATGAAAAATTCAAACCTTGGTTTAGATAGCACTGACTGCATTTTATGGTTGAGATAAGTAACAAGACAAATTCCTGAGGGCTCTTCTTATTCTAAATATGTTTTCCAGTATCATAAATTCTGAAATATTACCATTCTTTTAAATTGACACATAATTATTATACAAATCTATGGGGTGTGGTATGATTTTTCCAGTACATAATACAATGTGTGATGATCAAAGGATAATTGACATATTCATCTCAAACACTTATCACTATTGGTGTTGAGAACATTCAAAATCCTCTCTTCTATTTTTAATAAATACAACAGTGAATTACTATTCATTATAGTTACTTGTTCTTTGCCTCTAATTTTGTATTGGTTAACCAACATCTCCCTGTCCCCCCTACGCTTTGTCAGCATTTACTCTTAGTGGCATTAAAATTCCTTGTGATCACCAAAGTTGTTCCTGGAAACCACAAAAGGTAAACGGAAGGCTTGCAAGGACCAGGCTTACAAACTGCTCCCGGTGCTATGCTAGGATTTTGCAACAGGTTATCATGGGACTTAGATCAAGTTTGCAGTCAGCCCAACAGACAAAGCAGATTGTCTCCCCTTCCACCACCTACTGCATGTGCTCGACACTAGAAGAACATACTCACTCCACAACAGCAGTTCTCAAACTTCCATGAGGTCCCAGGTCACCTGAAGCCATGGTTTAAGTGCAGTGATTCAGAGTTGGTAGGTCTAAGGTGGAGCCTGAGAGGCTGCATCTCCAACCAGTTCCCAGTGCTGTGATGTCCTGAATCCTATTTGGAGTAGCCTGGGGATAGGTGGCCCATGTTCACAAACACTCTGCACTTCCACACTCTGGTGCCTTTTCCCACATGCAAGAATGATGTTCTTCCCACTGGGTGGCTCCTCACTACAAACCAGTATCAAGCTCCAGCCTCTACAAGGTCCCCCTCACTCAGGCAGGGCTGCTCCCTCCAGGTCCATCATGGAGTCTAAGCACCACATTAAGTGGAATTAGAGGTATCCTTCATTTGTTTTGTTTTCCACAAACTTTGCACTCCTGCAGAGCAAGGCTGCCATCTTTTTTATTCACATCACTTTGTACAGGATCTGGCCTGGAGTTTGTGTTAAACTAGGGCAGCCAAATGAAAGGATTCCTCATTTTTCAAAACCAGACCATTGTTTTATCTCCAATTCTTTCAACGCCTTATAATGTGATTGATCCAGCTTTGCTGATTTGACTAGCTTTAAGGATTCTTTCTAAAACAAGGTGTTACTTTGGGCTGTATTTTAAAACCAAAGCACTCTATCATGAAGAATGGAGACCAGAAAACAATGCCTTAGTTCAGAGCACTTATAGCTATATAATCCTGAGCAATTTACTTCCGTTCTCTGCCCTATTCCATTTCTGGAATGTTGAGAATGAGAGCAGTGGCCTCAGTATTTCTTGGTTAGACGAGCGAATCCATGTAATGCACACAGAGGGGAGCCTGGCACCAAGGAAGCACTCACCATAGAACTGTTGGCTCCTGCTACTCCTGTGTTTCTCAGTATTTGTAAAGACGTGCTCCTTGCTATCAAAGGACCTGAAGACATTTTGTGTTTTTCTTCTATCATCCGTTATATAGTACTTTCATCACCGGTCCTTTCTTTGACATGCTTCCTACTTTTCCTGCTTAGGTAACTTGGAACTGCATGCTTTCTTAGGCTTCTGCTCTTCCATTCTTGTTTGTCCTAGCTCATTCATGGGGGTCCTACTTATGATGTGATATCAAAGGCTTTCGTATTAGTTTCTCCTTGACTCTGTTGCCTGCCTTTCCCTTTAACACAGGCTTTCAAAATCTGAGCTCATAAGAGAGCCATTCACGCTGGCTTCAATTTCTGCACATTGGAAATGGTCTCACTTATATGATAAGAGTTTCATATTTATGTTTTATTTTACAACCTTTCCTGTCATTACTTCATCTAACTTCTGAAAGATAAAACTATCAACAAAGAATGTCTGAATTTATCAGATGCCCTTTATTAGCAGACCAAGAATTAAAGCGTTGGAGAAGCTGAGCTGCTCTGCTTACTCTTAGCCCTTTTCTCCCTGCCCAGATATAAAGTTCTATCATAAACGGATTCCATACTTGCAAAAAAGAATTATTTCTGTTTCTTTCTCCTTTTATCATAATAAAAATGCACTGTTTCTAATCGCAATTATGTAGATTTCTGATTATGTATGTAACATATCATTTTATGTTACATTCTTCCAATTCTTTCTACTAGATGTGTTATTTTTGAAAAAGAAAAGCATATTTCATCCCATTGCGCTTGAAGACATCAAAACTGAACATCTCAAAGCACACACTGCTGTACGATTCATGCAAGAAACAACACAGAACTGCAACAGCCGTTGCATAGTCAAAGAAAAGATTTTAGCCCATCTTCAAAAGACTAAAGACTGAATGGACAAGAATACATCATTTTGAGTTCAGAGAACACATTCACAGTATACACATTAATTGTTAAATGATTCCCTGCTTTAATCTATTTTCTCTAACATTAGCCAACCACAGTTTGTCCCAGTCACTACAGCAGACCTTGCACTGCTAACGCAATCAGACAACAATTAATTCTAAAATGGAAATGCTAAAGACGTAACACACAAACACAGACAAGATTTCCTGAAAGAGCAGTCACACTAGGGATGTGAACAGACTTGAAAACATTGTTATAGCTAAGTCTTCAGCAGACATGCATAAAATGAACACATAAGGATGGGTTTGATTTGCAGTTCATTCTTAAAACCTCAGCACATATAGTTGTAGGTGTTCTTTTTGCCTGAGGTGAGGCTGGGACACCCTAGGGAGACACAAGGAAAAGAAAAAGATGTAATACGTGGGAAGGTGAGAAAGTGTGTTCTGTCTAGAAGGGGAGTTTGTCAATCTGTAAGGGCCTATTATTTTTTTTTTATTTCAATTCATACAAACACTGCTTACAGTACAACAAAAATGAAGACAAAAATAAGTTTAAAAAATAGGTATACAAGATAAAAGCCCACTGCTCACATATTTGGATGTTGCAGCAGTGTTTTCACAAAGGATTCTAATCATTCTCAGTTTGAGCTCTAATCTTGTCTTTGACAAACAATTCGCAGACTATCACTGACCATATTTTGGCTATCACACCTCAATTACAAGCTACTAGAAAAAGTATGGGGCCAGCCTCATCACACGCAAGTCAGAACTGTGTACAGGGAACTGGATCTCACACGGTAGACAGCGGTCAAATCCCGGTCCCAGTGGCTTGAAACACGCACCAGGCACACGTGCAAGCATGCTCAGGATCCTGAGGGGTGGGAAAGGAACTGCAGTGTGACCATGCCCCAACTGGGGCTTCTCTCTCTCACCGTCTCTTTTGTACATGTACACATGCACATGTGCACTAGGCACATACCCACTAGCAGTAAAAAAGAAAAATAAGGGGAAAATAAGGCCAAAAATGGGTCAGAACCACAGTAGTACAAAAGACCATTATTTCTTACCTGGCCCCCAAACAGCTGACATAGAGGTAGGAGCTACCCTCACTATAGTCCCAGGTTACATGCCAACCAGAGCAGGGCTGTCCCTGTGCAAAGTCCTCAGTGTGTCTCCTTGCCTTAGAGGAAAATCCACATTCTTCGCATGAATAGTTCTATATGAGCTGTCCCTGCCTGCTTCCTCATCCTCATCACACCTCTCCTCTGTCACTGCGTTACAAACGTACAAGGGCATGTCTTAGAAAATCCCAAGCTTGACCCAGCTCCAGGACTTTCCTACATGTTGCTCCCTCTTCATGGAGTCCAGCCCCTCTGTTCACCCTATGGATTAAAGATGGCTGTAAATACACCAAGTGGGAGTAACAGAGCCAAGCCCTCTCCCCTCAAACCTGGGTGGCTCTGGGACAGCTACAACAACAGAATATGCCAGAAGTGAAGCTGTGTCAGTTTTTGAACCCAGGGCTCTTTCTGGAATCCTGAGCGGCCATACATGGAGTATGTTTACCCTGAGGCCACCCTGCTGGAGGGGACACCTGAGGGTTCAACAGTCTCAGCCAAGTCCAGCATACTCAGCCATCACAGGCACGGTGCAGGCACACGTCATCGGTCAGCCCAGAACAGCCTGTCCACCAGCCACACACCACAGTGACCTCGATCTATGCCACATGCAGCAAAAGAATCAGCCAGGTCCTATCCACATTTCTGACTGAAAGTAATTGTGAACATAATGGCTGCTATTTGAGGTCATTAAGTAGTGGTGGACAGAATAAAGCTCCGCATCCCCTAAAAAACTAGTCATGCCCTAATCTGTGAATTAATGACTATATTATTTTACATGATGAAAGTGACTTTGTAACGTCATTTCAAGAACATGTGATGATGAGATTATTCTGCATTATCTAAGTAGGTCCGAACAAAATCACAAGTTAGAAGAGGGAAATGCAAGGGTCAGCCAGAGAAAAAAACTTGTGCTCACGCTGCCAGCTTTGAAGATGAAGAGACCGTGAGCCAAGCTTGAAAAGGCAAGGAGTGGAGTCTTCTCTAAAGCCCCCTGAAGAAATAGCTCTCCCAACACTTTGATCTCAGTCTTTTAGTCCTCTGAGACTCATTTCCGACTTCTGCCCTCCAGAACAGTAAGATAATAGATTTGTGTTTATTAAGACACTAAGTCAGTACTAATTTGTTCTAGTAGCAGCAGGAAACTAATGCACACGTTTTAGGATAAATTGCTAATAATAATAGACAGAGTGCAACTTTTCCTCCCTACTAGCTCCCCACCCACTTATGTTCACAAGGCTTTTCTCCCTGACATGTTCATGGTGTCATCTTTAACATACCTTGGGTTGTCCCCACGTACAACCGAGTCAGCCCCTAAGCTCTGTCTCACTGCACGGAGCCCTCCATACCTACTTAAGTATCTGTACATGTCCAAGATATCTTCACAACACAGGTCGTTCGTGGCATTCTGTTGAATGTGAGAGGATCTGATATTCAATTCTTTGTTTTTCTTCAACACTGGTTAAGATGTTTGGACAAGAACCAGTGTTCCTATTTTCCATTACTCTTGAGTCACTCTCACGATTTGTTTTCATAATAGTGCTGGACATCTTCACATGTGTGTGTACTTACTGAACAATATTACTCTTGAGTCACTCTCATGACTTGTTTTCATAATAGGGCTGGGCATCTTCACATGTGTGTGTACTTACTGAACAAATGAATGGAACATGTAATTCAACATGTATAATGTTACATACATGGAACTGCATTGAATTCAACGTCCACATATACTAGGTGCACACAGATCTCCTGTTTAACCTTCCACATGAAGAAAGTAACATTTGGTCAGGTTTCAAGATTAAAACCCAGTAGTGGCAGACAGTGACACAACAGTAACACAATTGGACCTATGTGAGAAAGGTCCTGGGTTTGTATTCCAGGACCTCCCTGAGCATGCCAGGTGCACGTGTGTGCCTATGATTCACACCAGCTGAGATGGCAGGTGAGTGACAGTGTGAAGATTCTGTTGGAGTGGCCCATCTCTCTGAACCCATCCCTCCCTGTATCTCTCTCTCTTTCTCATGGAAAACAAAAAAAAAAGTAAACTTAAGAGGGGAAAAAAAACCTATTTGTATTTCAATATGAAATGCATTACATTCATGTAAAGAAGACTCTTCCCTAAGAGGTCTACCTGTTCTAACAAAGTAATTCTACAAGAAATGGCTGCAATTTAACTGATGAAAGTAGACAAGCTAATAGGCATAGGGAGAAGTACCAGATACAATTTTTACACTTAGTCTTCATAACCAACATATCACGTAGGTAAGTTTTATCATCCTTTGCTTTCAAAGAAGGAAAAGAAGGCTAAACTACTTGTATCACACATAACGGGTGTTCAAAGAAAAAAAATCACAAAATTTTCATTTTACGTATTTTTCTTTTGTCATTTAGATTAAACGAAAAATTCAACTTTCTACTTCATTTTCCAAATGTGTCTGTTAACTAGAATTTAAACCTCTGTGAATGTCTGAGCTTGAATGGATTTATTTTCTAATCTCTGTCCTGTCCTGTTCCAATCCAACTAAACAAACCATATGAGCTTTACACTGTCCCGCTTTTAGGAAACAGAATAGAGCTTATGAAAGTCAATCTGAGGTCAAAATTAATTCTAGAATTCTTAGGGGGGGAAGTAAGGAGAAAAAAATTTTCTCCTTAAGGAATGTATTTTTATAACTCTCTAACATTTTCTTCATAACAAATCAGTGAACCAAAAGGAAAAAAAAAAAATCTGAGCAACGTATTAACTAGCCAACTTAGCCATTTGTGCCAAAAAAAAAAAAGTTACTTCAATTTCATCACAGAACCACAGGCTCTATTTTGTTACTTTGAAATATCAGAAGATAAAGAATTGAAACTCAATGTACTGAGATTAAAAGAGATTGAAAAGATTTTAGTAACATTAAATTGATGAAGAGGAAAGAACATATTTTCTCTGCCCTTAAAATTCAGTGGGGGAGTTGAATAGCTTTAGAATTTTAGGTTTCTAAATTTGCCTCATTTGGCAATCTAAAATGTAAAAAAAAAAAAAAAAAATCTGAGAAAAACAACTTATTTATAGAGGTAATGTGTATACACACCTAACAAACTAATTTTGATTTAAAAATGTAGAATAAGTGAAGACATAGAAAGTAAAACTAATATCTTCTGTTCCATCTTTCTTGCAAATTGTCTATTCTGCTGGAAGAACTTGTTTGTTCCTTTAACATAACAGGCAACTAAAAGGAAATTCAAAAGAAAAAAATTTCTTGGCAAATATTCCCATGATGTACCTCAAGTTTTCTTAAGCAGTAGAAGTCATCTCTTTTGCCAATGAGTAACTTGTAGAGCCAGGTAGAGTGGTTAAGGTGCTGGACTCACATGGCTGACCATGGTTCCAGTCCCAGGCACAGCAACTTGAAAATCAAACCAGACATGTGAGCATGTATGTCCAAAATCCTAAGAGAATGGAGGAGAAAGAATTGCAGCAAGGCCATCCCCCCTGAGAGTGGGGGGTGATTTCTCACGTTTTTTTCTCTGTCTCTCGCTATGTCTCCCGCACATACACACCCTATAGCAAAAATCTCTCTAAAAAAAAGAGTAACTTTGTACATCTCATATATTATCCTATTTTGCATTTGAGGTCATAGTTTTTATGACTACAGTTGAAAATACTAACCAAGAAGGTTATTTCTTCTTAAAATGTTGACAAGAACACATTAATTCTTCCACTCGATAAGCATTACCAAATGTTTATTAAATGGCAAATGCTCTGGTAGCTACTAGATATATACAGGCTGGCTAATACCATTTCGTCCTTGAAGAAGTTCAACCATTGCAGGAATACTGAGGGTATTACTTGAAACACACACAACACTCTCATGCAGTGGATGTCTTGATGAGCTGTGACCTGTAGCTATCTCTGCTATGAGCATGCATTTCTGGGCAGATGTGGGCAGCAGGCCTGACTGATAGCAGTTATATGTTTAGCTGCCTAACAGGAGAAAGCTTTGTGGCCTATGAAACATCAGTATGAAAGAATATAAGTACAAGTAAGAATTTATAATACCTAATCTCATAAATTAATAGAAAGCAATATGTGCTGATACCATTAGAAAAACACATATTCTCTAGCTCAAATTTTGCTAAAAGTGAGCTCACAGCAGCAGGAACCCTGTACTTGATTCTCCAATTTTTGTCTCAAAAATATTCCTCTACTAAAAGATCCCTTTGGGGACATGACCAATTCTGTGTCTTAAGTCAGCAAAAACAAAAATTAAGGTGGGTCTGGAGCATTCATTTATGGTCATTGAAAGCAAGCATTGTGTTACAATATGGAAGGCAATGCTAGAAAAACAGAGGAGAGGTTTAAAGGTTGTCTACAGAAAAAAATGTTAAGAAGTCAAGCTTCAAAAGGAAATAATAATCTTTAATAACTGAAATAACAGTGGTTATAATAGAATTACACTGAAATGAGAAAAGTTAATATAAACTGTATAAGTCAATATGCTATAGAAAATATTGCTGTACACAACATAGGGTCACATTGTAAAACTAAGAGAGTGTTCATTGATGGGAGTCTTCAGAAGCTGGCTTTCGTAGTAGCATTTGTGTAAGTTGAGTGACTTTAATACGCAAATGTGCAGTCTCAAAATTTAGCCCTTTGTAGATTTCCACAGGAAATCCATACCCACAAGCATTTTGTAAATTCATTAGGCTTAACAAAGGATTTTCAAGTACTGGAGACTAGACAATGATGCAGAGATTAAAGGCTGATCCACAATGGAAGATTCCAGATTCTTGTCTGGAAACCTGAACATCCCAGGCATGCACATATGCCTATAATCTGGAGTTGGCTGAGACTGGGGCTGGACTGTGGTGTCAAGATCCTGCTGGGGAAGGGACCAACAGATGGCATAATCGTTATATTGCTGGACTCCCACATGGTCGACTTCAGTTTGAGTCCTAGACCCGTGGCTTAAAACTCATGCCAGGCACATATACATGCGTGCCTAAAAAACCAAGAAGAAAATGGAGAAGGGACTGCAGCATGGCCATCCTCCCTGGGAGGTGATTTCTCACTCTGTTTCTCTGCCTCTCCAGGGAGCACATACCCCCTATAGCAAAAATCTCTCTAAAAGAAAAAAAAAAAAAAAAGACTCTACTGGGGTGCAGTCTGTCTTTCTGCAGTCTGCAGAAAGAAAAAGAGAGGGAGGGAGGGAGACAGGAAAGAAAGAGGAAGAGAAAGAGAGAAAGAAAGAGAGAGAGAAAGAAGAAAGAGAAGGAAGAGAAGGAAGAGAAGGAAGAGAAGGAAGGAAGGAAGGAAGGAAGGAAGGAAGGAAGGAAGGAAAAAAGAGAAATTTTTTTTTTTAAAAAAGTGCTTTTCAGGAAGACAGAAGGTGTCACTTTCGGGACACTCCCCCCGGGATGTTGGGAACATCTCCCTAGCTCCACCATCCATCCTCTTCTAACCCATGTCCTTCTTTACTCTCCCAGACATTTCATGCCTTCCTCCTTTGCAACTTACAGTCTCTCAATTGTATAGAGAAATTTAGTTTTCTACAGCCCACATCTGAAGATTCACGTACTTACACACATCCAGTTATTTCAAAGAATGAATGACTCGCAGAGCACCAGGTCACCCACCTTACCTTGAAAGATGAAGCAGTTGTGAACAACAGTAAGTTTCTTGGTTACATTTATAGTTATTTACTATGTTACTATCTACTTCCCACGGACTATGTTCCTTATAATAATTTTATAGTCATCTCGACATGATTCACAATTTCTAAACTGCTTGTAATTTATTCTGTCTATGAGGTGGACTTTCTAAGTCTTTTAAGAATATAGGATTAAAGAAACATGTTTTACAAATAAAATGCTACTTTCTCCTTATTTGTTAATCAGCCTAACAGCCTTGGAAAGCCAGGGACTTCCTGAGGAAGTTAGTTCATCCTTAAGAAGTTATTTCCTAGTCAAAGAGGAAGTAAACAGACATGTTAGCCGAATTTTTAAGGTCAGGTTCATGACGGTAAAGAGTAAATATTTCCAACATAACATTATTGGTCCTAAACATTGGTTTTAAATTTTCTTCATCCTCAGTCTTTGCTATAGAAGAGCTCAGAAGTCAGTCCTTCACTGAAACACTCTTTTTCTTTTTGTTTTTCAAATTCTTTAATTTATTTCATTTTATTTGTTATTTTTTAACTTGACCAGAGAGAGACAGAGAGAGAAAGCAAAAGTGAGAAAGCAAATTGCCAGGTCCGGGCCTCAAACTGCACTCGGCCATGTGAAAGTCCAGTACCTTAACCATCATGCCGCCTCTCAACCCCTCACTGAAACACTTTCTAAATACCCTCAAGAAAGGTGGTGGTTTCAGAATGGTACAGTATTACAGGTGATTTGTCATTGATATCACCAATGGTATGATATCCACTCAAACCCTAGTACAGAGAAGGTTTACGTTAAAGACTGGATTTTCAGCCACCCACACTGGTATAGCAGTACACAACAGCCTCCATACTGAGGCCGTATGGGATTCGCACCCCAAGGTGTCTCTGTCTCATCAGATACATGTCTGCCCAATATCTGGGCTGGCTGAGGCTCGGGGTAGGTCATAAAGTGAAGGTGCTGTTAGAGGTGCCTGTCCCCCACCTCCATGGCTCTGTCTCATAGAATAATTAAAAAAAAAAAAAAGCAGTTAGTGAACCTATTCCATTTTGCCTAGAAGGCTATTTAGAAGCCTCCACTTACCTCACATAAATCCAGCTTGACTTCACTCCTGACACGCCATGTAAAATCCTCTTCTATACCCGGCCACCTTCCACTCACACAGTGTGAAGCCAAGTCCCAGACTTCCAGGAGGCCTTTGCCAACTCCTCCCACCCATGCTCACCTCCCTTCTTCTCCGACTATCGCTCTTCAGAGCACTTTCCGGGACACGATCCTATACTACCCTCAATTACTATTTAACAACCGTTTCATAAGTGTTCATTTCTCTCCGTAATTGCCATGGTTCTGGAAGTAGAAGACCCTGTCATAAAATCAAGTTCCTTCAGGGGCCAAATAGCTAAGAGAAAGACTGTCGAAGATGCTTGCTTAAGGCAACAGGGAATAAGGGGGATCGTGAGGAGCTGCAGGGTGCATGCTCCACCTACATCACTAAATTAAACCCTTTGAACCCCCATAAGTAACTAAACAAATGTAGTTGAACTGGAACTTCATTCTTTAGAGGTGCCTGTCCCCCGCCTCCATGGCTCTGTCTCATAGAATAATTAAAAAAAAAAAAAGCAGTTAGTGAACCTATTCCATTTTGCCTAGAAGGCTATTTAGAAGCCTCCACTTACCTCACATAAATCCAGCTTGACTTCACTCCTGACACGCCATGTAAAATCCTCTTCTATACCCGGCCACCTTCCACTCACACAGTGTGAAGCCAAGTCCCAGACTTCCAGGAGGCCTTTGCCAACTCCTCCCACCCATGC
Source organism: Tupaia belangeri chinensis (assembly GCF_000334495.1). Lineage (NCBI taxonomy): Eukaryota > Metazoa > Chordata > Mammalia > Scandentia > Tupaiidae > Tupaia > Tupaia belangeri. The sequence goes on from NW_006203686.1 coordinate 2,517,991, forward strand.
TCACCTCCCTTCTTCTCCGACTATCGCTCTTCAGAGCACTTTCCGGGACACGATCCTATACTACCCTCAATTACTATTTAACAACCGTTTCATAAGTGTTCATTTCTCTCCGTAATTGCCATGGTTCTGGAAGTAGAAGACCCTGTCATAAAATCAAGTTCCTTCAGGGGCCAAATAGCTAAGAGAAAGACTGTCGAAGATGCTTGCTTAAGGCAACAGGGAATAAGGGGGATCGTGAGGAGCTGCAGGGTGCATGCTCCACCTACATCACTAAATTAAACCCTTTGAACCCCCATAAGTAACTAAACAAATGTAGTTGAACTGGAACTTCATTCTTTAATAAATCTCCGCTGTATTAACTTACTGAAATTACTGTTAAAAATCTTAGAAATGACCCAAACCTTCATTATAAACACACTTACTTGTACTTAATTGAACCAGAATGTCCACGGCGGAAAGATACCAAAGACTTACTGAGAGTTTTCTTTGCAAATGGCAAAGTTAGTGAAAGAAGTAAGCGTAGATGTGTGTTGGACATGAAATTTGAATATTAAAGATCTAAATTTTTTTCTCTCTCAACTGTGCACAAAGGCACCAAGAGACTCTAGATGTCTTAATTAAGTATTTCTTTATGTCGTTCACGTTCACACACACACACACACACACACACACACACACACACACAGAATCCTAATTTCCTTCTGAGACTATTATGTGACATTCTGGCCATTCTAGATGATCTATTTTGGAGAATAATTCCCTTAAGAAATTAAACTGTTTCTTGAGTCTGAGATGGTATTTAGGATTTTATTGTACATTTCTAGGCTTACATTCCAATTTTGCAGATACCAGGCTGATGAGCTTTCTGCTGCTTAACCTAATCCTCGGATGCAAATTTGACTTCTCATTAAGTTGGGCACACTGAATCTACAGCATGCTCAAATCTCCAGACGTAATTGTGGCAGTTTTTCAAAAGTTACCTTATGACTAGGCAGCAGTTTAAACATAAAAAAAGACTTGGTCATAAAGCAATGAACTGCTAATTAAATTACCAAAACACATTAAGCAACAGCTAATGCCTTACAAGTTTTCCTAAATGATCTTGACATTTTCAGAGACAGTTACATTTAAATTTAATTTTTAAAATCCAAAACAAATCTTTACAATAATTAGTCATCACCTTCCTCATACATAGAATAAAAGTCAAAATAGCACATTTCCTTCTCTTTTTTTGGAGAGGTTTTTGCTATAGGGCACGTGCGCTCACCAGACAAACAGAGAGAGAGACAGAATGCGAGAAATCACCCCCCAGGGGGGATGGCCACGCCACAATCCCTTCTCCTCCATTCTCCTCTTGGGATCTTGGGCATGCACGCACATGCGCCTGGCATGAGTTTTAAGCCACCAGGTCCAGGACTCAAGTAGCGGTCAACTACATGGGAGTCCAGTGACATAGCTTTTATGCCAACTGCTGGTCCCAGAATAGCACATTGCTGATTCCAAAATCTCTCTATTCTTTTAAGTACCCCTGCCTCATCACCATCCAACTTTCCTATTTAGATCAATGTCATTTTAGAATTATTTTTACAGATTTCTTTCTCTGGTTTTTTACTCTTAATTCATCTTCCTTTGTTCTATGTTTCTACTCTATTTTTTCTTGTGTCATAGACTGACTTTCATTGGTTGTAACAGACTGCTTATAAGGTGCATTTCCAATCTTCCAAAATACCTGCTCAAAGGTCAATATCCTTTACTGAGTATATTTCCAATTAAGGAAAAATTGTATGACTCAGTTTTAAAGGGAAATGACTATTTAATTTTTTAATGTGTTTGTATTACACCCCATATCAATTCTAACTTGAATATCAGTTTCAAACTCTAAGTCTGTCTAATGCAATCTGTTATGGGCACAGTAATCTGCAAATTAACCCTTCAACTGTTCAATATAGAAGTAGCTTGGGAGCCAGCTGGTGGCATAGTGGTCAAGGCAGCTGGATCCTACATGGCTGACTGTGGGGTCTAAGTCCCAGATCTAGTGGCTTGAAAAATATGCCAGGCATACGTGTACACCTGAAAGGAAAACAGATGGAGGAAAAGGGATTGCAGCGTGGCCATCCTCCATGGCATGTGTGTTTGTGTGGAGTTGTGCTTTCTCACTTTTCCTCTCTTTGCTTCTCTCTCTTTCTCTAGTGAACTACCAGACCCTCTGGCAAAATTTTCTTAAACGAAGCTTGGAATACTGACTTTTGCCTTTGATAACTAAGGATTTAAAGTCAACTTGTAGACAGTATGTGGACCATGAAAGTGTTTCCATATCTAATATTGGCAATCTAGACCCAATTATGAGTTGACATTGGAAAAGGAACTTCTCATAATTACTTTCAAAATACATTCTGATAGAAATTTATAAAAATTGTGAGCATGAAATTTTCAGTAGTTTTCCAGGACAATTATAAAACTATCATGAAGAATAAATCTTAGTCAGATATCAGGGCTCAAAGTCCAACTTTGCCTGTCACTAATCTCACATATATTTGGGACTATGCTGATCCTTTCTGAGTTTCTCTGTTTTTATCTGCCAAATGACAACATTTATGCCTACTTCTCAAGAGAGATGTAGCTATGAGACAAAGTTGAATGCAATAATACTTAAGAAAGTACTAGTAAAAAGTGTCTCCATTTTGTTGGATAGTAAAAAAGGCTTTTGGGGAAGCAAAATTCATCTCACGGTAAAAGCATCATCTTCTCCTTCCTGAGTGATTCATGTGAATTTTCCTTAAAGAGTATATTTAAGAAGTAAAAAGAAGACAATATAAAGAAGAAAAAGAGAATAAAAACAAAAACCAGATGCCTGGACATTTTCAAAATAATTGTTTAGAATTGGTCTAATTTGGGCATTGAAACCATGAAAACCCATGACTGTATAAATAAAGTGGTGATTTTAGGTTTCATGGAAAGAATATCAGCACGAATTCTTTAGAAGTCAATTCATTTCACATGCCTTCAATAAAACATTTAAGATGACTTTCTTTCAAGGAGTTCATTAAACAGGCAATTTCACAGAGCAATATTAAGGAAATCTACTGAAAAGCTATTGTACGGTCAGGGGCTAGCTTCAAGATAGTGTTTATCTCCATGTAACAAGCTCTTCTGAAGTAAGTGAAGACCCTTCTACATACTGAAGCAGATCCTTACCTTCCAGTGAAAGGAATGACCAATTTGGGCTCAATATCCTTTCTCAAACTATTCTAAAAAGTTTGACTCAACCATGCAACCAGTGCAAACCAGACAGCTAGAATCCAGATGACAAAAGAGAATTAGATAGCTTCATGTATAGAAGGCAACAGCTCTTTTACAGGTTTTCTTTTTTTATTTGACCATCTCTCACCAAACGATACTGCATCAAGCTCCCGCCTGATGACTTAGTAGGTGTGTCATTCTAAGCAAATCCCTTCATTTCTCAGTACCACAAGTATTTCTTCATAAAAATGAGTATATTGGATCAGAAAATTGGCAAGGCTCTTTGTAGCTCTGGAAATCCTACAAGTGCATGGTTCTTTGGCTTGTTCACCAACATTCAAAAACCATCCATGACCTGTGTTGTCAATGACTGCAATAACTGAACTTCAGTATGTTTAAAGAGCAGCTGGGTATAGCTGATTCTTCATCAGCTATTTTCATTGGAACTTCCCTCAGCTCCAGAAAAGGCTAAAATGTTGAAACACCATGAAAAGTCATGTCCTCTTACCACTTTGTTCCATGAAAGAACCTGAAGCTCAATTTGCTGTTTCTAACCAGCTTTCAGATTGGCTGCTATGTGTCCTCTTCCAACCACAGGCTAGATATGACTTTTATAGCTACAGGTCAAAAGTCATTCTTTTTGGTACAGGAGAAAACACCCCATGAAAGAGAAAGACTAGGAAAAAAAATGGAAGAAAAAGAATAGCAACACGACTGGAAAGAATTAAGTTGTGTCTTACAATGTTGGAATGCAGATTCTGTTAGGAAAATGGAAAATTTCCAGCCTTCTACACTGGAACCCAAACCCCCCTACAGTGTCAGGAAATCAGAAACTTAAACTGTCACAAGGAATATAATGGGCTGTAAAGAAAGTCTATACCACTTATCAGGGAGAAAGCCCTGCTGGCTGCCAAGTCCTTAAAAGGGGTGTAGCTTGAAAGGCACAAAATTAAGATGCATGAGACTTTGGAATGGAACACTCCCAGTGGGTCAAAAATGCTATTCCCTTGTGGATTAAAACAAAATTGTACCCCATGTTTGCCCCACTGTGCCTGTGGAAAAGCCTTATTACCCACTGGAGAAAGACAGAATACTGGATAGACAGGAGGAATATAGTCGTTCAGCAAAGATCCAGACTTGTTGCAGTGAATAAATGCATTGCTTCCACCATGAGGGTGGTTGCTAAAACACATACTGTGATGAAGCAGTTCTAATTGAGCACCAGGTGCTGAGCTAGGGACACTAGGCCGTGGACTCACACAGGACAGAACGGACGTGACCTCACAACTTGAGCACCTCAAGAGCAGCTTTCCAGACAGCATTTTTGCATTTTGTACTGGCCACACATCACCTTCTCAACAGGCCTTCTGACCATGGTTCCTGATCTCCTCCAGAGTCTGGAGGCAGCATTTTCAAAAAATAGTTTGTGATGATTTAGCTTTAGTCTGAAAGTCATGCAGAAACAGCAGCTCCATGACACCTTTGTTTAGGCATGCAATTCAATGTTTTTTAGTAAATTTACTGTTGGACATCTATGCAATGACCACTATCTAATGTTAGAAGACTGTCATGCCCCCAATAAGATTCCCAGTCCTCATTTAGTGAATCACCCGTTCATTTCCCTAGGCCAGGTTAAGTTCATGTTATGTGAGTGCCTTCCCCTTCCTCCATCCTCACATCCTCACTTCACTTTCCAGCATATACTACATAGCATGGTTACCTACACTTTCCTTAATAACGGATGTTGCTCGTGCCATTAGCTATCTTATAGAGGGTGAATACCCTCACCAGCACATATGCACACAGGCAGGCACACATGCATATACACATGTAGACTCACAGGCACATACGCACACATGTAGACGCACATGTAGACACACATGTATCTGAGCACAAATATACATATGCACATTCACACACACATAGCACACATACACACACGCACTGACACACACATGCACATTACCAACTAGGGAATCAGGGTAGTATCCTCCCTACCCATCCCCTCCAGGAAAAGCCCAACACAACTGCAAAATGCTCCCAACCTGGCTATTAGAAGAATGGCCATAGTTTTCAAAGGTTGTAGGAAAAATGAATACTATAATTCATAACATATATAATTTAGAAATCAACAATACTCAGACCTTAAACTGAGGCTCCTGCCTGTGCTCCTCGAAGGAATATCCACAAATGCTAAAGTGAAATACATGACAAGATGAAGGACTAAGAAAATCACTGTAATCAAACAGCATCTGGAAGGCCTGTTATACCATTCCCCCCACTGTCTTAATATCAAAGGTTAAATATAGTTCTGGAAAATAGTGGAAAGGGAATTAGAGAAGCATTTTTAAATTGCTCCTCGAAAGAGGTTGGGGTTTGCCTTGTTTCTTTGCAGAGTATCGCACAAAGCGCTTACCTCAGTGTTTTCCAAGAGGAGGATGCTCACATACCACTGGGTATATCCACCCTACACAGGTCGGAGAACATGCAACCTTACTCACTCACCCTGAGAGGTGGATCGAGGCTCTGACTTCTTGTCAGGGAGAAAATAAGTACTGGTTCCTCTAATTCCACCTTGAAATATGAGACCAGCTATGCAGCAAACATCCCTGAAATGCATCTTAATGTAACTAAGGCCCACCCCTAATTTATTTTTTAGCATTTTAAACATTAATTGATTAAAAAATTTCACAGCAAAATGAATTCATAAATGCAAATAGTAAAACTTGACATATTTATTCATTTTTCAGTTATGTAAGGAAATAGACAGCATCTCTCACGGGGACAGGGTTCTTCCACGTATGAGCTGGAAAAAAAATTCCATACTGATGTAATCCAGTAGGTAAAATTTCTCTTTATCTGAACATTACATTTTCCTGTTTTTCACTCTTGATTCTACACCAAGAAAGACAGAATATACATTGTGGCAAAATAAATAAAACACTGAATGGACCTATACCTCCTTCTAAGAGAAAGAAAAAAGAAAATAAAAATTTAACGCCCCTCTAGAGGGGATTTCTTTAGGGGAAGAAGCGTAAAAAGCAAACATTTGTAAACACATGAATCCCTATAGTCCCTTCCCCAACTCTTACAACAAAGCTCATATAGTTCTGTAGTTTTCATTTTTGAAGAGGAGAAAAAATAGTAAGAGAACTTACTTGATCTTAGCTAACACAAGAAGCAATTGAGAACTTAAATCCAGATAGGAAAACACAGAGAGATTATTTAATAGGTTTTAACTTTTCATAGCCACTCAAATTAGGGAAACTACTGTGACAAGAGTGACTGGAAATGACAGTAGAAAGACATGATATTTCTGCAAAACACAGATTTCTAACTAAGAGGATCACACTGAATTAAATTGAAGTGATTTCTACTCTGGCTCTTAAGAATAAAAGGAAGCCTCAAAAGCAAATATCTAGAATCAATTAACCAGATTTGCACATTACCTTAACTGAATTTCAAGAGGGATCTCATGCCCATATTTGAATTAACAGGCAGAAAATTAAAACTGAATTACTACATAGTGCTTCACTGCAGAGAACGCTCCCATCTATCTATCTTAAAGTGTTGTCATACTGCGAACAATGTGAAGGCATTAAACACAGAGAATATAATCCCGTTGTAAAAGCTATTTATACCTCCCTCTGAGGATAATTAACCCACAGAAGGTAATTCTGTGCTACTTACCACCAAGTCAGAAAGTATCCAAAAAGAAGATACATACCAACAGACGTAAAGAATCATCATTAATCCATAAATCATAATGCAGATCATAAAAATCAAAATGTTCTTATGGCCAACATCAGCTGATGAGTATGAGTACACATCCCATTACTAAGGTTTGGAAACTAAACCTGGACAGGTGTTCCCACACATCTTAACTATGTTAGGAAGATAGGCAGTAGATGATGTCATAAAAACAGCTGACATTTCACAAAGAGCACTTTGGTGAAAACAGCACTGGTGTTCACACTGGACCTTCCACGGACAATGTGTTGATTAAGAAACTGTTTATTATTAATATATTTTTTTTGGAGAGATTTTTGCTATAGGGCGTGTGCGCTCGCCAGAAAGAGAGAGACATAGAGACAGAAAGCGAGAAATCACCCCCCGGGGGGGGGATGGTCGCGCCACAATCCCTTCTCCTCCATTCTCCTCTTGGGATCTTGGGCACACACGCACACGCGCCCAGCATGAGTTTTAAGCCACGGGGTCTGGGACACGAACCGCGGTCGACTACGTGGGAGTCCAGCGACACAGCCATTACGCTAACTGCTGGTTTTCTACTGTGTTTATTATTAAAATAAAAGTTACTGATTCTTCAACTGGGTCGACATTCCATTAAGTTAACAACCAGAGAAACAATTGATTCAACACTCAAACAAGTAAGTAATAACTCAAAAGCTTCAGAACTATTGGGAATCAGTTGAATTCCAACATATATTACTATATATGAGGGTATTTCAACAAGTCTGTGGGAAAATAAAATTAAAGTATGAGTTTGTTTTGGTGCCAAATAATTTTGAAATGGATTCACAAATTTTTCATAACACATATTTTCCATGAACTTTCGAAGACCCTTTGTACAGTCAAATTCTTCATCACGAATATCAATATAACCAATCTTTGTACTGATATGTAGGACTTTCTTTTCATTCTTTAAATAATGAAATACTGCCCTGTCCTACTTTCAAATACTAGTGACTAAGTCAAGTTCTACTAATATAAATGACATGTCTGCAAGCTTGTCACCATTATAACCCTGACTTCCAGATTCACCTATTTTAAATTATCTTGCTAGATCATTCAACTGGAGCACAAGAATTGTACAACCATACTGTTTTCCACACTGAAAAACACGGTATATACTGTCTGCCAGTATATTTTATTTTTCACAGAACAAGAGTTCTTGTCTTAGAAATGAGACATTTTAATTTTACAAAATCAACTTTAATGGACAGTAACTGCAGCAAAACAAAAAAAGAAAAAACTTGGAGACCCTCTGTCTCCTCATTTTTAAGAATCTCATATGCTCCCACTCAGTAGAAAAGAACTAAGTCTCTCTCTCTCTCTCTTTTTTTTTTTTTTTTTTTTTTTTTTTTTTTTGCTTTCCCCAAAAAATCCGTC
>NW_006203686.1:2526633-2541175 GCF_000334495.1 Tupaia belangeri chinensis
CCCCTTTTTTTTTTTTTTTTTTTTTTTTTCGGCTTCCCAAAATAGTCAGCCCTGGGAGGAGAAAGCGAGAGGTAATGAAGACCAGATGCCTACCTTCACTGGTAGCCACATTCTTCTGGGCTTTGGTCGGTGTGTGATCTGTACTTGAACTCACATCGGATGAGATGCTTGAGCTGCCTTTGCCTAAAGAAAACAGCAATGAGCAGCTTTTGAGTTTTGTAATTTCAAAACTGGACCGTGCCTTCCACCTAGACCCGTACACCAGCCTGTATAACTTGTTTCCAGGAAAGGAGCTATACAGTACCAAGAATGGAGCTCATTAAGTTTTGTTGCCTTATGTATTAAATATCTTTGGGAAAATACCTGACCCATGCATAGTAGAGCTAAAGTTCTCTTATAATATGGCTTGACTATAAACTCAGACAAGATTATAAAACATAGTCAACTATGATAATGCAATCTCATCTTGGCATGCATGTGAACAAGAAAGCACATGTGGGGAACACATCTTCCACATTCATTTTTTATTTGCAATTGAAAACTATGCATTTCTCAGTAGAGGAAATAAGCAAACCTAAGAATGAACCATAATCAGAGGATGGTTGGCTCCACATAACTGCATCACCTTAAAACCCCAACTCCCTGTTTTAATAAGTCCTTTTTAAAAAACACAAAACATTTTATTTTTCTAATGCAATATTTCTCGATTAAGAGGAGACAATTTTTTCATCCAAAGAGACATTGGGCAATATGTATTTTGGGGGGTTACATCTGAGGTGGGGGATGCTACTAGCATAGCACTGGTGGGTAGAAGAGAAGGATGTTGCTAAACATCTTGGGATGCACAAGACAGATGCCTGTAAAAATACTATCCAGCCCAAATGTCAATAGTGTCAAGGCTGGCAAACTCTGACACCAAATGATTAAATGATTCTAGTAAAGCTAAATAATAAGAGAATCGTTTTTTAAAAGAGGTTTTTGTCTTAGGGTGCATATGGGTGCCAGAGAGAGAGAGAGAGACAGGGACAGTGAGAGGAATGGCCATCCCCCTGAGGGGATCCTCCCGGGATCTTGAGCATGGATGCACACATGCCTGACGTGATTTTCAAGCCACCGGATCTAGGACTTAAACCACACGTGGCCATGTGGGAGTCCAGTGACATAATTGCTATGTCATCTGCTGCCCTAATAATAGACTCTTAATCATTCTACCTCAGCTCAGAGCTGAGTTTCTACTCTTCCAACCTTTAATATAATCATGTATGTTAATATTGCTGAATAGTATCCGAATGCCACATGGATGTCTATAAATATAAAACACACTTCATTGCACAGGGAGAGAGGTGCCTAATGCTGTTATGGGCACAATTCCCAGATGCCCCATGGCATCCATGTCCTTGTGGAATCTCCTCTCTGAGTGTGGACAGAATCTGTAACTGACCTCTAATGAATAGAGTATGGTGAAGATGAGAGGATTTAATTCAAATCCCAAAAGAGTTGACTTAATGGGACCAGCAGGTGGCATAGTGGTTGGGGCACTGGATTCTCAGATGGCCAACTGTGGTTCATGTCCCAGACCTGGTGGCTTGAAGGTCATGCTAGGTACATGTGCATGCATGCCCAAGATCCCAGGATGAGAATGGAAAAGAGACTGCGGCATGGCCATCCCCCATGGGGGAGGGAGATGATTTCTCACTTTCCCTCTTGCTGTCTCTTACTATCTTTGTCCTGTGAGTGTACATGCTCTATGGCAAAAATCTTGAAAAGAAAAAAAAAAATCAATTAATTATCAAGGTGGGTCTGATCTAATCAGGCAAGTCCTTTAAAAAAGGGTCTAAAGAAAAAACCCTTCCCACTGTCCTTGCAGCTCAGACCTCCATGAGTTTTACTGCTGCAAAGAAATGAATTCTGTCAACAACCATGTGAGCTTGGAAGATAATCCAGTGTCAGATAAGACAGCACAGTCTGCCTAATGCCTTGACTGCAGCATTGTGAGACCCTGAATAAATGACTCAGTTCATCTGTAGTCAGAATTCTGACCCAAGGAGACTGCAGGGTGTTATAAATGTATATTGTGTTAAGCTGCTAAATGTGTAGTAATTTTTTATGCAGCAACTGAAAATGAATGCAACAACCAGTGAACCATTTCACAGATGAAATCTTTCACTGCACAAGTAAGATCAAAATTCTTACATACAGCTGAGAAATCTTGTTTTCCTATAGTCTTCCTTTCACAGTGATACTTGCAATGAACTTAATGTTCATGTCCTCCTAAAATTCATGTATTGAGATCCTGACCTCCAATGGAACAGTATTAGAAAGTGAGATCTTTAGACAGTGATTAAATTATGACAGTAGTGTCTTCATGAATGAGATTAGTGCCAATTATGGTTTGAATGCTTCTCTCAAAAAATTCATGTGTTGAAATTTTATTGCTATGGTGATGATATTAAGAGGATAAAAACTTGGGACCAGCAGGTGGCATAGTGGTTATGCTGCTGGACTCCCATATAGAAGACAGTGGTTTGAGTCCTAGACCCAGTGGCTTAAAACTCACACTGGGCATATGTGCGTGTGTGCCCAAAATTCTGAGAGGGGACTGAAGAAGAAGGGACTACAGCATGGCCATCCCCCCGAGTATGATTTCTCACTTTCTGTCTCTCTCTGTCTCTCCAACTAACACATACGCCCTATAGCAAAAATCTCTGTTAAAAGGAAAAAAAAAAAAAGAGGATGGAAACTTAATTTGACTATGATACTGAAAGGTGGGCCTTTAGGAGAGCATTAGGGTTAAATAAGGTTGTCAGGTTAGGGCCCCCATAATTGAATACTGGTAGCTTTAAAAGAAGAAGGAAAGACACCAAAGCTTACACATGCCATTACCTTCTCACCATGTGATACCCTGCACCACCTTGGAACTCAGTAGAGTCTTCATCATCAAGAAAGCCTTCATCAAATGAGCCCCCTTCACCTTGGGCCTCCAGAATCATGAACTGAATAAACCTTTATTCTTTATAAATGAACCAGTCTATGGAATTCAGTTATAGCAACAATAAAATGGATTATAACAGTGCAGAGAGTTTCCTTTCCCCTTCTGCCACATGAGAACACGAGAAGATCAAGCATGTATGAACGAGTAGTGGGCCCACAGAAGTCACTGAATCTGCCGACACCTAGATTTTGGACTTTTTAGTCTTCAGAGATGTCAAAAATAAATTTCTGTTGTTTATAAGTCACCTGGTCCATGAATTTTGTGATAGCAGCAGACCAAGACAGTATACAATCTCAATTAGCCGAAGTGAACTTATAATCTAGATTTATACAGAGCAGAAAAGTGCAAGTGGGCTTAGATCTAAGGAGTTTCAGGATTTTGTTTGCTTATATTAAAAGTAATGCAGGGAACCAGCAGTTAGCGTAATGGCTATGTTGCTGGACTCCCACGTAGTCGACCACGGTTCGCGTCCTGGACCCGGTGGCTTAGAACTCACGCCAGGTGCGTGTGTGTGTGTGCCCAAGATCCCGAGAGGAGAATGGAGGAGAAGGGATTGCAGCGTGACCATCCCCCCTGGGGGGTGATTTCTCGCTTTCTGTCTCTATGTCTCTCTCTGTCTGGCGAACGCACGTGCCCTATAGCAAAAACCTCTCCAAAAAACAAAAATAAAAAAGTAATGCAATAGTCCAAGTTCATGGGTAATAATAATAACACCTGAGCACAGAAAATAAATAGCTGCAGTTTCTTCTCACTATGGCCCCTTGCTTATTATGACTTACAGCTCTAAAGTCAATCTGTTTTTCCCAATGTCTCAGCTACTTCACCTCCTTCTTACTCAAACAACACAGCAATTCTCCTTTCTTTGTGTCTAGAAAGTCTTTGTGGTCTGAATGGTGACTGCAGTCGCCATTTATCTGCCATGGTTTACCTTTGGAGGTAGATAGACATGGTGGACCAAGAATTGAGTTGGAAGTAGGTCAACCTGGTCACTGAACTCATCTACCACCCTTAACTTTTAAGTTTATTTATGTATTTCTTCCATAGCAAAAGATACAGAGTGAAAGAGACAACACCCTCAATAGGTTCTTGGCACCACAATCCACTCCCAGTCTCAAACAGCAATGGGTCATGGGCAAACACATGTCCAATATAGTAAGGGAGGTCTCCAGGACTAAACTGGAAACCTTCTCAAGTGAGTCTTCCTCACTGAGCATCTCACTTACCATCATACCGCCATCAGGCCCCCCATGTGCAGTTGTTTTTTGACCTTGTGCATTCACTTCTTTGAAGGCTCAGTATCCACATCTGATCAGGGAGGCTAAGTGAGTCCTAACAGCTGAAATAGTCTGTGATTCTATAAGTCTATTTCACTACTCCTCAACTCTGAGTAATGCAAACATCCCATTAATAGGGGGGAAAAAAACCCACATTAATGTGCACCACCAATATTTAGACTTAAATTATTTTTATTTTATTGTTTCTTAGCAATGCGTAAATGGAAAACTAGAAATAAACTCCATATGCTTTAGCTCTGATTCAACAATAAAATCAAAACCAAGTAACAAATTAAATGCAAAAATAATAAAACATGTAAAATTCAAATTAACAACATTAATTTAGCATGATAGGTGACATTACATTGCTGAGTTTAAACTGACTTTCAAAACTTAAATATAGTACTGTGTGCTAAAGTCAATATGCTCATGTCATCCCAGGCCATGAGCCAATATCAACCTGCCCACTGCTTTCCTCCAGAAGAACCCGGGGAACCCTCCTCCATTCTAAAACAGGATGCCACATTAGTTGGCCTTCACTTGTCTGTATCATTCACATTGTTAAGTCTGATCTTTCATTCCTAAACAATTCACAACACCACTGAAATGGAGCTCTTCCTTAGAAAGGGAAACTTGGACAATGAAATCTTGTCGTAAGACTCTTATTAAGGGGAGCCCCTATAAAATTAGGTACTGTTTGTTAAAAATGATCATTAAAATCAAAGCACAAAATAAGACAAATTTCAGAGGAAATCCTCAGACAAAAAAAAACAAGACTATGTGCATGGACCATCTAAGAGGTACAAATTCCAATGTAAGAAATGCTAGTCTTTTGGGCCAGGCAGTGGCACAATGGTAATGCACCTGGACCCACATGGGAAATGTCCAGGGTTCCTGTCCCAGGACCTCTCTGAGCATACCAGGTGCTTGTATGTGTTACCATGATCTAGGCAGCCTGAGACTGAGGGTAGATCTGATGTAAAAACCTTGTTGATGGTGCCCCTCTCTCTGCCTCTCTCTCTCCCTGTCTCAGAAGAAATAAATAAATACTTTTTTTATAAAAAGAAATACTGGTCTATAAAGAAAAGGAAAATGGTTGAGGGAACAAATAGTATTATTAATGTTACTCAGAACAGTAGCAAACGTGGAGTGCACATATTGTCTTGTGCGCTCGAGTAAATACTTGTGATGTTTTATCTAATTAAATACCCACTTCGCCCTGCAGCAGTGCTCTTCAATCTTTTCCTCATTATTGTCCCTTGCAAGGAAATGTTTTAGACTTCTTTTTTCCTTATTACCCCCCATTGAAATGGTAACAGCACAAATTTGCTGTACATATGTTATGAGCTGAGTGTACAACTCTGCTTTATAGATAAGTAAGATTTTTCACACACACCCCTCCCCCCCAAGAATTGATTATTGTCTCCTTGGGAGCAATATTGTCCCCACTGAAAATGTATATCCTTTGACAACCAAAATGTTTTTTAATGGATTACATATATCATCTAGTATTAAATGTGCTTTTGCAGCTTACCCAGCTTTTGTGTAGGCCAAGATGAGGCATGCAGGGTCTAGAACCTGCTTGTATATAAGAGACATTCAGGCAGAGAGAGTATGTGAAGGTAGCCCACCCCTGGGAGATCCTGGAAAAGACAAGGACAGGGGACATGCTGGTAAGGAGTAGCCAGCTCAGGCACTACTTTCTCCTCTCTGGGCTCCTTCTACAAAAAGGGAAGGTATGTTGGATAAAGAACACAAGTCTAAGGCAGAGGGGTGCTATCACCTTTATCCTCTATAACTAGGAGGCAGTGTTTGTCCTCAGGCAGCCACAGACACTGACAAGAAGCATGGCCACACCAGCTGCTGGGTAGCATGGTGGGCTCAGGGAGTAAAACCGACAAGTCAGAGCCCAAGAAAGACCCTGAGTCAAAAGGAGTCGGGGAAAGGGAGTGTTTTCTAAGGGAGACAACTTGGTAGAATGTGCTGCTTCTATGACCACAGTTAGAGGGTACTTGGCCATGGCAGGGCCAGTGAGTGGCACATTACAGCAGACCGGATGCCGTAACTTCAGTGAGCATGAAGGCGTACTGCTTTTCATGCAGGTCCACACATTCTTGGGCACCCCCACTTCAAAGGATGTAGCTTCTTTGTTCCCCATCAAGAGCAGGGAAATCCAGGAGATAGGGCTCTGCCATCCATGTTTGAATTTGCCCTCCTAATGACTCCAAGGCATCAAATTGGAAATGCAGGAGTAATTTGGGCTCCATGGAAGCACGCAGATGAGGACTCACCCGGTGACCACCACACACGAACGAGTGTTTAATTAAACATTTGCCACTCTGCCATGTAACCCACAGCAGCTGTTTCTTGTGCACTCGGAGTGACGGGAATTTGTGGTTTAGAGTATTTAACAGCAAGGTCTCTGGAGCCAGAGCCAATCCAGGCCCCACCTCCATCATTCCTGACCATATCTGTGTCCATGAGCAAGTCCCACAAACTCTGTCTTGGTTCCTCGCCCATTACGTAGAGATGAAACCTCATTCACGTTCTGCAAATGAGTATCAGTGTCTGTACCTTGGTGTCTATATTAGTCTGGGTCTAGAAAAACAGAAGCGGCAGGAGATTGTATATGTGCTTGTACACACACACACACACACACACACACACAGGTTTTCATCAAATATTCATTGGAAAATGCATATGATTAAAATAAAAACTGTTCATGGTTTCAAATTTTTTTGCACCAAAAGTACACTTGCACTTTAATTCTATTTTTCCTTGAATTATTTGAAGTCTTCTGTAAACAGTGTGCACTCAGGTGTATATGAATATATATTGAATATATGTATCACAATATATGTACGTGAGTGTGTGTGCATAAATTATTGTAAGGAATTGGTTCACATAATAGTTGGAGTTGGCAGGTTTGAAATCTGTGGGGTAGACCAGGAGGCTGGAAGCTCAGACAGAGGTTGATATCACAGTGTTTAGTCAGAATATCTGCTTCTTATATCAATAGTCAACCTCAGCTTTTGCTTTTAAAACCTTCAAGTGATTAGTTGAGGTCCACCTATAGTATTATTACTGAAGGTAATCTTTTTCACTTTAGTCACTTGATGGTAGATATTAAGCACATCTACAAAATACTTACACGGTTTCATACATAGACTAGATTGGTGTTTGATTAACTAGGTACTAGAGGCTGGCCAAAGTGACCCATTGAAACTAACCATCATTGTAACGAATCCACAAGATTTTAAATACCAGAGTTTCCACAACCAAGTACTGTACTCAGGAGAACACCTATCACACTCTCTAAGCCACATCATCTCCATCCATAAAATAGGGATAAACACAACAGCAACCTATTCACTCTACTCAAAATAGAGATTTGTAGTTGAACTGCTGTTCAAGCATTCAATACATCCAGTGAATGCAAGAGTTCACCCTGTGACGTATCAATATTGACCTATCACAGTTCAGTGAGTCTCAAGAAACAAGAAATAAAATTTAGAACGGTAATTATTATTGGGTCATTGGAAAAGTCATGATCATCCTTGAAAAACACAGAAAAATGTAACAAGTCTTTTCCAATAATCCAATATTTTAATATCACACATAATGTTTATATATAATAAATAAATGTTGTAACTGCATATCAATTTAATTATGCCTACCTTATATATGCAGCAAAAATTCCCTCAAATATAAGCAGAGTTGACAATTTTGTGACTAACTGCTTTACCTACATGAAAGTTTACTTGTTTATCTGACCAATGACTAAAACCCCCATTAGGGGTTTATAGCACATCAGAACTGTGCCTTTTATAGTTCATGAAGTAAAAGCTTGTGCTCTATTGAATTTCCTCCCAGGTGGAACAAAGGCTTAAATGAGGGCAATTGAAGAAATAAATTGGTACCAACCCCAAATAAGCATCAAAGCAAGAAAAAAGTAACAAAATATACTGAGGCTGGTAACTACTGTCTGCAGTAGTTTAATATATGTACACAATTCTTTATTGCAATCAGTCCATCAGCGATGGACTGATTGATCATTTTGTTCACTTGGGACACACTATTAACTGAGGAATATTAGCAGAAGAATATGCCGGTCTTTAATCCCAGTCAAGCATTTCTTTGGGCTATCAGAGTGTGCCAAGATTTTTTAATGTTTGAAAATAATGACATGTTCATTAAATGGGGATCCTATTAGTGAGAGATTTTAAGTTTCTTTTCATTTAAAAATTCCTGTATGTATGGGGCCAGCAGTTGGCATAATGGCTATGTCACTGGACTCTCATGTAGTCGACCACGGTTCCTGTCCTGGACCCGGTGACTTAAACTCATGCTGGGTGCGTGTGTGTGCTGAGAGGAGAATGGAGGAGAAGGGATTGCAGCATGGCCATCCCCCCTGGGGGGGTGATTTCTTGGTTTCTGTCTCTCTGTGTCTCTCTGTCTTTCCTGGTGAGCACATGTGCCCTAGAGCAAAAAAACCTCTCAAAAAAAAAAAAAATATATATATATATATTCCTATATGTAAAACACAAAAACCAAGTTCCTTCTCTCTTCTCAATGCCAGCACCCAGGCTTATTTTCCAGATGCAGCTATTTAAAACACGATAGTCGGAATTTCCATTGTGATAAGAGAAAAACAAAAAAAGAAACAGTCAGTACATGAAAAGAAAGTGAATCAGTGGGGTCCAATGATTTCTAACATTCATAAAAGTCCAAGAAATGTCTTGCCAAATTGATTCACTGTATCAATTCCAGATTATATACACTGCATTCATCAGATGGACTGCAGCTGCAGACTTCTAACAAAATCTCCACCAAGTATAGGAACCCATGTGGCGGCCTCAGCCCCTCATTTCTGCTTCTCTCCGCTACCTTGTTTTCAAGCTGCTGCTGCCAGTGCACTGTAAGAGCTGGATTTAATACTAAAGGTCCATAATGAGGAAAGAGAATTTCTCTTTCCATTTCTCAGAATTAGAGCTGGGGAGCCACGGTCATAGGTAAGTGCTAAATCCATTGTTGTTATTTTACTCCTGACATCTTGAGATAGGTTCTCATCTTCCTTGACTCACAGTGTGAATTTCTGTACATAGAGGATAGTAATATTAATTATCTCAAAGAATGATCTGGCTTAATCTCTGTCTCAAGTGAGTATTAGTTTTGGGGAAAAAACTGAACATATATTATAAAAGCATATTAGTACTTTCAGGCTAAGGGGAAGCAATTTATAGATGAGTTCTCCAGGGTTCAAGCCTTAAAGTCCAGTGAAATAAGAAGAAATAGCGTCTTAAATACTATGCTTCACTTTACCGTGAGTGGGAAATATTACATGCTGCCCTTAGTTTCTTTTCCTTTATTTTTTTAAGTTTTTTTTTTTTTTTGCTTGTTTGTTTTTGCCATAGGGTGTGTGCATTCACCAGAGAGAGAAAGAGAAAGACAGAAAGCAGGAAATCACCCCTCAGAAGAGACGGCCATGCCACTGTCCCTTCTCCTCCATTCTCCTCTCAGGATTTTGGGCACAGGCACACATGGGAGTCCATCACCTTAACCACCACGCCACCTGCTGGCCCCAACATCCTTGGTATTCCATACATCAATACTTCACTTTTTTTTTTTATGGTTGAAAAATATTCCACAGTGTGTAGACCTCTTCTTTTCTTTACTCATTCATCTGTTGATGGGCACTTGGGTTTTTTCTTTTGGCTACTATGAATAACACTGCAGTGAAGGTTGCTGGCTTATGACTGTTGGAGGTTTCTAACTTGCAAACCTCTAGTGCTTCTTTTTACCAGAAATCAAACCCTGAGTGCTGTGGCTGGGACCTACAAAGTGCACAGAGTTCTTCCAGGAGAGAAGTG
Organism: Tupaia belangeri chinensis; assembly: GCF_000334495.1. NCBI lineage: Eukaryota > Metazoa > Chordata > Mammalia > Scandentia > Tupaiidae > Tupaia > Tupaia belangeri. The sequence continues at coordinate 2,536,770 of NW_006203686.1, forward strand.
GGATAGCTCACTGCTGATCAGCAACCTCTTGAGGGCCATTTCAAACCCTGCTGCAGACCCTGGGTGTAGGAAGCAGCTGCTCCCTATACTGGGAGGGCACAAAGCTGGAAACTAAGGGGAATGGAATATAAAAAGATTGGAGGACATAAAAGCATTGAAAATGCTTATGGGCACTGGAGACAGTGTGGAAGAAGGAGGGGGAGAGGGGGAGAGTGTATTGTCACTGTTTTGTCCTCAGAGATACAGAGTTTTGGAAGGAACTTAGAAAAAATAGGCAAGACATTTGTGGGACACAGAAATGGCTTATTACCTGTTGATAATGATGATGTGCACAGTATTCTCAACTGGACTGGTCTAAGGTGTATTTCATATTGGGTAAGTTCTCTATACAAGTTAAATGATGTATAGCAATTGAATATATTAAAATAATAATTATTATTATTTTTAAAATGAAAAAAAAATAAAAAGAACTGACTCCAAGAACACTGTGCTACCTCCGAGTAGGGATGAGTGCCTGGTGCTGCCAGCTAGAACAAAGCAGAACAGCTAAACACCTAAACACAGCTGTCACAGGTACTCAGGAGCTGGCATTGAGCGCTGTGATCCCAGCACACACCTGCTTCAAGCCCTGCTATTCGAAGGTGTGCAAGGCTGTGATGGGGCAAAACAGCCAGGAGATACCTGGGGGTGCTCCCTTCCCCCCTTTACGGGGACTCCACATGTTCTCTGTAGGAGTGGCAAGAGCTTCAGCCTCAGGTGAGACATAATACATAACCCTGGAGGTGCTGTCCCCTCCCAAGCCACACAAACAAAACCTGATCCAGAAATGTAAACAGCTGGCTGAACTGCATTAGCCTTGAAGAACATCTAATCCTTTAAGGTATGTTGGCTTAGAAGCTAAAGAGTAAACAGAAAGAATGAAATAGAAATCACTTAAGTTTTATAAGCAGTCTTCCCACACCCTAATATCACTCACTGTCTTTGCCTTGGTAGAGAGAGGTTTATATAGATGAAAATCTCAACTCAAACTGATTTTTTTCTACATCCTTCCTAGGCTCATTATAAATAAGAAAAAGGAGAAAGGGACATGACTTGCATACTGACTTCTTAAATCCATAGAAGGCAGCAGGCTGGCCAAAAGTCTACCGAACATGGACTACACAGCACAACAGTTACTCCAACACCAGTTTCTGCAGAACTAAACACAAAGCAGAAAACTGCCTCTTGAGTCTCTTGGAAGAGCATTTGCCCAGGTTGCGCTGTGTGGTAGCATTATCACAAGTGAAAAAAAGAAAGATGAGCAAGTAAGATTTAATACTTCAGGTAATGCGAGAGGTCTAAGAGTCCCCAGGTTCATGGAAAAACAAGAGCTTGGTTCACCAGCATGCATGGTTTCAAGTTGAAAAGGACAGGCAATATTTTACTAAAAGCACCACTGGAGCACAGCTTGCCCCCAAGGCACACCCTGGCCTACAGGCCTTCAGACAATTCCGCAGGAGTTAACACAGATGCCAGCTGACACAAAGACAGATGCTGCTGCCTCTGCTGACAGATGGTGCTTCACCACTGGGTTTCGAAACAGAGTAATGAGAGGGTCTCACAGAAGGCTAAAGGATCCAAGCCTTAACACAAGAATTTCCAATGTAATGCCAGTTGCTCAAAAGTCATTGTTGTGCTCATAACATCACTTCAATTGCAGGAGGAATCCCCAGTTTGCATTTCTAAAGGGCTAATGTGGCCTCCAGATCATGAGAGAATGTGCCTTGCTTACCCCAGGGGTACAAGGAAAGACCATGTTCTTTCTGACATTCAACGCTGTTTCAGCATGATCTGGGAGCGCCTTCGACACCACGAGTCCATCTCCTGGCATGAAAAGCCTCTACTGCCATTACATCCATAAATGCATTTGTTTTCAACATCCATACCACATACAATTCTATGACCAAGCCACCCTGGCCATAAAGATTATTCCCTGCAGGATATTGAGAGGACAGAAAGCACTTTCATCATCGTTGAAGAGAGGATGTAGTTACAGGAGAGGCAGCAGTGTCCTTTGAATCTTTGTGGCTTTATGTGGTTCAACCCAAGGCTCAAGTCAAACAGTTATAACCTTTGCATCTTACTTCCATTAATTGATTTCAAGGATTTTATACAAAGCACATTTACATGTATTTACCTTAATTATCACTAATAATCAACCTAAATTGCTGGAAATTCAAAATAATAAATTCTTACAAGGGACTGATTCTCAGGGACCAGCAGGTGGCATGGTGGTTAAGGCGCTGGACACTCCCACATGGCCAACGGGTTCTCTCGCTCTCTCTCTCTCTCTCTCTCTCTCTGTGTGTGTGTGTGTGTGTGTGTGTGTGTGTGTGTGTGCGCGCGCACCTGGTCAAATTAAAATAAATTAATGAATAAATAAAATTAAATAAATAATTCTTTTTTTAAAAAAAGGCATTGAGTCTCTTCCTTTCATGCATAGTAGTCATCCTACCAAAAGTGAAAGAAACAGAAAGGGCTAGGTATTTAAGATCTTAATCTTACTTAATGTAAGACAATTTTAGGATCTCATGTTTCTCATCTCACAATATCCATTTATTAAAATATCATAAACGAAATTCTATTCTCAAAATTCTGTACACAAAAACTGAAAAAGATCCAATAGCTCTGCTTGATAAAGAGGGTATTACAGGGGGCCAACCAATGGCATAGCGGTTACGTAACTGGACTCCCACATGACTGACCACAGTTCGAGTACTGGACCCAGGGGACTGAAAATCATGCTGGGTGTGTGTATGTGTGTACCCATGATTCCAGGAGGAAAATGGAAAAGGGACTGCAGCGTGGCCATCCGTCTTGGGGGGTGATTTCTCACTTTCCCTCTCACAGTCTTTGGTCTCTCTCCCGTGAGCACACACAAATCTCTCAAAAAGAAAAATAAAAAAAGAGGATTATTATAAACAAGTTTTCCTACCACATAGAACCTTCAGAAAGTAATTAAATGGCAAAACTGGAATCTACAGCCTGAATCCACACACACTCCCACGCTGGCTGGGAGGCCAAATGAGCTACTCGATCCTTTTCTGCTCCTTTCCTGCACCTCCTATAAACCATCTTACACCAAAAAGCAAGATCCAAAAAGACGAAGCCTGGGGCCGGCAGGTGGCATGGTGGTTAAGGTGCTGGACTCCCCACATGGCTGACCAGGGTTTGAGTCCTGGACCTGAAGGCTTGCTTTCTCACTTTCCCTCTCTCTCTATCTCTCCCTCCCTCTTTCTATCTCTGGTCAAATAAAATAATAATAATAATAGTAATAAAATTAAATAACTATTTAAAAAAAAATTAATGCCTGGAAGAGAACGAGATGTTAGCACCTTTCTCCTTCTGAAACTGAAACCATATATGAGTGTGTGATGTATGAATAAATATATATACATGCACACACACATACATTATACACATGGTGTGTATAATCACCAAATAGTTGGGTCATTTCACTTCTGTGTCTTCTCTCCATGTGTGCGGCTTCTGAAGTTTCCAATCTTGTGTGGTCTAGTCCCAAATGAGAGTCTCAATTTATTACCTGCCACGCCCCTAAAAGTATCGTTATTCTCGCCCCACATCTCTTCCACTTCCCTGAGAGTGAGAGAAATTTTCCTTAGGCCCATGACAGGAGCTGCAGTTCTATTTCATAGAGGTCCAGGTGATCACTTCTACCAGAAGTCATTCATGATCACACAGCAGCAGAAAACAAATGATGGGCAGCAACAGAGACCCTCACAGACCCCTCACATTACCACAGAGTTAAGGACAGAGAGGATAAAGAAGTGCTGTGGTGGGAACCAGCAGTTAGCGTAATGGCTATGTCGCTGGACTCCCACGTAGTCGAACGCAGTTCGCGTCCCGGACACGTGGCTTGAAACTCAAGCCGGGCGCGTGTGCATGCGTGCAAAGAAAAGAAAAGAAAAGAAAAGAAAAGAAAAGAAAAGAAAAGAAAAGAAAAGAAAAGAAAAGAAAAGAAAAGAAAAGAAAAGAAAAGAAAAGAAAAGAAAAGAAAAGAAAAGAAAAGAAAAGAAAAGAAAAGAAAAGAAAAGAAAAGAAAAGAAAAGAAAAGAAAAGAAAAGAAAAGAAAAGAAAAGAAAAGAAAAGAAAAGAAAAGAAAAGAAAAGAAAAGAAAAGAAAAGAAAAGAAAAAGAAGTGCTGTCGTTGCAATGCCCGCTCCCACAGTGAATCCATTCTACTCCCAACTTTGTGTAGCTGCCACCTGTCAGGTGAGACTGATGGCACCTCGAGGTCAGCAGGGAACTCTGCCTGTCCTAAGCCCATAAACACAGCCTAACTGCTCAGTGACTGCCTCCACAAATAGTGAGGGGCTGATGAACAACCAAAGTTGCTCATTAGTAGGG
>NW_006203686.1:2541206-2563578 GCF_000334495.1 Tupaia belangeri chinensis
AAGATGTTCTCTCTCTTGTTCCTTCTCTCTCTCTCTCTCCTCTCTGGATATAACTGTAGGCTTCATTACCAGCTATATTATATCAAAACATAGTCCAGTTTTTAACGAAGATGCATAACTCAAAACAGAAAGACAGGAAGAAATTAGGTAAGGACCTCACTGAGATAGTACCTGTTCAAACAGTCCTGACACCTATCCTGTTAACCGCTTCTCAACCCATGAGAAGGAATGAGACAAAATGAGAGTCTGCCGCACCTGGTGGTAACTGTTGGAACTGCATTCACTTTATGCTTAGAAAAGATGTAACTTGAATTCCAAGAGAAAAATCAAACAACAAAAAAACCAACCTCCTAAAGGTAAGATACTTTTTTCCAAGGGAAAGGAGCACTTTCTAACTTTAGAGACTGATTTTATGAAAGCATGAATGCATATAAGGTAATAATTTTAAAGTGATGACCTGTAATGTTTTAAATAGGCACAACCAAGTAAAATTAAGAAGCTGTATACTTAGCCACAAGATGAATCTGATAAGGCTTCCAGACCACAGGAAATAGTTTAATTTGCTCTGGGCAATGAACAGATGACTTGGTAGGTCTTTCTTCTTTTAAAAACTTTAATTTAGCTTCCACCTATAATCTATGTTGTATTTTTCAAAGCTTTATGCATTTAAAAAAAAAATCACTCCTCCTAAATTTTGCATTTACAGCCCTTTTATCATATAAATTGCGGTCATAACCTAAGTTAAGGTTTGCAGGAGCCAGTGAAGGGAGAAGTCTGGCTTCTATAAAAGCAGATACATTAAGCAAAATAAATCTTGCCTGAAACTGGAATCGTTCTTGAATATAGCAACTTAGAAGCTAATCTTTCCCCTCTTTTGAAAATATAATAGCTTTGCCTTTTGGCCAGAATAGATCAAATACTCTAGGGATAGCCCTTGTTCCTTTTCACATTCTCTTTCTTGATATACTGATATGTGGTTAGTAATTGTAATGTTCTCTAGAATTCTTTCCCCAAACTCTCCTAGCACAAAGGCATCACTTTATCCATAAAGGAACATTCTGACTTCTCTCCCATATAGTCTAAAGGAGGAACAGGGCCCAGAAATTTAGTTTTCAATCTGCACATTAAAAGTCTTCCTCAACTCTCAGCCTTCTTCATTCACCTTTTAGTCAAACTTATTACCACATTTTGTGGAATGCACCCAGAAATTCTAGAGTATATTCATGTTATGAGTATGTTCATAAAGAACTTATTAGAATGCAATTTATCGGCCTTACACTTGTTTAAATAAGAAGTAAGAACCGCAAGTACTTTGGACAGTATTCTTTCTTAATATCTTACTAACCCAGGAAAATGTTTTCAAATACATGGTTTAGGACAGACAAAATAACTTTACCACCCTTGAGATTTATATTTATTTTTATAAAAATGAGATGGAATCTACTATTTTGGCCCAAGAGTTTTCTCTCCTGTTCCTGCCCTTCTTCTTTTTAAAATATTTACTTATTTTTAAATAAGCAGAGGCAGAGAGAAAGACACCATTAATAAGATCTTCAAGCTGCAAGCTACTCCCAGTCTCAGCCACCAAGGATCAAGGACACACACACACACACACACTCAAACACACTCACACACACCTGGCATGTGCAAGGAGACCTCAGGATGTCAACCCAGGACCTTCCCATATGGCTTTAGTATGGAGGAGCATTGCAGGACCACCAAGCCACCACATCTGGACCCCTCTGCCATCCTTACCCCTTCTAACATATGTGGGGTATGTTAGATACATGCTGGAAAAACCCTAAGCACTGTGTTGGGTTTTTTTTGTCTTTGTTTTTTTTCTATTTTCTACCCTAAATATACAGTCAATTCTGCAACCTCTGGTCAACAACAATATTTGGGTATGAGTTCCTCCCCACCAATGAGCAATCAATAAATCAATTTTGCAGGAGATCTCAACCTGGACACCCTATCAATCAATTCAATTCTAATACCATCTACTGGAGATAGCAGCAGATCCCACACGTTAAGGGCTCAGTCCCAGAAGGCAACCAGTGACAACCAGAGGTCATCCAGGAGTCTTCCAAGAACGGACTTAGTAGAACACGAGGTGTTCCTAGCACCCAGAAAATTCCAGTGAATTTAGAAGCTATTTCTTGGAAAATAGAGACTAGAACCAAAAACGTTGTTCACAATATCAACCCTCTCCTTCTTCGTCTTTTCAAGATGTTACCAACCCCAATACCTACATCGTCAGATCATAACCCCAGCTCTGTTTAAAGCACCCAACTGTTTCTCACTGTGTTTTGGCCTAAGTCTAAACTCTCTGAGATAGCCCAAGAGACTCTCTGATAAGACACTGCTACCCTCCCCTCAGACCGCATTCCAAAGATCCCCAGAGAGGGGTTTCCTCTGTCCAGATCACTGCTATCCATAGAGACAGGAACCTGTAGACACACAATATTTGTTGAATTAACTGAGTAATAGTCATCATAAATATGCGGTCTCTTTCTCTTTAATTTATTTATAAAACTGCCAAGTTTTTTAAATACCAAGAAAAAACTTTAAACAGAAATATAAAATGAACATAAATCAATGAGACAGGCAATATGATATGCTGAGGAATGAATACTGAACACTAAAAGGAAATGCCATCTCTATTCCTTTAAGTTTGTTTGTTTGTTTGTTTTTTCAAACTGTATAAAGTTGTTCATTGCCAAGTAGAAATCGGGCAGGGATTCAGGGAAAACTGGATACATGAGAATAAATCAGAAAACAAGTTAGCTGCAAATGGGGACGGAGCATGCTGGGCACCAGCCCCACCCACTGACAATGTGAAGGTGCATCAGTGAGGTCAACATGATACAGAGGACAGACATACCGATGAAACAGAACGGAGGTCATTCATGCATAAGTGGTTAAGGTAGAAAGATAATACTATGAGTCAGTGCAGAGGACAAAAACTAAGACCAGTGCTTGGACAACTAGGTAACTATTTAGACAAAATTCGTATCCCCATCTTACTCAAAAGTAAAGTATAAAACTCAAAATAGACAAGTCCAGAAGAAAACAGGATAAAATGTTTATCAAATCTCTGGAGGGCAGAGTCTTTACAAACTTAAAACTAATGAGAAAAGTCCAAAGAAAACTACTGAAAGAATTAACTATATAAACATTTAACATTTTTGTAAGTCAAAAATAACGGCAACGAATTATAATGGAAGCCAAACAAGCCAGCAGGCACCAACACAAGGGGAAAATGTCAATTATCCCAATAACTGGTTGAAATCAATCGCAAAACACTAAGACTACTATACATACATGTGTAAATCAGAAAAGGACAAGCATTGGCAAATCACCAAAGAGTGTGAATGAAAATAGTAGAATATGAGTACATAAATTAGCTCACTAATAAAGAGGGGCAGAAAGAAAAAGAAAAAGAAAAAACAAGACACCACTTACAGTTTGTACATTTATTTTGAGTGGAGATATCAATTGCACTGAGGGAAGAAAAAATTGATGCAAGTATTGGAATTTTTGTTTGTTTTTGGATTTTTTGCCATAGGGCACATGTCACTGGAGAGTAACAGAAAGAGACAGAGAGATAGAAAAAGTGAAAAATCATCCCCTTAGGGGGATAGCCACACCAAGATCCCTACCCCTCCATTCTCCTCTTGGGATTTTGGGCATGCACGCACATGTGTAGGATTCAAACCAAGGAGTCAGCCACGTGGGATCCAGCATCTTAACCATCATGCCACCCACTGGCCTGGATGCAAGTATTTTCAAGTGGGCTGTTACCGTCCCATTGCTATGGTTTAAAACCTTTTTATTCAGCAATTCCACTTTCTTACCTGGTGTATTCTTGAACTTATTTTTGAAAGTAAACCAGAGAAAGTCAAATAAGAGACCATGCTGCCAGGAAGCCGAGATGGCACCGTAATTAATGCCTCCAGTGCAAAATAAAATTGTGGGACCCTCGCTAAAATAATTAAGAATTTCAAGGCAACAGCAGAGCATTAAACAAAGCATGGGGCTGACTACACAGGTGTAAAATCTGTGATGCTGGCTCTGCTAAGGGGTATTCCGTACCCAGGCTGCTGGGTAAAATGTCAGTCCCTAATCCTGGTCTATGCAAGCAGTGATCGCCCTTCTGTCCAGGTTAAAAGCTTTGGGCTGGCATCAGAAGAGAAGGGATGGATGCCAGAAGAAGTGTCTTCTGCTGGCAGAGGAAGGAGCAGACCTCGGAGAGGATACTGCCAGGTGACCCCTGGTGCCAGAGCAGCTCCTAACACTTGCATCTCTGCAGGGAACTTAGTGGGCACTTAGAACAAGAGCCTATTTCTTCCCCGTCTCCTTCCATTCCTCCACTTCTCTCGGCCCAGCCTCAGAGTAAAACCCTAGTCAGATGTGTGGTTTTCCCAATTTCCTGCTTATGACCTGCCTAGCTCTCTCTTGCCACTAGATGGGAAAGGATGGGGCCACTAAGGGGCTGCCTCTCTCTCCTCTGCTTTCTTGAGGTCTCCAAAATCAAGGAAGGCCATACAGAGAGACTGGGTGAGGAAGCTCCACTCAGTATGATATCATGAACAATCATCAAATTTGTTTGCATGCTGTTGAATAAATTCAGCATGCCAGAGGTGGTTTAGGAACAGCAATAGAGAGTATATGAATTCTGGGAGTTTTGAAAGTAGACATTCATTTATTTTAATATGTGAGAAAGCCATATGCAAGACAGATGAGAGAATTAGTAACTAATAACTAGAATTAATAACTAATAATTACCTATTAAAAAACAAACAAGACAGACTCTATAAGTACACGTGCACTTCATATAACACAAAAATAAATTCTACCATAATTTTTTCATCAAAATAGCAGAATATACTTCTAAAATACCTTTTCCTTAGTTATTTCAAAAGCAAACTTTAGCCCAGTGTTGGCACAACCATACATTCTGATTTAGCAGGCTGTGTCCTATAGAGACAAGAGCCCTTATTATTTTTTAAGTTTTTGCCATAGGGTGCAAGCATTCACTGTAGAGAGACAGAGAAAGAGAGATACTGAGAAGGAAAGTAAGAAATCACTCTCCCAGGGGGGATGGTCACATTTCAATCCCTGCTCCTCCAATCTCCTCTTGGGATTTTGGGTACACATTCACACATATCTGGAGTGATTTTCAAGCCAGGTCTGAGACTTAAATCACAGTTGACCATGTGGGAGTTGAGTGCCTTAACCACCATGCCACCCAAGAGCCCTTGTTCTTAAAGACAAGAGTACTTCATTCTAATCCCTTTTTTGTGCTTTACCAGCTATTTAATATCTCTTACCTCCATGTTTGTCCTTCTGTTTTGGACAAGAGAGTTTGGGCTGAGATGTCCCTTAGGCTCTCCCAGCAGACACTCCCTTTTGAGCATGTTCTCTGAACCTGTTATTCCACCAAATCATCAAAGTGAGCTAGGATCCATGTTACTATCTTCACTATCCACACAAAGAAGCCAAAGCATGGATTGGGTAACCTTCCCAAGGTGATTTTACACCAGGCATCTGAGACCACAGCTACCACACTATGTTATCTTCCAAGGGTCTTATTACAACCTCAGAAGGAAGCCCAGATGCAGGAATTATTCATTGCATTTAGATTTGAATCTGCTGTCAAGTACCATCTGCTCAATTATAGAAAGACACTAAACTCTCTGCCTTAGTATCCTTATTTATAAATTAGGCTCCTGAGGTGCTGGATTTTCTTATACTGACACATGCAGAGCAACTCGTCCAATACTCGGCAAAAGGTAAACACTCAGCAGAATTACCTATAACACCATTGAAAGAGTGTGGATAGTACAGTTGTATAGTACTTCAAAATTAAATTCCTAGATCAGCACTTTAATCTAAACAATTTATTTGGGATTCTTGATCAGATTAAATAGGGATCAGCGGATGGCGAAATGGCTACGTTGCTGGACTCTCATGTAGTCAACGGTGATTCGAGTCCTGGACCTGGTGGTGGTTTAAATTCATGCCAGGTGCGTGTGCGTGAGTTCCCAAGATCCCGAGAGGAGAATGGAGGAGAAGGGATTGTGGCGTGGCCATCCCCCACTGGGGGTGATTTCTCGCTTTCTGTCTCTCTCTGTCTTTGTGGCAAGCACACATGCCCTATAGCAAAAACCTCTCCAAAAAAAAAAAAAAGATTAAATAATTCAGATTAGTCTCTCTTTACAATGGTTCTTTTTGTCCCTGTACATCAGTCAGCCTGTTCTGCCTGCAATTCCCCAAACTCATGAAGGCAGCCTTGCCTCACCCCTTGTTCTAACTCTTTCTGGCTTAAAAGGACATTTCTTCCCCTCCCACATATGACCTGAATCCATTTTCATCTCTTCTGCAATAGTCCATTCCCCACTTGGAATATTGGTACCATTTACATTCATTTGGCACTTCCCATAGTAATAATCACAACTGACATTTATAGTAGCCCTGGGAATATCTCAATTTGTTTTTATGTATATTTTCTCACTGCATTGGCATCCTATCTTCTTACATGCCCTGGGATCACAGCTTCACATATACTGCAGCTGAGGAAGTGAGTAATCCCAGGAGCCCCTGGGACAAGTTTACTGCTGTTGATGACGATGGAAGTGAAAACAAGAAACTCTTTCCACATGCAGGTAAAATTTTAAAGTGTAAAGATTGACCGAGGCTCCAACAACAGTGTGCATGGAGGCACAGAGAAGTGTGGGAAGGCAGCTAAAGTTTGCAGGAGGAATGGACATAGAGAATTAAGGGAAAGACAACATTTCCTTGCAATCCAAACTTCGGCAATGTGTAAAGGAAAGAGTTGGTTCCAACATTTTTGTCAGCAAGAGCTGGAGCACAGTTTATCACTAGTATAGCTTATTATAGAAAAGGCCAGTCTACAGTTCTGAAAACCTGAATTCTGGAACATTTCCAGAGCCATCCATGAGCATGTGTTTTGCAAGCACCCTTTGGCCAGCCTCAGGTCTCTGGAGCCCACCTCTAGCTCCATTACTCAAGTCATGGACCACAGCCATAGCAGCCACCCACCTGCCCCACAGTGTGGGTTAGGAACAGCAACCCACACTCCCGCTTCTATCCCTGAGCTGCACACATCAGGAATTTTGACCATCTGGTGAGTGGTCAATGGGCACTCCCATCATTCATGCAAAATTCCCCTCCCTCACCAGCAAGTCACAAAGAGAAACCCCATTTCAAAGAGCAGTGAGGTTTACTGGCCTAGACCGCCCAAGATCAAAACAGATACACTTTTAACCTTTCCAACTATTTACTTTTCAAATGCCTTACCAAATTCCTGACCTCCTTGACCTACCATATGTCCTCCCCTCCCTGTACTATGCGAAGCCTGGACATACTAAACCTCCTGTTTAGCCTTCTCAGTCCTATTTGAAAGAAAAATATTTTCCTTTCTTTGTATGGTATAGGGTGGAGACCAATGTCTCAAGAACATACCTCGTTTGTATCATTCAGATCAACTCAAGCTAATTATTCCATTGACTAATAAATGCTAAGTGTCTAATGTATATGCAACATCGTGTACATGTTGGATGAAGAAATTTAACCTAAGAAAATAAGTGAGTGTGCTGGATCTTTAACATTGTGCTGAACCATAAGAAATGAACACATTTGTAGATAAAAAGGGGTTAAAATCAACCACGTCACATGGTTCAACCTAATTATAAACATGTTTTGGAGGTTACACTCTAAGGTTATGCTGAGTGTTGCAGTAACTAAATTTCATTGGATAATGCCCAAGAAATAGTCACATATACTGAATTCTTATAGAGAAGTCCAGTGTCACAGTGAGTTACCAAGGAGTATTTAGAGAAAGACTATATAACCAAAATGAAGAGAGCAAATTCATGCCTCCAGTTTACCTAAGCCCATTTCCTCAGAGCAAGAAAATGGATGAAAACTGACTATGCTAATTAAACAACAGAACCTGCACATTTTTATGCCCATCTCTGACACTATTTAATTTCTGACAAAACCCTTGGAAAAATCAACTTACTGATTTCTAATTTAAATGTCTGCACCCAAAAACATAAAGAGAATCCCACACTGAGCAGAGAAAGATGAGGCCTGCTTATTTCTCGAGAAGAAGAAAGTAGAAGAAGAAACTAGAGGCAGGGACACAAAGGGAACAAAACGGTGAGCAAATGTTCAGCAGCTGCAGCCCAGCACAGCTGACTGGCCTTCAGTCAGCCATTTTCCACTCACAGGCTCTAAAATGTTAAACGTTTGCTGAGACGGTTCCTCTACGATGAGCATGGATTTACTGAGTCTCCCAGTATTCAATCACATGCATACCCATGTAGCAGCAAATGTGAATCACACCTGAATATGCATATTTCAAACTGGACTCTACCCTTCATCGGCGTGCCTTTTACTTTTTATTTTCAAATACAAACAACATTTTTGCTCTAGACTAAAATCTAAGGAAAGCATTGCTATCTACTGTAAATGGCTGCAAATAATGAAAACAAGTGCTTACTAATAAAAACTTATTTTCTCTGTGTGTGGCTAAAGTTGTCTCATGTTAAAGAGAATTTCAGCTTGGGGATCTACATATACAGAAAGCAAAAAGCACAAAAACTCAGAGCTTAGAAGAGATGTGTAGCCCAATAAGCTCCTCCCTCTGATGATCAAGGTCTCCAGATCAAAACACACTCAGAGATACAAGATTTCCAAAAAACTTTCAGGAGAACCCACATTTTACATGGAGAGCCCAAACTTAAAATACCAAAGGAACATGAATCTCTCAAGCATTCCAAAAGAAAGATTTGTAGTGGTGTCTGGCAGTGATCCTGTCATGTTCTATACATAATCTAATTAACTCTTCACAACAACGTTATGAGCTAAACATTATTACCTTTATTTTCAAGGTAAAGATTTGGAACACAGAAGTGTAACTTGCCCAGGGTCTCCAGGCAGGTTCATCCCTGAACAGAACAAGGTCTGTCTAATCACAACGCTTGCCTCCATTATACTGTGCCACCTTAAACTATGTAGAGAACTATCAAGTGTGGGGTGGAGAATACCATAAGGGGTGAAAGACAGGAAACCTTAAGTACAGTCCAAGTTCTAGAACTTTATAGCTAATAGATTTAACTTATCTGAGTTCTAGTTTCTTCAGATCATCTGAGTAGGTGTTCATGCCTACCTGTTCAGCCCCAATTTTTTTTTTAGAGAGAGATTTTTGCTATAGGCTGCCTGCACTCACCAGGCAGACAGAAGAGACAGAGAGACAGGAAGCAAGAAATCACCCCCCAGGGGGTATAGGCATGCCACAATCCCTTCTCCTCCATTCTCCTCTCAGGATCTTGGGCACTCATGCACACATACCTGGTGTGAGTTTTAAGTCAGAAGATCCGGGACTCGAACTACAGTCAACTATGTAGGAGTCCAGCGATGTAACCATTGCACCATCTGCTGGTCCCCAGTTGAAATATTTCTATGCATCCCTCAGATGCTTCCACTGTGATGATCTTTAGGGTGGTCCTCATTCCACATAGGCACATGGCCAAAGATGAGGCCAATCTTACCCTTCACAAATGTTAAGACTCATATCACAAGATCTGGAGCAGAGGGGGCTGAGGTCACTGACTCCTGTCCCTGCCCTGTGAGAGAGAGCCACCTCCAGAGTCAAGGTTTGGTCTAAACCTAGGCCTTCCATTTATCCTAGGCCTTCTCCTTTGTTCTAGACCTGAATGAGATCATTATTTCCATTTTATGAGGTACAATTTACATTCTCATGCCTAGCCCTGTGATCTATAAAGTCCCAGTATTAATGGAAAGCCCTCAAAATATGCTATTCTCCTTGGACAAGATGGTATTGCAGTCATGCAAGCCCAGAGAAAACCAAATTTGAAATAAAAGGGCAAGCTGCAGTCCTTGTGGTCCAAGACTTGTCATTCACACAATGAAAAATCTGCCTCTCTCTAGAGATATAAAGATAGAAGGGAAAAGAGGCAGGAAGTAAAACAATAATATAACTTATGTTAACTACAAGTATTTTCCCAATAGCTATGTGACTTTTTAATTTATACAATTATTGATCTAGAGCCTACTTTAATGAGCAGGTATCAAGAGCTGGAAATCCAATAGTGGTATCATCTCTGCTGTCAGACATTTACAGTCCTGGGAGTATGTTTTCATCTCTACAGGGGCTATGGATGAAGACAAGGTATTCCAGAGTTCATGGCAGTCCAGCTAGCTCAGAATTGGCTGGGAACAGTAAGGAGAGCTGGAAAGTTAGATAATGCTGAATGTGTATCCCAAGCACATAGAGGGTCCAGAAGTGTAAGAGAACATTAAGCATTCAGAAATCACAGATAATTTACTAGGGCTAGAAAAGACAGGATGAACAAAGGGAAGGAAGTGGGAGGTGTTTATGAAACTTGAAGTCTTACAGATCACAGTAGGGCTATTGGAGTATATCCAGGGAGCAATGAGAAATCTTTGGAGGCTTTTTTTTTCTTAGTGAGATTTTGCTATCGAGTGTGTATGCTCGCTGGAGAGACAGAGAAAGACAAAGAGACAGAAAGTGAGAAATCATTGCCAGGGAGAATGGCCATGCCACAATCCCTGTCCTCTATTTTCCTCTTGGGATTTTGGACCAGCATGCACATGAGCCTGGCATGAGTTTTAAACCACCCAGTCCAGGCCTCAAACCATAGCCGACTATGTGGGAGTCCAGCAATGTAACCATTACACTGTCTTTTGGTCCCAGTATCTTTGAAGGTCTTAACATGGAGACTGGCATTCAGATTGCAGACAGCTGGGTCTGTCTTAGAGAAACACTGGAGAGAATAAAGCTGGAGGCAGTGAGACTAATTAAAAAGCTGTTACTGCAGGTAGTGGGGGTGGCTGAAGGGAAATGAATAAACCTAAGAGATATGAATTTAGTAGAAACACCAGGAATTTGTGGTTGGACGGGTGAGACAGGCAGAGAAATGCCAGATGGCGCCCAGAATTATTTTCTAAAGCATGTAGAGGGATAAACTGCCCAGCCTGTCATGTACAGGTGTTTAAGATGTGGGGTTCTCTGTATCATGTCTACCCCCAGCAGCACCCAGAGGACAGACTTCAGTCCTCACCCTCTATGCTGTCCTCCTCTTCTCCCTCTTCCATGTCTAACTCTCAATCTCCTGTTTCCTTCTTAGCCTATAGATTAGGATTCAGTAAATGTCCTCCTTTCCATTTTCATCTTCCAAGCACGTCTTCATACTACAGTTGACTCTCAAGGGGAGGTTGAAAAGAAAGATTATTCTTTTACGAAGAACATGGGATGGACATGGGATGGTGAGTTAAGTACCAATCATGTCTGTTTTTTAAAACACACAGGCTCAAGTCTAAGCCAGTTATTCACAGTAACAATTATCAGCTGTAGAGCAGATGGAAAAACCACGGAAACATGCAGATCCGCAATGTCCACAGCCACTGTCTGAATCTCATTTGCGCATCATCACCTCTGATGATGACACTGAGGACTCACGGGCTGGGCCTACCGCTGGCTTGGGAAACCAACAGGGAGTCCAGAAAACAAAAACTGCTGGTTGAGCCACACGTAGGCCTGACAATACCCAAGAGGTACCTGCTTATAAAGGCTTCTTAAAGGGTGGCTTCCAGTCATTCCTTTGGATTTAAGGAAGGATGGTATGGTGATTAGGGTGCTGGACTCCCACATGGGCCATCGTGGTTCAAGTCCCAGACTTGGTGCCTTGCTTTCTCACTCTTCCCCCATTCCCCACCTCTCTCTCTCTCTCTCTCTGGTCAATTTAAAAACCAACAATAATTAAATTAAAATTTTTAAAAAGAATGAACAAGACTGGAGCCACAGGTGGCATGGTGGTTAAGGTGCTGATTCCCACATGGCTGACCATGGTTTTAGTCCTGGACCTAGAAGTTTGCTTTCTCATTCTCTCTCTCTCTCTCTTTCTCTCTCTCTCTGTTGAGTGCACAAGCCCTATAAAAAATTTTAAATAACAATAAATATTATTTATTAATCTTTATTAATAAATAATAATTATAATAATTTATTGGTAATGATAAATGTTATTTGTTGTTATTTTAAACACATAAAAATTAATAGGACAGTAAACAGTGCAATTCATCAAGCCCTTTAAGCACAGCATAAATACACGGTGCAATGTGCCTTCACCTTATCTACAGTGTCCACACAGGAAGATGGGTGCAAAGTGGATGCTTGGGTAAGAAGCACAGTTTCTCCCTCTTGTGGCAGAGGACTTCAAAAAGTTCATGGAAAAATGAAATTAAATTACAACCTTATTTTAGTGTAAAAAATTGTTTCAAAATTCATGCATAGTTTTTTTCATATTTTCCATGAACCTTTTTGAAGATTCCTTATGTAGTCACCCTTTTTTCTCACTGAACAGATTTTGTAGGCAATTCTATTAGTAGTAACACCTTACAACCTCCTGAAATTTCTTAGGAAAGGGGCTTTTGTCATTCCCACTAGGTCACTGATTTCCACACAAAGAAAACATCTTAGTAGTGTCAAAAGAAAAATTAAAAAAGCAAATTGAGTTTTTTTAAAAAAAAAAAAAAGATTGCACTGAAATCTTCAAATTTTGACTAAAGCAAGATTTCGACAAGTGTTGGCCTTTAAAACTCAATAAGTAATTTTAATAATTACTCCATAATTTTCATGGAAACAGAGCATCTATAGAAGTCAGAAATAAAATTTTTTCACTGGGAAAAAAGTTAAATACATTTTCCCAGTAACGGTAACCTGTTCTTAAGTGGAGATGATAAAATGACTTTTGTCTTATGACATGGGCATTCTGTGTGATGATCAAAGTCACTGACTTACACATCAGTGCTTAAAAATGTGTAGCAAAATCAGACTAAAACATTTCTTAAAGTGTTTACTTATTTGGGGAATAACAGCATTCACTTTAAAAATGTGGCCATTCAGTTTTGATGGTAAATAAATCACACAGCAGTCTCTCTCCACCATCTAGCCACATTGAATAATAAATCTTCACATTCAACTTTACACCAGACATAATGCTATAAAGTACAAGTCTAGTTTTAACTCAGTGACCTCAGTTTTGCCTCTGCTGGACAGTAAATCTGGTGCAAAATGAGCAAATATGGGTGGCTGAGTTTCAACCTGGCATAACAGTGAGGCTTTGTCAAGGATCCCAGAATTTAGAGTTTTTAGGGACAAAAATAAAAAGCCTGAAAAACAAAAACATATGCTAAACAGCTGAGGATAGAAAAATTAAAGGATAAGAAGAGCTTTCACCTTAGCTAGAAAATCATTCTATTTAATGACTTTTTTTTTGGTTGACTCATTTTAAGGTTTCTTTCTTAATTTGTAAACTACTATCTCTAAAAGTAGGTGAATAAAGAAATATTCATTCTTTCATTCTTTCAATTAATGCTCAACAATTATTATTTTCATGCCCTACCATTGGGTTGTCAGAAAAATCAAGGTGTATTTTTCTACACGAAAATGTGTCATGACTTTTCCCACAACCCAATAGCTCTGGGACACTGAGAAAATTATTTAACTTTACTGTATTGCAGTTTCTTCATCAAATGGGGACAACACCCACCCATCACTCATGAGACACTTTTACTGTAACCATGCATACTCTCTGTATGATACACCATGCCAAAGTTGAGGTTTACAATCGTAAACAAAGCAACCAGATTCTCTGCCTCCAGGAAGGCAGGGGACATAATTAGGAAGCAAAAATAAATAAGCACAGAATTTCAAAATCTACCAAGTAGCTCAAGAAACATACAGGGTATTCTGAATAAAAGAGGGGTCCTCCATAGGTGGAGGGCACATGGAAGGCTTTCCTGAGTTAGGGACTTCACTGTACTTTGAGCTGAGTTCTAAGGGATAAGGAGTTGTTGGCCATACAAAGAGAAAGACAAGCCCATTCCAAGCCAAAAATTTGGAATATGTAAAGGCCCTGCCTTTGGGATTAGCCTGGTGTGTTCCAGGAACTGTGGAGATGGAAGGAATGGGTAAATCAGGCAGAATCAAAGAGAATAATAAAGCATTTGGTTTTAGTCCATATGGATAAAGAAGTCACTGGAAAGTTTTTCACCATGAGAATGACAAATTTTTGTTCTGCAAGCTGATGCCAGTTGCTGAGTAGTAAATGGAACAGAGAGGTTCAGAAAGCATCAGGCAAGATGTTGAGCTGTTCTAGTGGGAGATGGAGGATGATCACTTGGCAGAGGACAGAGAATGAAGACAGAGACCCAAAGAAACAGACAAAACTTGAGGTACCTCCCAAAATCTCTGAAAAGGTCTGTCTTGGCAATGTCTACCCTGCTTTAAACATTACCAAGATAAATGGCTAAGAAGATTTAAATAGTTCCTATTTCACTGAAACTTTTCAGATGGCTCTCTTCATGAAAGCCAGTGGCTAGTGATTATTTTTATGGTTTTTGCCAAGAGGTTGACACCTGTGCACTGATTTGACAGTTAGGCTGACCTCCATATGTAGTTTAGATGGACAGCTATAGACCTCAATGTTACTTACAATGCAAAATCACAAGGAATAAGAGTATTGTACCTGGACTGTAGACAACTCACTGTTTTCACTTTAGATTGAATTATAAATAGTTTTTTTGGCACACGAGCTGGAGATCTGGTGCCAACCAGGACAAGGAAGGCATTCTCTGTCATAGGTTCCTGGTAAAGTACCCAAAACTAACCTTGTTTTCAGCTTCCCACAACAGAGGTTAAAGTAGGCAATACTTCATGAAAGTTATGTGCTTGCATAAACATATTGTGCTTTGGGGAAAAAGAAAGAAGGGAAGAGAGAAATGGAGAGAAACATTGAAAGGAGGGAAAGGGGAGCGAGAAAGAGAGAGACAAGAAAAGAGAAGTGACTGGCCCCAGAGCACTGCAGTGGAGCACTGCACAGAAGAAGCTGGATATCACGTGGCTGATCAGGGTCCAAGTCCCAGTCTTGGTGGCTTACAAAATTACGGCGGGTGTGCACACACAGGTCCAGAACCCTGACAGGATGGAAAACTGAAAGAAAAATGCAGAGTGATCAGGCCCCGATTGGGAGTGAGAGGTAGGATTCTCCCTGTTTCTCTTTCTTGCATGCACACATGCCCTCTGACTTTATTTTTTTTTTTTAAAGGAGAAAAGAGAAGAGGAGAGGAGAAAGAGAGGGAGTTAAGGCATGATTTGTCATCACCCAGAAGTGCTAACGCTGGCTCCCAAACCTCAAGCTCTGATTCCTTCATCAATCTTAATACCCCCCAGATTCTGTGTAGAGCAAACATGGAAAGAAAAGAAAGTTCTTAGCCAAATATTGGAGTTCAGCTTGGAAAAATGAGCTCTGCAATGACAGCACATATTTTTAAAGGCTTATTGGGATCTAACTAAGGAGACTGGCTCCAGGCCGCGTAGTTTCACATATTTTCTTGATTCCTAAGTTAATCATTTTTACATCATCCACTTTAAAATACGCCAAAGGGAAGCTCCCTCCAGAAATAGTCATTCATTGGCATTTCACAATTAAACACAAGACCACATTTGTGCGAGGAGCCTTGAACAAGAATTTGATTTAGATTTAATAAGATGCACACTCATGTGTAATGCATATCAATGAGTCTGAAAAGAGATATTTCATATGATACAACTCTAGCATAAAACTAAATCAGTTTTAACAACTCATCGGGATTTATTAAGCACAGCTTAGCAACTTGATGGAGTTATGGTTAATGGTATCTGAGCCTACGATGCAAGAAAAATGAATATAAATTTTCCTTTTCCCTATCAACATATCTTAAGCAAACAATTCATGTTTTTGCATTAATCACACCCAAAAGAAACAAAGAGAGAGAGAGAGAGAGTGCAAGTGAGAAGTGGAAAATATAACATATACTACTACATTTGTAGTATGGTAAGTTAGCTTATATTGGTCATTTATTTTTTAAATTTAACTTTTAATTTTGAACACTTCAGTTTCTTTGCCCTGAAAAATATCTGCCATGTGTTTTAAGAAGACAAATATTCCATGAAAACAGTGACTCCTCGATCACTGAAAAAAATCACTATTCTTATTTTCCATCATTTGTAAATCTTATCTTTTCTATAATACTTAATTGTTCTCATCTCCCTCTGCAAGCATGGACGATGAGTAACTATGTGTTACAAATAGATTCATGGTTTGCTCTCCGACTTTCCTTTTATGCAACATAAATTACAAATGTGCTTCTTTCCTTGGAGGATGTGTTGGAGGTTGTCAAACTTCACATATGGCCACCCTTCATCTCTTCAACCCCACTGCTAAACACAAACACACATTTTAAATTAAGGGGAGGAGGGAGGAATTATAATCCTAACTGATTAATTATAAATCATAGAATATTTTTAAAGAAATGTATTTGATTACTCTCAGTACCCCACAGCACAGTAGTTGAAAGAGTTTCCAACTGGAAGCTTTACTGCTCTGTGTTAATGATCTCACAGAATGAATCTGTATCACTAGCATATGACTGCAAGAAATGAGATTGCTGCTTTAGTAGAAGAAATACTTTCCTCAAGGGCATTTAACATGCTCCCAATCGCCTTTTGTTTGTTGGTGTTTGTTTTTGCTTTTTCATTGTGCAAACCCTCAGAACTTACAGCCTACAGGTAAGAGGGCTGGGCAATGGTTTGAGGCTACAGCTTACTTTGGCCTGGGTATACTGTAAAAGACTCAAGGAGAATGGCCTGCCATAAATCCTTACCATGCCCCAGCCGCCTTCTTTTCACTCTGGATTTTTTTGATCAAATGGTTCCATTCCATCACAGTTTGGTCCCAAGATAAAGGTAGGATGCTCTGATGATCATTTTTAAATCATTGTTCCAGGAAAATAAAGAGACCAGGGAAAATACTGTAATAGGCTAAGGCCGGCATTGCAACTACTAAATCTATTACCGAAAGCACAAGCCAGGACAGAGGCCCTCAACAACTGTGACCATGGGCAAGACCAGCTGAGCTGCTGCTGGCAATCCCCCTGTGCTACAAGCAGCCAACCCTGGGCACACGGATCTTCCAAAATCCCTTCACTATGTTGGGTCTAAGAAGGAAAATAAGAACGATCTGAACTTGACCCAGAGTTCGAAATCAAAGGAGACTCAAGACCCAGGCAAATTTAATCACAAATCCCTTCAGAGACATTCACAGAAATAAACTTTAACTCAGCCCACCTCACTGTATCTCACAGATGTACTCAAGTTACACTATCTAGTACCCAAAGAAGAGTAGTAGGTAGACGGTCTGTTCCTTTATTCACTGGGCATCCAAGAAACAGCAATTAGATGCCAACCGGGTGGCTGACATTAATGTAAGCAAAATCTAACAGAGTCCCTGACAGCGTGGAGTTTGTAGCCTACTGAGGGTATTAGTCAAATTATGACACAAATAAATGTGTAAGTTATAACTAAGGTCTTCAAAGAGAATGAATGTAGTTCTGCGAAAGTACAATTGAAAACGTTGGAAGGAAGGAAAGAAACACTACCAAAGATTGGAAGTCGAGAGAAACTGTTCTTGATGATGGAGATATACTGAAAGTCAAAGAGTAATTGGAGGGGATCAGCAGTTAGCATAATGGCCATGTTAGGGGACTGCCATGTGGTCGACCGTGGTTCACATCCTGGACCCGGTGACTTAAAACTCATGCCGGGTGCGTGTGCGTACATGCCCAAGATCCTGAGAGGAGAATGGAGGAGAAGGGATTGCAGCATGGTCATCCCCCCTGGGGGGTGATTTCTCACTTTCTGTCTCTCTGTTTCTCCCTGTCTGTCTGGTGAGCGCACATGCCCTATAGTAAAAATCCCTAAAAAAAAAAAAAAAAGAAAGAAAAGAGTAACTGGGGAGTTAGAAGGGTGTCAGCAGAGGGAACAGGGCCTGTGAGAGGCCTTAAGCAAGAAGGAACATGGGAGTGTTCACACACAACAGAAGTTTCACAAGCTAGGATATGCAGAAGGAAGTGACAAAATGTGGGCAGAAGGAAAACCATGGGAGGTTCATAAGGCACATGAAAGGGAGAGGTCTTTGCCCAAAAGCAGTGAGAAATACCCATGTATTTAAAAATAAAGTTGTATGTGGATTTATTCTATTGTAAGAGTGAAATTTCTAACCAATAGGAAGAGAGAGAGAGATGAATGAATTAATGTTTGAGGACAACTGGCTGGTGATTTAAAAAAATAATAATAAAGCCAGATTTTAAGTCACTTTTTACACTGAAATATATTCCAGATAGACAAATGGTTAAAAGCATAAACTGAAAGGTGAAGAGGTACTAGAAGAACAAAAGCATAACTGATTTTCTAATCTGAATTGAAGAAATCCACTTAATCATATTAATGAAATGCTAAAATCATATAGAAAACTGCATAAATATGACTCAATAATAAAGCAAAACTTCTTTTTCTAAATGTATTTATTGGGTCATCAGGAAAGTCATGATGCTTTTTTGCATAGAAAAACATACAAAAATATGTCATGACTTTACCAATGACCTAATTTTTCCTTTATGAGAGAGAGAAAAAGGAACAGAGAGAGACAGAGAGAAAAGTGCTCTTGACACAGTCTTGACACTGTGATCCCTCGCCCTGTTCAGGCAGACCCAGGTCCTAAACTCAGAGCCTTCCCATATGGCCTCTGATATCAGCGGTCCTGCCTCACCATGGCTGACTTAAAACTTCTTTCTATCTAGCAAAAAAAGGAGAAAAGAGATGGGAGAACTAAGAACAGAGCACATACAGGAAGAAATGAAACAAGGAAAAAAATAGAAGAAAAAAATAAAGTCACCCCAAAACTAACTTGTGTAAAAAAAAAAAAAAAAAAGGCAAAAAGTACTAATAATACATTTTATGGACAAAGAATGATTATTCCTTAATTCCAGAAACACTATTGGACAAAACGAGGCTACAAAATGTCACGCCTAACATAATTACACATGCATGGACTGAGATACATAGTTACCTCTTTATGAACACAGAGAACATTTTTATCTTCCTTATTATCTACATACAAGAATACAGAAGATCAAATGTATTCATCACTTCTTTTATGATTCCAACATATCCTAATATTATTAAACAGATTTCTCTAATCCAGAGTAGAAAAAAAAATGTATGCTTACGTTCTTCTAGTATCCCTTCAATTTTCAGAGCTTGTACCTCACTCTTTGGTCTATCTGGAAAGCATTTTAGCTTAAGGAGTGAGGTAAGGCACAATCATCCTCTAAGGGTTTGTCTTGATTGTGGAATTTGGGCTGCTGGGAGGGAGTTGGGTATCTGGGAAAAGCGAACTTACTTTCTCGCCCTAACCCCTACACCAGTCTCTGCAAATTTGCGCACGATCCCACAGCACCCACAAATGCTCACACAGCACATAAACCCACAGAGGTGCAGAGGGAATAAAGGAAGGAGATGGACAAAGAGATAAAAGAGATTGAGTAGATCTTAAGTGTTCCATCTCTGGTAAAAAATTGCTACATTTTTACTCCCATCCCTATGGTTCTGAGTGAGCCTGGGTGGCCACTTCTCTTCTGAAGGCACCATGCTGAACACAGCCAAGAGGAAAACCAGAGGGTTCAACAATGTCAACACCAGCACCATGTCCCCCAGCAGAGCGGGATAGGTAGGGGATGAGCTGGGCCATGGTATAGCCTGGGGGTGAGAGGTAAGAGGATGAAGGATGGGGTTAAGCATCAACCAATGGCTATTAAATTGAGTTTCTAATGCATCCTCAAGGTCATGATAAAGGTTAAAATAAGTGTTTTCACAATGAGTATATTATAAAGGACAGCTAGGGAATCGGCCAGTAGGTAAATCAATGAAACACAATACTTGATATGTCTAAAGTGCTACTCCATAGCTAAAAAGTAAAATGGATCAAAATAATGAATTGACCATCAACATGATTTTTAAGGATTTTCAGATACAATATCCATTAAAGTGTGACCTTGGTTACATGTAAAAAAGCAAGCTCATCAATCCATGGCAACTGTCCTGGGTGCCGGAAGTATTCAACCATGACTAGTAGTCAGCATAAGTCTGAATCCCAGGTCTAGATACGTGCCTCAGCTAGGTCCCCTCACCAGCTCAAACAGCACTACCACAGGATTCTGACTCAGGTCTGCAGTCTCCTTCTAGTCATGAATCTCAGTGTGCCACTACATCCATAGGAGTTGCCAGGACATTTTCTAGGCCCATGACTTTGTTCAAATGGACAACTGAGAGAGAGCACAAAAAGTCAGCACATGTCATGGTTGGAGACACACTGAGATGCATGACTCTAATTTCTTCATGGGGCTCCAGCTCCATGACCTCACTTAACCCCCACTGCCTCTCAAAGGTCCCACCTCCTGATAGAATCACATTTAGGAGTTAGGACTTCAATATATAAATTTGAGGGGGAACACAAACATTCATTCTATAGCAGCCAATAAAATGCCCAGAAATGGGCCAGTCAATGATATGGTGGTGAAGGTAGATGGATCCGATATGGCCAACTGAACAATCAAGTCCCAGACCTGGTGACTTGAAAACAAGCCCAGCACATATGACTGCATGTCCAAAATCCCAACAAGATGGAGAAATGGAGGAGAAGGTAATATGGTAAGGCCATCCCCCATTGGGATGCCTTCTCACTTTCTCTTTCTCTCTCTCTGGTGAGCACTCATGCCATCTAACAAATAATAATAACGGTAATGACAATGCCTAGAAGTGACACTGCTTGGCATATGAAGCTCAGTTCTAAAAGCTGATGCTGCTTCTACTTGGTCACTGGAATAAGTATTCGACACTTTTTTCTGACACAAAAGCAGTTCAACTGCCTTAAGGCTTCCATTGTGTTAGGAAGCCCAAGTATCCATGTGGAGAGATCACATGAAAAGGCCTGAGATTTTATTAAGAAAGAGATAGAATGAATGAATGAATGCTGATCTTGTCCAGAGCTGTTCCAGCTCGAATGTTTCAGCTCCAACTACTGATAGGACCCAGAACCCTTCCGCCAAGTCTTTCTCAAACTTCTGGCCCACAAAAACTGATACAGACCACAAAATGATGGCTTTTTAAGTCACTACATTTTTAAGGTGAATTTTTAGATGGCAACGTGACTAGGAAACACTGCGAGACAAAAGCAGAGAAACAGAATGGCCTTATTTTGAAATTTGATTTCTCGTACTTGCATAAAGCAATTTTGTTTAGTTGAGGGAAGCATCTGTGTTTTACAACTTTCATTATTTCCCTTCAGACATGCCGTTTTTCTGGATAAGGAATTGTGGACTACACTCTAAAGCCACATACTAATGGACAAATTATGGCCTGTAGGAAAAGCAGCCTCCTGGGGTCCTACATCCCCCGTAAGATGCCAATTATTCACAGAACCCAAAGTCATATATTCAAATTCCCCTCAAGAAATCTATTTCTCACACTGTTTATGATCAAATACTGCCTAGGGGAGCAAGTCTCAACTTAAAAGTGGTTACACATAAGTAATAAGGTATAAAATCTCTTCCTGTGTGTTTTCATAAAAGGTGAAGAACGCCACTTTTTTCTCTCATATTGTCAACCTCCCACATGCAGATAGGAACCTATAAAGTCTAAAGGCACTGAGACCAAGAAATCAGGAAAGATGAAAATGCTAAAGAATACAAGACCCTGTTGAATCTCACCAAAATAATACAATGATATCCACCAAAAAGCAATGCATTTTTGGCAACAGCTGTGCTTCTACACGTATCTGTCTGATGACAAACATGAGGACTCACTTGGAACTATAAATGACTAAAACAGCTGAATAATTTACTTTTCATCAAGATGTTCCATGTCATGGATGACAAAGCCATAAATAAACATTGAGCCAATCTGAAAACATTCCATCTCAAGTTAATTTAACCATCAAACTTTGTTTTTTAAGGGGAGGGTCATGGAATGGGACAGGAGGAGTTTAACACTTTTGTTTCACAGAATTAGTACACCTGTGTTTGCTTCAGATGGGGCTGGACTGGTATCAATTTTCCTTTAAGACATATGATGATTATGCTATTTCCTGCTCAAGTTCTAGAAGTATTTTGGATCTCTTGCAGCATCATGTGGACATGAAAACCTCATGAGGGGTTCAATGCTGAAAACACTGGATGACGCAGACATGTACTAAATTTCATGCTTTCCAGAATCATGCCTGAGGCTATACCATTGGGTTAGTTTATTTAGACTTTGCCTAAGGAGATAGAGAAGTTTCAAAACCCACTAGGCTTACATAAAACCACTCAAAGGGCTGACCAGTCAGACCCACTGATGTCCTTTTGGTATTTAGTACCATGCCAAAGC
>NW_006203686.1:2563892-2575626 GCF_000334495.1 Tupaia belangeri chinensis
AATGATACTGCTTTTCTTTGAGGTTAAGTTTCTGCCTCCTGGGAACTGCATCCTAATTATAGTCCAAAGGGGATTACACTGTTGTGTTTCATCTCAAGAAATCCATTAGCTATTTCAAAACATGACCTACATATTGTTCTCTGCTCCTCTCTTTTAAATGAAATGTTTTTTGGCAGAAAGTTCCAGAAATTTCTCTATTCTCACAAGACTATCTTCTAGGCACTTTCCCAGTATAATAAAGAGGCGTTTTATGTTATGGGTGATGGCCAGTTAACATCTATATTTCTCTGGACGGACTACAGCATTCCTGTTAGCCAAGGGAAACACCTGCAGAGCCCTGTGTTCCCGTATTATATCCATGGCCACACATCCCATAAACAAGGAACCAAAATCCAAAGAACAAAAACCACAGGTGCTGCAGAAAAACAGTTCTGTGTAAACCTACAATATGCAGCAATCTTTTCAAAACAAACAAGATCATAAGGTACAATTATAGCTAGGAAGCAAGGACATCTATCTCAATAGCCTGCAATTATTTGTATAATACATGGGGTTTGGACTAAACATGACCACAGATTAAAGAATAAAACAGCGTTCCTTGGAGACACAAGGTCTCTGACAAGTACAACACACTGTATTTGTAAAATATTTAGCCAAATCCTCTCTGGCTTCTTTTTTTCTTAAAAATTTGGGAAAATAAATTGAATCAAATGGTATCTTCAGATTTCAAGGCCTCCAAACTGCTATCTATATCTTTGTCTATATGCCTTTGAGTCTAAATGTGTTCATACACATACACATGCACACACACAGACAATGTTCTACATAGTAATCATAATGTTTCATCACGGGAATTAGAACAAATAAAAACTAGACCCTATTTTAATTTATTTTAAATTTGATAACATCTCCCAGAATATATCCCTCTAGAAACCTACCGAACAACACAGTGCAACACAGCCAGCCAAATAGAGTCAATTACTCCTTGTCACACAGTATTTCCATATTAGCTGACTTCCCCTATAAGACAGGTGATGCCTGCAGGAAGCTCGCACTCACAGGAAAAAGCCAATGTCCTCATGACATTGAGACCATGGAGGCCGTCCTCCAAGGAGCTCAGACATTGCGATATAGTAATAAATGCCAGATGAATGATGTTGTCAGAGACCACCTTAAGCCAGGGGCTCTGAAGATGAGACCAGGCTAGTCACCAGACTATCCAGAGAAAGCGAACTAGTCATGCTTGTCAAAGAGGTTTCA
The DNA here is from genome assembly GCF_000334495.1 of Tupaia belangeri chinensis. Classification (NCBI taxonomy): domain Eukaryota; kingdom Metazoa; phylum Chordata; class Mammalia; order Scandentia; family Tupaiidae; genus Tupaia; species Tupaia belangeri. The sequence continues at coordinate 2,565,153 of NW_006203686.1, forward strand.
TGGTAGGGAGATTAAAATGAAGCATGGCTCTTAGGAGGCACTGTCATCCAGGCTGCTGCTCAAAAGATTGCAGCCCAAATCTCACAACTTTGACATCTTCACATTTAATAACACCTTTATGACAAAAGAACTGATACAGTTTTCTTTCTGTTCAATTCAAATTATACTTTATTTCAAAAAATATTTGGACATTTGCTATAGTCACACCACTATGTTAGGGAATGCCCAGGATTCAAAGTTGATTGGAAGAAGTCTCCTGCCAACAGGACACTTAACAACAAAATGGAAGGAAACAGACAGATAAAGTCATACTGTAATGCTAGGGATAAACACTTGGCAATGGTGATTCAAACTGATGACCAAGATCTCAGACAACCAGCTACCTCATCTAAACTGTATAGTTCCACTGAATTATTAAGAATAACAGCAAGCAAAATAATCAATCTTTTAAAAGAGATTTTAAATATCAGTGATCCAAACAAGTCATCATTATACAGAACTTTTACATCAACTGTTTCTTTGTGTGGTGAATTCTGCCATACTCTGAGTACTAACAACATAAATATTATGCTTACTTCCAAGAATAAAGCGTCTTGCTCATTTATAAAGTCTAGCTACTTAAATGTTGTCATTCTACTATGAAACTTTAACTGCTAAGATTCCGAAATCATCGCCTTGCATATTCTGTAAAAGTGGCTTGCTATAAACCCAGTTTGACATGATATTAAGAATTTCTCTCATGTCTGGGCATAGTGACACAGGAATAATGCAATAGTCCATGATGCTGAAGCCATATTAGAAGGTCCAGGTTCATGTTTTTGGGGTCTCCCTGTACATACCAGGCACGTACATGCTTGCCCATAATTCTGGCTGACTGAGGCTAGAGATCATGGTGTTATGACCTTAGTGGGGGTGTTCTCCATTTTACTGAAGAAATAAACTTTGAAAAAAAATATTTTTATGGCAACCATTAGTTTTGACATTATCCAATGAATCACTACACCCAGTTCCTATTTAAAAATTGAAACAAAGAGAAAAGATTATAGTGCATACTAAAATGGGAGTGGAGAATGTATCACTGAGGACCAGGAATATCATCTGTCAATAATTTAACTCTATATTTACAGGTGTCTTGAGTTTTTTGTGAAAACTATAGTTCTCTACTCCCAAGACTCGTGTGCAATGAGACAGGCATATTGGACTAAAACGAAAAGGTGATAAAGGACAACAGATTATACCACATTTCCCAGAAGGCACAATAATTACTTGATGCATTTCATTCAACTTCTATTAATTCCAGCTTGGCAACAGTTGAAGAATAAGACATAAGAAGTTATAGTTATCAGCTCTTCCTCATAGGAAATGAAATTATCAGATAAACAGCCCAAAAACTAAAAATGAAAAGAAAATTTAAAGTAAATTGTCACCTATTGTCACAGACGTAAAATACGAAGCCACTAGGAAATAAACATCTATTATAAAACAATATACCCAAGCATTAATGCATCTAACATAAAAAATATTCATAACGATATATCTTTTCTGATCACTAAAAACAGAAAGCTACTATAATGACAACAACAACAACAACAACAAATAGAAAATATCCTCATGCATGAGATTTTCAATTATCTCTTGGGACCACCCAAGAATCAAAATCTAAATTTGTTTCATATTTCAATGAAAAGGCAAAGCAAGCAAATACAAATGATAAAAGTAAATAAATAAGTGTGTGTGAAGAGAGATAACTTTATATAAAAACACATCATGTTTGAATAAATGAGAAGCAAGCCTGGACGACTGGAACTCAGATTGAGAGAAATAGGAAAGGTGATTTCTTTGGGATGGCTTTTTCTAGCCCAAAGTTTTTCTATTTCCAGTACTGTAACATTTTAGGTCACATCATTCTTTATTCTGAATGCTATCCTGCACATTGTGGAATGTTCACCATCACCCCTGCCTTCTACAAACTAGATGTCTGGAACACCTCCCACATATCCTAAATGGCAACCTAAATGCCTCCATACCCAAATGTCTTCTACTCTGAAAGAATGAAATACTGGTGAAAAATATTGGGGAAACTGAGAGACACTAGGGTAGGTCTTATTCTTAAATAAGACCCCCAAAACACAGGCAATACTAATAAAATAGACAAGTGGGATTGCATCAGATTAAGAAGTTTCTGCACAGCAAAAGACACAGTAATTAGTATGAAATCAACAACCCTCATAATAGGAGAACATTTTTGCAAAATATGCCTCAGATAAGGAACTGATAATAAGAATACACGGGGAACTCAAGCAGTTTACCCTAAATAAATAAATAAATAAATAAATAAATAAATAAATAAAATTAACCCAATTAAAAGATGGGAAAGTGAGCTGAACAAGCAACTCTCTAAGGAAGACACACAAATAACCAAAAAGCATATGAAAAAAATGTTCAACCTCCCTTATAAGGGAGATCAAAACCACAATGAGATATCACCTATCCCCAGTCAGAATTGCTAAGATTAAAAAGACAAAAACTGATATGTGCTAGTGAGATTATGGTGAAAGGGAAACTCTCCTACACTGCTCATGGGAATGTGAATTGGTTCAGTCACTGTGGAGAACAATATGGAGGTTCCTCAAATATCTACAAATAGAACTACCAATTGATCCAGCAATTCCATTTCTAGTTACCTACCCAAAGTAAAGGAGTATGCTCAGTTGGAAAGTGCTTGCACATCCATGTTTATTGTGGCATTATTCACAATTGCTAAGACATGGAACCAACCCAAATGTCCACAAACAGATGAATGGATTTAAAAGTATAACATATATACTATATGGAATACTATTCAGCCATAAAAAAGAACAAGATCCTGGCATTTGATAGAAAGTAGGTGAATATGGAAGATTTACTGCTGAGTGAGCCAAGCCAGGTTATGAAAAAGAGACATCATATGTCTCTACTTAACATATATGAGCTGTCCACACTCTACAGTAGAAACTGAAAAAAGATTAGAGGATATATAAGCAGAAAAAATGGTTATACATACTGGAGAAAGTGTGGGAAGAGGGTGGAAGAAGGGAGAAGGGTATGAGGAAAGAAATCAAGAAGAAAAATAGGGAGGGAAGACATTTATGAGACACAGTAATGGATGATTATCTGTTGATGATAATGTGCATAGTATATTCAACTGGACTGGTGTGAAGTGTACTCATACTGAGTAAATTCACTTTACAAGCTAAGTAATGTATAGTTATTAAATGTATAAAATAATTTTTTAAATGCCCTTGCTGGAGAGCACCTCAAAGAATCAAAAATGATTCTAAGTCTGAATAACCTAGAGATACTAGCAACTAGTTTAGTGCCCTCATGCTTCCATTTCTATTGTTTTCCTTCTTTACTTTCCACAATTCCAATTCCTACACCAAAAAGCCTAATATTTCTTCTAAAGCGAATGACCTAAGGGTGGCTTCTACCAGAACAGTCCAGCCAAACATCTAAATGCAATCATTAGTGCAGGCTTACAAATACCTTACTCAGCCTAGTTCGGTTTCTCCACCATTAAATATTAAACACCAATATTAATGAAGCATTGTCTTGAAGCAAATAGAACTTTCTTCATAGGAAAATATTCAGAGCACCCATGAGTAATGAAGTTACTGGCTTTCTTCACTTCTTTGTTTATCTTTAACTTAATCTAATTTCAACAGTACAGAAATATTAGCACATAATATTGACTGTATCACTCTACATTTCTACATGAAATAATGAAGTACACATCCAAAGCCTACGAGAATTTCTTTTTTTTTTTTTTGGAAAGATTTTCACTGTAGGGCGCGTGCGCTCGCCAGACAGACAGAGAGAGACATAGAGACAGAAAGCGAGAAATCACCCCCCAGGGGGGATGGTCATGCCGCAATCCACTTTCCTCCAGTCCCCTCTCGGGATCTTGGGCACGCACGCACATGCGCCTGGCGTGAGTTTTAAGCCACCGGGTCCGGGACACGAACCGCGGTCGACTACGTGGGAGTCCAGCGACATAGCCATTACGCTAACTGCTGGTTCCCAAGCCTACTAGAATTTGAGCTTATTTTACCCTAAAAAAATACCCTTCTCTTTGTGCCGGTGAATATTAAGTTGAATCAGAATAGTTTATAGAACATGGTAAATTTCTGTTCAATAAGTACTTCTGCTGTTAAATAATATTTTATCACTTTGCACTTTTACAATGAAGGCATTAAAATTTATTTTTAAGCCAATGCTGTTCTGTTATAAACCATTCAGGAGATTGCACAATTTAGGCACTCATCAAATGTTTCAGAATTTTAAAAGATATATTATGATGGAGATACTTATGCATGCCTACAGGGTTTTTCAGATATTTGTAGTGTTTTTGAAATAATATTAATGACAGCTATAGACAATAAAAAGCTATCAAAGGATTTCTGGGGAAATAAATTGCATTCGGAAGTCTTCAAAAATTTCTGAGAAGATAAGAAATTATGGGGACCAGCAGTTAGCGTAATGGCTGTGTCGCTGGACTCCCATGTAGTCAACCACGGTTCGCTTCCCGAACCCGGTGGCTTCAAACTCACGCCAGGCACGTGTGCCTGTGTGCCCAAGATCCCGAGAGGAGAACGGAGGAGAAGGGATTGCAGCATGGCCATCCCCTCTGGGGGGTGATTTCTCGCTTTCTGTCTCTCTGTCTCTCTCTGTCTGTCTGGTGAGCACACATGCCCTACAGCAAAACCCTTTCCAAAAAAAAAAAAAAAAGATAAGAAATTATGGGCTTCATTCATCTCAGCAACATATTGAATGTAAAGACAATGCTCGGTACTCGGTTTGTATCAACTTTATGATATGTTTATGCAATGCAAAGTTGCCAGCTATTACCTTTTTTTATTAACTGGAGGAGTTGAGGGAAACGGAACTAATGTGTGTTAATATTGGGTCATTGGAAAAATCATGACATATTTTTCTACGTTTTTCTATGCAAAAATGTGTCACGACTTTTCCAAGGACCAGATATTTCAGTACATTTACGATAGCATAAGGACAGCACATAAACTGTCAATTTGCACTGTTGATCTTATACTCACAGTCTACAGAGATCCAAGACAATTGACATTACTTAAGAGTATTGACCACTGTAGCAAGTCATTCTGAGACAGAGACTGGCTAGACATTAAAGGAGCCATGATGGAATGTTGATAAAAAGGAGGTTACTTAAGTCCAGCCAGCTGAGTCCCACTCTTTGAAAACTTACATCACCCTCTTCCCTAACCTTTGCCCTGCCAGGCCAAACCATTACAGACAGCCCACCTGCACCCAAGAGACACTAGGAGATAGAACCAAAATACATAGTAAAGGGCCACTTAGGGTCAAAGGGTATCCATAAACCTAAATAATGTGAAATCTTTGTGGGTATTAACCAATACTTCCAATGAGACCCTTGTATTTGATAGAAAGTGGACAAATATGGAAGATATACTGCTAAGGAAGGAAGCCAGAGTATGAAAGAGAGTCATCGTATGTCCCCACTTAATATATACTGAATGTCCGCACTCTATGGTAGAAACTAAAAAAGTGGAAGGTATAAAGGCATGGAGAGTGACTGTGGAAGCTACAAAGAGTGTGGGAGGAGGGTGAGAAACAGGAGAGGGGAGACGGAGAGAATCAAGGGGAAAAATGAAAGAAGCAAATCATTTAAGGGACACAAAAATGGAGAATGATCTGTTGATAATGATCTGTACAGTAATATCTTTGACCAATATACAGTGTACTCACAATGAGTAAAAACACATTTGGTATACTGTAATGATACACAGTGATGTAATGTAAAATAAATAAATAATTTTTTTAAAAAAAGCCTCATAAACCTTAAGGTATTTGCCATATGAAGGGCTACTCGTTCTGGAGCTTTCCTTTAAGTTTTAAGATGGAGACACAACAGTTGAACAAGAAACAGATGACAGCAGTAACTCAGTGTTTAACCTAGGCAGCATGACCTAAAACAAAGGCTTTTTTCCAGGCCCCACAACATTCAAAGAAAATATGATAATGGTCTTTTATGGCCCAAAGCTTTTAAACAAAGAGGGTCTTCTGAACTTCATACCCACTCCAAAATTAGGACAAGAAATCATACTTATCTAACATGCAAACCCCACCACAAGGGAAAGGCATGCACAAATCCCTCCTGAAAACAAGCCCAAACAAAGCACCTCCTAAACAAGATAACAGCCCCCCTCCTCAGTTCTTCTTTGGTAATCCATTTTCTGGGACCACTCCTTACCTGGGAGCTCTGTTATTCCTTCTTTCCTTCCATAAACTCTCTGCTTTGCCATCACCTCTCTGTGTCTGCATCTCTAATTCTTCATAAGTATGAGACAAAGAATTGGGTTTCCTGCTGTTACCACATTGGGTACTGGACCCATGCCCCACAACTTCCCATATCATAATTAGTGTTCTGCCTGGTTTTCCCAGTTTCCCAGTTCCTGGTTCCAACTCAACAGAAGAGTCAATTAAGGTGGCTGCTGGTCTAAAGACCCTGATGTCGGCTTGCCGGGAAACACTCAGTCAATCCCCCTGCATTATAAAAAGTATTGGCTGTTTGTGACTTGGTTTTCTTTCTTGGAATCTTATCCATCACATGGTTAGGTGAATGTTCCCAGGGCAGCTGACTGCATGTCAGAACCACTCTCTGGTCATCCTGAAGGCTCTGGGAATCTGAAACCAACTCCAACTGTTCAGCTGGGTGTTGGCGCAGATTCCACTTTTTCCTTTCCTTCAGGGTTTTTTTTTTTTTTTTTTTTTTTTTTTGCATTCGGGCACGTGCAGAGGAGTGTTCCTCCTCAGGATATTCTCGGTGACTGACAACCCTGAGTGAAACATATCCAGGAACTTGTCGTGATACATTGAGGAGAGCTCAGCTGCTCTTTGTCTACCCTATAGTAGAGCAGGATCTACTCTTGGCAGAGTCTTGGGACCATGGACTCCAACTGTAGCAGAGAGAAACTGAACACCTCTAAGCATTTGAAAGAATCTTCCTGGGGTCACTCTTGGATGCTGGGAGGCTTTGAGATTTCAAGTTCTCCCCGACCACCCAACTTGGTGGGTGTCAGAGGGAGTTCCTCTGCTCGTGCCACAAGCTCACAGTCTGTCTCTCTCTCTTTCTCCCCTCCTACACAGTTTTCCTCTTTACATTATGGGTTCTTTTTTTTTTTTTGAAAGGTTTCTGCTATAGGGCACGTGCACTCGCCAGAAAGAGAGAGACAGAGAGACAGAGAGACAGAAAGCGAGAAATCACCCCCCCCGGGGGGGGGATGGCCACGCCACAATCCCTTCTTCTCCATTCTCCTCTCAGGATCTTGGGCACGCACACACGCCCAGCATGAGTTTAAGCCACCAGGTCTAGGACTCAAACCACGGTCGACTACATGGGAGTCCAGCAACATAGCCATTATGCCAACTGCTGGTCTCTACACTATGGGTTCTTATAAGCTGGTCCCTCCTTATTTAGAAAATGATTCCCAATACCCGAACGTTAATGGTAGACTTTGTCAACTATAAACTGAAATAAAGAGGTATGCTTATTCTGAGCCAGATTCTGTGTCAGGCCTTGGGAGCTCTTGAAAGATTTCAGATCTATTTTTCATATCCAGTTCAGGCCCTAATCGCACAACTACAGATAAATCCTGGCATGGCCTAATGCCATCTTAGACAAATCTCAGAGGAACTTTTCAGAGGGAAGCCCAATTGGGGTCATTTAGAGCATTTTGTTTTGTTTTGTTTTGGGGGTTAGCCTATCCATTGAAATTATTAAAAGAAATATGATAGGTACCGATACATCAAACATGAGAATGGATGACAGCCCACATAGATGGCCATTTAATTGAATGGTTTTAAAAGAAAAGGTTGGAAACAACTTGAAAATTTCCATCAGACTTAAATGTTCCTAACTAACAACCAAGTGTTGATTCAGGAGACATTAATGGCGGTGAGATGTTACTGATCACTGGAACCCTACTTATTTTCCTGCACTTCAGAGAGATACCCACCTTTTTAAAAAACCTAGCCCTAACTCCACGCAGGTCTCCAGAATGTCCTCTCTTCCCTCTCTGCTACAAAATTTGTCCAACGTCACCTGTCAATCCCATATGACAAATGAGCATCCCCTCACCACAGAACCCATCTGATTTATGATGGCAGAAGTCACTGCTTAAGCAAGATCATCTTTTTTTCTGGGGAAAACAAAGACAATTTCAGATTGTGACAGTAATGCTACTTCCTTTGTAGTACTAAGTGACTCTCACTATAGAACTCTGTCTTCAGTTCACATTTACTTCATTAATAAAACTGTAATAGTTGTTTCTAAGTTTATTTGTTTTATTCATCATAGAGAGTGTGTATGCATGAGATAGAAAGAGACAGGAAATATCCTTGACAGAGTCCTCTCCTGTCATAATCCCCTTTCCCCAGGCCTCCAGCTCATCAGGATTCTGAATATGCACGCATACACCCACTGTATTTTTCTGGCTGACCCAGGGCTCTGAATCCACCTTGGGCCATGTGGTTTCCAGTCCTGTTTTCCAGCACTGAAGTTCAGTTTGCTACTGACTGTGCCACCAGGCTAGGCTATGCCCTCTTCCTCTCTTATACCCAGCAAACTGAAAATATCACTGATTTTGACTGAAAAGATGATTTTAAAAGGTGGAGATGATAAAATCTTTCTATTTTTTTAAACTAGCTTGACTGTCCTATTGGCAAGATTGCACACACCCTTCCTTGAACTTCAGGCTGTAACATTTCTCGCCATCCCCCGCCCTTGCCTCTCTATTTAGAGTTAGTAAGAAAGAGCATACTTCTGCACCATCCTCCAGAGACTCAAAGTCACAGAGGGCTCAGAGTCACTCTGTACAATTGAGTAAACATGTATTGAGCTGCTGTACTGCTCACTGAGCCTTAGGATTAAAAATAAATAACATTTGAGCTACCTCCCTTGGAAGATTTCACAGTCTGTTATGGAAGACAAACATCTGCTATAAATAAAAACATGAAATCACAGAGGTGTGCCCAGGTACTGCAGGAGATGGTGCCAGGAAGGGGAGGTGATTAAACCTGCCTGATGAGCTGGGACCTGGCAGGGCTTTTGCAAGACTAAGAATGAGACATTCTCTGTATCTCTTCCTGATCCTCCCCTAATAACAACAACAAAGCCTGTGTTTATGTGGGTAAACTTGGGTCCATATAAATCAGAGAGGTCACCCTTTAAAAAGTAATTGTGGAAAAGTAATCATAAAGAGTACAGTATTGAGACCAGCAGTTAGCGTAATGGCTATGTCGCTGGACTCCCACGTAGTCAACCGCGGTTCAAGTCCCGGACCCGGTGGCTTAAACTAACGCCGAGCACGTGTGTGTGTGCGTGTCGAAGATCCCGAGAGGAGAATGGAGGAGAAGGGATTGCGGCGTGGCCATCCCCCCTGGGGGGTGATTTCTCACTTTCTATCTCTCTGTCTCTCTCTGTCTTTCTAGCTATCGCACATGCCCTATAGCAAAAACCTCCCCCAACAAAAGGAAAAAAAAAAAAAGTAAAGGGTATAGGGCAGTACTGGAGGTGGTGGGAGGGGGTCTGCCAGGGACTTCACACAGCTTTTTCATGGGCATGGGAAAGAAGGCGGGGGCAGGGTTCAGTCTCCATGCCTCATCCTACCCCTTCCTTCTTGCAGCCATCTGTTTTGTGAGCCCATGTTTAACAATGCAGAGCCACCATGACAGGGCTATATCTATATCCACCTCTTTAAGGCCCAGAGCTGGAACCACAGCCTCAAATTCCCGTACCCAAGGGATATATTTGCCCTCTGGCTGTCCACCCTCTAGATATGCTCTACTTTTTTAAAAAGCAAAGATGACTCTTAGTAGACAGATTTGTTAGTTTCTAGCCTCTAATTGAGGCGGTCTTCAAAAATTCTCAAAGAAAATGCATATTAAGAAAAGACTATGTATGGGTTTCAATTATTTTTTGCACCATAAACTCAAACTTTTTGTTTGTTTATTTGTTTGTTTATTTCTGCCATAGGCTGCATGTGCTCAGCAGAGACAGAGAAAGTTAGAAATCACACCCCAGGAGGAGATGACCATGCTGCAATCCCTTTTCCTTCATTGTCTTCAGGATTTTGGGCAACACGCACATGTGGCCCGAGTGAGTTTCAAGCTGCCACATCCAGGACTCAAACTGCCACGTCCAGGACTCAAACTGTGGTCAGCCTTGTGGAAGTCCAATGCCTTAACCATCATACCACCTGCTTGTCACAATAAACTCATACTTTAAACCTATTTCCACACACATTTTTTAATCCCCTTTGTTTCAGTTAAGGTCCTGGGTTGGCTCCTGTCCATGTCAGTCCAGAGTACATTCTAGCCAGTGGAATACAGCCATATAGAAGCTGGAATGAGTTGGGGCCACTACAGTTACACCTGAGTG
>NW_006203686.1:2575653-2580536 GCF_000334495.1 Tupaia belangeri chinensis
TGCTGAGGCCCTTCTGAATGTTAGCACGATCTATCCTTACACGCAATACACCAAGTCATAGGAAAAGTCCTGACGCATTTTTGTATAGAAAAATACATCATGATTTTCTGATGACCCAATATATAGATTTTTCTGTGCAAAAAGGCATCGTGACTTTCCTGACAACCCAATAATTCCTCTAACATAGTCTGACTATAAACTGTTCAAATCACTTTATTCTACATATTTGTGAAGAGGCAAAGTTACTTGGATTCAAAACACTTTCTCTAACCCTATTTCCATCTCCCTACTTTAAAGTAAACACCTTAATCTGACATCCTACAGGTGTTCATTTTCCAAAGACCTCAGTATGGGAAAAGGTTTAGAGGTTAAGAATTTGGGAAGATTAATGCATACACACACACACACACACACACACAGTGTATTCATGCTGAGAAAATTCATCTTCTATGTTGTAAAGATATAGTGACTAAATGTAAAAAAATAAGAAAAGAAAAAATAAATATATATGTATGTGTGGGTGTATATATATATATACACACATATATACACACATATATGAAACAAAAGTCCCTTCTATTGTTGCTAGTATAATTTTAAAGAAAGCATGGTCAACAAGGGCATTTCTCAGTCTCTACTCTGCTAATTAAGGGAACTGTTTGGAAAGAAAGATAAAAGAAGTTGAAGGCCATTGATTTAAGTGGCAAACTCAAACTCTTCATTAGGTTTTATGATTTCAGTTCCATTTGGGGATTGGAATGTGTTTGTGGAAAACAGATGTTTACCTCCTAAAACAATGACATTTTAAAGTTTCATTTCATAAAAAGTAAAGCCCGACTATAAACCAGAAGCTCAGAAGGAACCAGCCTACACAGGCACAGTCAGAAGAGGGGTACCTGGGCTCCCAAGTCCAGGGTAAGGAGCCTGTGGAACCACAGAAAATGGCTCGGGCAGGTAAGTGCAATGGCAGCTAAGCTGCTGCAGAATGAGGTGACTGAGCTCCGTGCCTGACCTGAGGCCTGAGCTACCACCTTTGTCTTGAACTTGTGTGCAGTGGCACAATTCTAATGACAGCAGGAAAGAGACAGACTTAAGAGAAGGGCAAAAGACTCATTGAAAATCATCTTGATCTCTAAGGAATGGTCACTGAATGCTGATCTTCTCATTATTAATTTAATTCAACTCCTACAGTTTAATTACAAAGAAGAATAAAGGGAAGGAAATCCAAATCTTCAAAAATATTTAGTATTTTATTGTGGAAGGGAAAAAACTCCACTTACATGGCTAAAATTTATGAACTAGGTAGAAATCTAGAAGTTGAGCAGTCACTAATTATCCACAGAATCATAGCATTGGACTGGAAAGGAAGTGAGTAAGTATTGAATCAACTCCATTCATCTTACAAGTTATGAAACAGAGGCCAGGAAAATTAGGTGGTTTGCCTGAATATAAAACAAAATAAAATACTCTAAAAATGTCTCTTGGTCTATAGGAGAAAAAAAAAAGTCTCCAAAAATGATGTTGATGAGCTGTGAAAGCACTTCAAATGAAGTGTGCTGGTACCCTCCCAAGGCAGAAGGCTCAAAATTGGTGTGAGCGTGGCAGTGTCGTGAAAGGCAAATCAACAGCAAACTCACATCCTGTGATTCAAATGGCCATTTTCCCGGCTGCCCTACTGCAAGGATGCTGTGTGGCTTCCGGTCTAACTTGGAAGAAAGAGACTCTGCCATGAACCTTCAGTGATGCCTTCCTATGTATATAGAAACAACCTTGATTTCAAAGCAATTTGCAGATCTCCAGGAGAAAGGTACATCCCCATGGCTTGGTCAAGAAAGGAAGGAAATACAGTTAAGATACCTGCACCCTGAGACACTATTCACGATAACCAAGATATGGAAATAACCTACATGTCCATCAACAAATAAATGGATAATAAAAATGTGACGGTGGAATACTATTCACCCATTAAAAATGAAATGCTGCCATTTGAGGCAACATGGGCTAGCCTGGAAGACATTATGTTAAGTGAACTAAGCCAAATATGGAAAGAGAAATGCCACATGTTCTCACCTGCATGTGGAAACAAACAACAACAACAAAAATACCCTCATAGAAGAAGTTAAAAATTAACAGGCTGGAAAGGATCAGAAAGGGGGAATAGAAGGATATTAATTAATGGAAACAAAATGACATAAGAGAAATAACTACTTGTTTTATAAAATACAGTAGGGTGACTATAGTTAACAATGACTTACTGTACAGCTCAGAATAAGTGGAAAAAAGGATTCCGAATGCTCCCAATATAAGGCAATGGCAAATGGCTGAGATGATGGACATACTAATCACCCTGATTTAATCAATATACATTGTATTCTTATATTAAAAAATTGCATTGTACCTCAAAATTATGTGCAATTATTATATACCAATTAAAAATTTGAAAAGAATAAAAAGAAAAAATAAAATCAGGAAATACAACATTTCATACAGCCTCTGTTAGGAAACCTGTGCCATCTAAACGCCTTTTTTCTTGTCAGAGGACACAAGAATGCACATGAGAATGAGAGACAGAGACAAAGAGAAAGTACACTCCTGGGGCCTCATCATGCTACAATTCTTTTTTCTCCAGTTCTCCATCCCATCAGGATCCTAGATGCAAGTGTATGTGTAGCATGTTTTTTCAGGCAGACAGGTCCTGAACTTTAACCCTGGTAGACCATATGGACTCCAGCTTTCTTTGTGCAGCACCCAGCCCCCTAGACACAGGGCCAGCTCTAAATGCCTTTTTTGAGACAGCAGAAAAGTAGTCATTTGTTTTTTCAAATGCTTCTAATATTTATTCATTTGCAATAAAACATATTTCTTGAAGATCTGCTTCTTATATAAATTGCGTAGGGTATGAAGTCAAAACTAGGGTCTAGGTCTCCAAAGTCAAATTCACGGGTAAAAAGGCGAGGTCCCTTTTCCCCAGAGTGTAACCCTAAGTCACGTTCCACATTACCATACCTAACTCAGTTCAGAACACGTGGTAGTTACTAACGTTGGCCAAACTGAATCCAACACTTTATCAACACCCTTTGGGAAAATTACTCGGCTATTGTTTGGTATTCCTAAATTGGCTTGCCTAAATAAGACAAGAGAAACCAGGGCTCCTTTGTCAACTAAACTTATAACTGAAATGCTGGTTGTTCCTGGTTGTTCAGTTTCACTACTTACAAAGAAAGTAGTGGAGCATAGGTCCTGGGGAAAGTTCACTCAAGTCTTATGCCCATCCAAATTCTCTTTCAATACAATAGTGAGCTCATATCCCACAAACTTATCTCTCTAAAACCTGGAGAAGTTTATGTCCTGAAACATTTGACTCCATCTTTTATCTGGTCTCAATATAGGACATGAAAGAGATAAAAATTTCCCAGGATAAATTCCTGCTTTAGTCTCTCATTGTCTATGTTTTCATCTTTCTTTAAAAAATAAACTTTTACATGTATGAAGATTAACTTTATAAGTCACATGCTTGGCCACAAGACACCCAGATACTCAGACAAACATTCTGTGGGTGTCTGTGAGGGTGTTTCTGGAGAGATTAGCATGTGAATCATTAAGCTGAATAAAGCAGATTGCTCTCCCAGCTGTGCTGGGCCTCATCTAACAGTTAAAGACCAGAGTAGAACAAAAACCTGAACCTCCTGATAGTAGGAGGAGAGGCTCTTCACACACACACAGACACACACACCCCGTCTGCCTTAGACTGGATTGTGAGCTCATTTCTGCCTTCAGACTTGAACTGAAACCTGGACTTTTGCTAGGTCAAGCCTGCCATGCCAATCTCCAGGTCAAAGCTAAACATTGGCTCAGCTAGGTCTCCAGTTCATACGCAATGGTTCTAGCTACTAGCTCAGTCTCCATAATCATGTGAGTCAGTTTCTTATGTTAAATCTCTTTGTTATACACACATAATCTTGCAGGTTCTGTTTCTCCAGAGAATCCTGGCTAACACACTATGACATGGAAGGTCTCTAACAAAGACCACATTTTCCCTTTTCTCCTTTTATAAACACTCAACCAAACCATGAGCTAGTCTGCTTGAATGAAGATGAAGGTTTCCTTCTATTTTAGTATTTCCTTCCCTCAGCCTCACTTTTTTTTTTTTTTTTTTTTTTTACTATAAAAACATGGTATTATGTTAGAAACAGTCTAGGTTTCGACGAATATTTTCTACGTGGAGACTTGACAAAGTTTGTTTAAGTGCAAGCTAATCATATTTTTATGGCATGGAAAAACTATATCAGAAAGACAGGAAAATGCAGCCAATTGCCATTCGCTTTAATGGGAAAGATCATATGCCTTTCTTCCCTCTCAAATAGGAAAATCTACTATTTTTATTACACTTATTTTCATAGCAACACATTGGAAACATCTATAAATGTTTAGCTTTATTTACTATTCCAAAACTCTGTCTTTATTTCAAAAACAAAACACACACAAATATATTGTGGTGTTTTTATGTGCTGAAAAATTTTAAATGTTAACTTTTATTTTTTTTAATAAAGACCACTTAATTGTTACTGGGCCTTTTCATACTAGTTTCACATCATTAGTACGAAGCCAAAAGACCAACCTCATAATACTTTGAATGTATTTCAGGCCTATGGAACACCAAATTGTACAACTTGTATCTATCCATGTGACTCTAGCTAAATGGACTTGAGTGGATTTGGTGTCAGACATCTTTTTTTTTTCTTTTTCTTTTTTTTTTTTTTTTTTGGTACAGGTTTTTGCTATAGGGTGTGTACGCTCACTAGAAAGACAGAGACAGACAGACAGACAGAAAGTGAGAAATCACCCCCCAGGGGGGATGGCCATGCCACTATCCCTTCTCCTCC
>NW_006203686.1:2580610-2593597 GCF_000334495.1 Tupaia belangeri chinensis
GTTGACTACATAGGAGTCTAGCAACATAGCCATTACACCAACAGCTGGTCCCTGGTATCAGAAATATTTCTGAAAGACACTTGGCTTCCAGAAGACTGGACCATATTCAAACTAACAAGGGAAAAGAAAAAGAATAGTATTAGGAGTCACAAAGAAGTTAACTTAAAATGATGTGCAAGATATTTTTTCTTGACCTAGAACTACAGTCTGTGTTTGTACAAATGCAAAAATGTTGTTGTACCTTTTCCACATAAATATACACATGTAAGTTTGCAGACATATGTAAATTTGCCTAGCTCAATTTTCACCTTCTAAGATTCTCAGAGTGACTGTTCTTTATTTTTTTAAGAATTATTTTATTTAACTTTTTATTTATTATTATTTTCTAGTTTTGATCAGAGAGAGACAGAGAAAGAGAGAAAGGAAAAGTGAGTAAGCAAGCCACAAGGTCCAGGACTTGAACTGCAGTCAGCCATGTGGGAGTCCAGTGCCTTTAACCACCACACCACCTGCTGGCCCCTCAGAGTAAATATTCTGTCAGCCTTGTATACAACTACAATTCTAGGTTATTTTTAAATTCCTTTTTCATTTCTTACTATAATTGACATTGGAAGGGTGTATCTATTATTTATTCAATAAATCTCATAAACAATGACATTTTGCTTTTTTTTTTTAAGTTTCTTTTTTTTTTTCCTTTGCTCCATGAGTGAGAGAGATAGAGTTGGGAGTGACAGAGAGACAGGCACCCCCAACAGGCTCTTCATGGCACAACCCACTGGAAACTTCAGCCAGCCCAGATCATGAGCACGTGCATCTCGATATGATCAGGAGGTCTCCAGACACAAACTGGAACCATCCCTGAGGTCAGCCTGGTGGAGCACCAGCTAACCACAGCACCACTGACTGGCATCCAGTCATTGGCTTTTAGCATGTTCTTTGAGAAAATGTAAAGTAGAAGCCACTGAATGTTTAGTACACATACATACACAGGCACACACACATACACACACACATCACACAGATATTTTCATCCTGGTAAGTCCTAGCCACTAGGATTGAGGATGAAAATGTGTATTAAAAGCTAGAGCCAGAATTTAAGAATAACTGTTTATACTGAAATGGCAACAAAATAATTAAAACCTTTGCTGCTCTGCATTAATGTGATAACAATGGCCATTAAGAGTTTTTGTATGAAGCAGGAGGGAGGGAAATAGACAGTAGTCTCCTAGATGCTCAAGAACCCGTTGGTAGGCAGGATATTTTATTGCAGCTTTTAATAAAGAAAAGTTAGCTGGTCACTTCATGGAAAGAATGGGGATGGCAGAAAAAGCATTCACAACTCATCTGTTAAATGTGCTAACCGGGAAGAACAGTTTCCAATGATTACACTCAAAAGAGTTTCATAAGACAAGAATTTATTCTAAATGCTGAGACTGGACATCGTAAAACATAATGAGACACCCATACACAGAACGACTGGATATAAGCACCCTGTTTTTATTTGAAGTATTTAGAAAGTAAAGGCACAACTCTGGGGCTTGACATATTTCAACGGTATGTCAGCCCAGACCTTCGTTTTATGAGGCATCAAGTCTTCCCAAGGCCAAATAATTCCCCAAGTACCTTAGATTCATTTTCCACAAGCAAGGAAGGATCAATTTTAAGGCGCAACCACCTACTTGCCAAACATCAGCCCAATAGTAACAAGCAAAGGGGCAAGTTCAAGTGGAAGCTTCCGACTCCTTACAGGAAAGCTTCAGGGGCCATGAGTGTAGGGTCTCATAAAGAGAACCTAGGCTCTTTGAGGATTGTTACAAACAGCAGAGTGAGAAATACCTGCAATAAACAGCTAGCCCAGAGTTGCAGTATTCCTTTACCATTAAAGGAGCTTTAGCCACTCCAATTGTCGCAGCTAGCACAGGGTCAGAAGGCATTCCCTAAGAGTATCTTAGCAGAGAAAATGAACGGAAGGCTGTTAGCTTCCCATCCAAGGTGATGGAATTAACAACAGAACACAACTAAACTGTCCAAACAGGTCTAGAGTGTCAGTTCCACTTGCTGCTGCTTCTACAATGAAGTTCTGCATGCTCAAGCAAAGGTCAGCCCAGCCCTGTTTCCCAGCATGGTGCTAAGTATAGAAGAGGCAAAGGAGAGTAAATCATTGTCACTGAAAACAATTTGGCAATAACTAGAAAATCCAGAAATCCCACCCCTAGGGATTTCTCAAAGATCTCCAGCACCTTTGTAGCAAAAAATAAACAAACAAACAAACAACAACAAAAAAAAATGTACAAGTAGGCCAGCAAATGGTATGATGATTAAGGTGCTGGACTCCCAGAGAGCTGCCTGTGCCTCGAATCCCAGATCTGGTGGTTTAAAAATCAGGCCGGGTGCATGTGCATGCATGACAACAATCCCAAGAGGAGTATGGAGAAGGGATTACAACATAGCCATACCCCCAGGAGGTGATCTCTCAACCTCCTACTGTCTCTCTGTCTCTCTCTGATAAGTGCATCAGCCCTACGGCAAAAACCTTTAAAAAAAGAGAAAAAAAAAAACAGTATAAGTATTGCTCATCATTGTCTCAAAAAGAAATGCCCAAGTGCCCATCAGCAGAAGAATAAATTAGTAAATTATGCTGGATTTCCTAACCATCCTTTCTAGAGTTGAAAGCCATCTGTGTATGCCAGGCTCTCTAGCTGCTTTTTTGTCTTACTTTTCTACACAACAATCAGTAATATCTAACATAAATATTGTTACAGTTTTATTTAACGGCTGTCTGCACCTGGAACTTAAGCTCCATGAAGGCAGGAATTGTGATCTTGTATTATCTACTGCTGTGCCTATTCGTAGAGTCTAGAACAATGTCTGGTACATGGAAAGAATCAATAAATATATGTGAAAGGAGGAGAGGGAAGGAGGGATGAAAGAAGGAACAGAGAGGGAAAGAAATAGGAAAGAAGACAGACAAATTGCTACTAGTGAAAAAAGAAAGAATTATAGTTACAGGCTTCAGCATGGGTGATTTCATGAATATGATGCTAATTGAAAAATTTATTATTATTGCTTTATGATATAATTTGAAATCAAAAAGTATGATGCCTCTAACTTTGTTTTTCTTTCTCAAAGACTGTTTTGGCACCTCGGGGTCTTTTGTGATCAGGGATACCACCATAGAGCCCAGCTATCCCACTACTAGGCCTATACCCAATGGAGATAAAACCACCACCTCATAAAGGTGCCTGTACTCTCTTCCTTCTTTCAGTATTATTCACAATAGCCAAAATATAAAAACAACCTAATAGTCCATCAACAAGTAAATGGATAAAGAAGATGTACTATATCATACGATGGAATATAGCTTATTTTAAAAAGTAGACGCTGTCACGTGTGACAACATGTACGATGCTAGAGGACATTATGCTAAGTGAAATAAGCCAGACACACAAAGACAAACATTGTGTATAGAATTTCTACGGAAACAAACTTATTGTATGAGAGAGCAGAAATATAGTTACCAAAGGTGAATGTAAATAGGGAGATAAATGTCTCCAAGTACACCATTATGGCTAATGAATAATTATGAAGATCTAATGTACACCATGTGGACTACAGTTAGTAATACTGTATTATATACTGGAAATCTGTGAAAAGAGATTTTGAAGAACTAACCAAAAAAGAAGAAAGAAAAGCAACGAAACAAAATGAAACAAAACTTACAGAGATGTTAGATATGTTAATTTACTTGACTGCAGTGAACACTTCACTATAATCAGACATTACACTGTACACCTTAAGTATATGCAATGAAAATATTGCACTATACATTGTAAGTATATACAATGAAAACATTCCATTTTACACCTTAAGTATCTCAAAACATTACATTGTACACCTTAACTATATACAGTGAGGGCTTAGCTGCAATGGGGCAGTGGTAGCACAAACTGTGCCATGTTGAAAGTCATATGGAAGTCAGGGTTCAATCCCCAAGTCCATCTCTGTAGCCCAGGCAGGTACACACATACATGCCCAGGATCTAGGCTGACGGAAAGGCTATGAGACGAAGGACCACAGCCTGAGATCCTGCTGAGGGTAGTTGTCTCTCTCTCATAAAATAAATAAACTTTTTAAAAGTTCTTTAATAACCAAAAAGAGTACAGTATTATTTCATTATATTAGATCCTAAATATGCCAAGTTAATATTATATTACATACACAAGAAGAAAAACTATAAAGTGCATGACAAATGAATGAGAAACACAGAATCAGGATGGCGATGACCCGGACGGGGTAATGAAGTTACAGAAGACTTGAAAAGTACCAGTAACATTATGCTCTTTAAGCTGGGTTGTGGGTAGACAGGTTTGCATTTTATTATTTTTCCTCATACTTCATATGTGTAATGAACATGCTTACGAATTTCATAACTCACATAAGAGGCCTATTTTCTAGTGAGGAAATCAGACCTAACCGGAGATGAATTCTGCAAGAGGGAATGAACCCTGGGACAGAGGAGCATGCATGGGCTACTGGGCGCCCAGGTGTTTAGTCGAATTAGAATGATTTGCAGTTCTAAACGCTTCCACCTTTTGCAGTGGTTGAAGGAACTGTTCTCCAGTCATCACTTGATTTATGTATTTTTTAATTTATTTACTGGCTACTGTCAATTATCAAGATAAGCATTTTTAATCATTAATAACACTTTAAAGAAGAACTCTCACTCTGTTTAGGCAGAATTGATAAGTTGAAACAATAAGAAAAATAAGTATTTTACTAGGCATTATCAAGGTGATTTGGGGATGTGCTATTAAGAAGCAGTTATTGGAACCAGCAGGTGGTGTGGTGATTAAGGTGCTGGACACTCCCACATGGCCGACCACAGTTTTTGAGTCCTAGACCTGGTGTCTTGCTTTCTTTCTCTCTCTCTCTCTCTCTCTCTCTCTCTCTCTCTCTAAAAAAAAAGAAGCAGTTATCTATAAATGCATATAATATTTGTTCTAAAAAAATTGTTTTAAAAATTACAGTATGTTCATTCAGTAGTCATTGAGAAACCATCACTGAGTAAGACTATGTAAAATATTTGCTAGGTTTAAAGAAAGGTACAGCAGCTGTTAGATGCCCTCAATAAGCTTATGTGCTAGTGTGAAGACATACACAAAACTATCACACCCTAAGAGTAGGTATCATCAATACC
Source organism: Tupaia belangeri chinensis (assembly GCF_000334495.1). Classification (NCBI taxonomy): domain Eukaryota; kingdom Metazoa; phylum Chordata; class Mammalia; order Scandentia; family Tupaiidae; genus Tupaia; species Tupaia belangeri. The sequence goes on from NW_006203686.1 coordinate 2,585,808, forward strand.
CTCAAACAATGAGAAGAATTGTGTATAACTGGATTCTGTATGAAGTCACAACAGAAGAAGTAGTTCATCTTCCAGTAGAGAAAACACACACACACACACACACACACACATACTTAATGAGCACTTATTCAGTATCAGTTCTAATTCTTAACATCAGCGTACATGGGAATTGTTCTCCCTTCCAGCAATAATACATATGCTACAAATCTTTGTCCTAACTCTGCTAGTCTTCTTTTGCTTTTTCCTTTTTGATAGCTGTTTTGTTTCATTAACTATTAGGTACTTTTGGGGACCAGCAGTTAGCATAATGGCTATGTCGCTGGACTCCCATGTAGTTGACTGCGGTTCGCATCCTGGACCGGTGGCTTTAAAACTCACGCCAGGTGCGTGTGCCCAAGATCCAGAGAGGAGAATGGAGGAGAAGGGGTTGCAGTGTGGCCATCCCCCCAGGGGGTGATGTCTCGCTTTCTGTCTCTCTGTCTCTGTCTGTATGGCGAGCACACACGCCCTATAGCAAAAACACCTCTTCAATATATGTGTGTGTGTATATATATATATATATATATATATTAGGTACTTGTTGACCTTTTAGGACCTTCGCAAAATAAATTGTCCCTGTTCACTGGATGTGTGGAAAAGTATCCTACAGAATAATGAAAATGGTTCTCTACAAGACATTTCTGGATCACTTTTAGGGAATATTCCTTAGGGCAAGTCATTTAAGCCATTTCTTCATTTCCAAGTAAAAGAAGTTGAACTATATGTCAAGGAACTTGTTAAATGAAACACATGCACGCACATATCCATGCGCACACACACACAGAGATGTGATCCTCTATTGTATTGATGTTAATTATTGTTGGCTTCATGGCTCCTCAGTCTTCAAAGGTTGTGTTATCAGCATGACATCCCAACCTGTTTACAATCTCACATTAGATTAAACTAAATGGTAATTGGTGAAGTGTTTACAGCTCTTGGTTGTGTCTCCTTTCAATAATCTACACAGTGCTGCATGTCATCCTGATATATCTTTGATTTCCTTTTTTATTTTTATTTTTTAGTTTCCTGTGCACTCACTCCAAAACATAACTTATTTCACACACAGCAGTGGGTCTCATCTTTTTTGACACCAAGGCCCAGTTTCATGGACACCAATTTTTCTATGGACCAGGGCAGGGAAAATAAGGGATAGTTCTGGGGATGATTTGAGCACATTACATTTATTTTACACTTTATTTCTATTATTATTATTATTACATTGTAACACATAATGGAATAATGATACAACTCACCATAATGCAGAATCAATGGGAGCCCTGAACTTGTTTTCCTGCAAATAGATAGTCCTATCTGGGGGCTCCTAAGAGAATCTAACACTGCTGATCTGACAGAAGACAGCGACCAGGCGATAATCTGAGCAAGGGGGAGTGACTGTAAACACAGACGAAGGTCTGCTTGCTTGCCCACAGTTCACCTCCTGCAGTGAGGCTTGGTTCCAGGGGTTGGGGACCCCTGCTACACAGTGTCCAGCCAAACAAACATAGTACTACAATTAATGATAATAATGAATCATACTGATTGTGCTTTGCCATGTACCATGCAGGCACCATACTGCATCATTACCTGAATTAACTCCTTTAATTCCTCTAACAGGCTCCCTGAGAGTGAAGTATTGCTAGTTTGAATATGTCTTCCTAAAATTCATGTGTTCAGACATGGTAACAGGATTAAGCAGGTAAAAACTTAATTTGATTATTGGGGCCTTTGGGTAGTGATTGAGTGGTTAGGGCAAGGCTATATGATTAAGTCCTGGTGGGTATATAAAGAGAGGAAATGAGGCCAGTAGAAGCCACATTAATGCAGACCACACCCAGCTCTGCTTAAGATGCTGTAGTCTCACCAGAAGTTGGACCCTGGCCCTGGGCCTCTAAACTATAAGCTAAGTAAACCTATATTTCTTTATAAAATCACTCACTCCCAGGTATTTCTGTTAGCAGTGCAATACCAGACTCAGACAAGTACCTTGCAGAGATTACATGGATTTCACATGGTACCCCAAGATGGTCTCTAACAGTCCAGCTCCAGTGTGTAAGCTCTGTCTCACCAGGTCTCCAAAGCTTCCATACACACACGTGCGTGCACATGCACACATGCACGCGCATACACACACGCACACACACACACACACAGAGGTTTGATTTATGGCTGAGACTACAGAATAAAAAAGTAACTTTAGGACAGAGAGGAGAAAATAATTCTCTAAAAGATGAATGTGAGCTGGATGTCATTCAATGTGGGTTTAATTCCAAACCCCCAAAGGGCCTCATATGTGGCCTCACCTACAAGGAGGTGCCATTGCTTGGCTCTTGACAAGCAGCTCCAGTTTATTTAGCAGTCTTTGGTTTATTTTTGGAACCCAGAGGCAGAGAACTGGCTATTTCCATATGAAATCCCTTGGGCATAGCGAGCTCGATACTAAGAAACCACATATGCCATTTAGAGTCAAATCCAGCCTGGCACCTGTGTGATTCCCTTGGCTGGCTCTTTCTGGCCTGGCAACAATCAATAACACGGCATGAGCCAGGATCGTTGTTGGCTTCATGGCTCCTCAGTCTTCAAAGGTTGTGTTATCAGCATGACATCCCAACCTGTTTACAATCTCACATTAGATTAAACTAAATGGTAATTGGTGAAGTGTTTACAGCTCTTGGTTGTGTCTCCTTTCAATAATCTACACAGTGCTGCATGTCATCCTGATATATCTTTGATTTCCTTTTTTATTTTTATTTTTTAGTTTCCTGTGCACTCACTCCAAAACATAACTTATTTCACACACAGCAGTGGGTCTCATCTTTTTTGACACCAAGGCCCAGTTTCATGGACACCAATTTTTCTATGGACCAGGGCAGGGAAAATAAGGGATAGTTCTGGGGATGATTTGAGCACATTACATTTATTTTACACTTTATTTCTATTATTATTATTATTACATTGTAACACATAATGGAATAATGATACAACTCACCATAATGCAGAATCAATGGGAGCCCTGAACTTGTTTTCCTGCAAATAGATAGTCCTATCTGGGGGCTCCTAAGAGAATCTAATACTGCTGATCTGACAGAAGACAGCGACCAGGCGATAATCTGAGCAAGGGGGAGTGACTGTAAACACAGACGAAGGTCTGCTTGCTTGCCCACAGTTCACCTCCTGCAGTGAGGCTTGGTTCCAGGGGTTGGGGACCCCTGCTACACAGTGTCCAGCCAAACAAACATAGTACTACAATTAATGATAATAATGAATCATACTGATTGTGCTTTGCCATGTACCATGCAGGCACCATACTGCATCATTACCTGAATTAACTCCTTTAATTCCTCTAACAGGCTCCCTGAGAGTGAAGTATTGCTAGTTTGAATATGTCTTCCTAAAATTCATGTGTTCAGACATGGTAACAGGATTAAGCAGGTAAAAACTTAATTTGATTATTGGGGCCTTTGGGTAGTGATTGAGTGGTTAGGGCAAGGCTATATGATTAAGTCCTGGTGGGTATATAAAGAGAGGAAATGAGGCCAGTAGAAGCCACATTAATGCAGACCACACCCAGCTCTGCTTAAGATGCTGTAGTCTCACCAGAAGTTGGACCCTGGCCCTGGGCCTCTAAACTATAAGCTAAGTAAACCTATATTTCTTTATAAAATCACTCACTCCCAGGTATTTCTGTTAGCAGTGCAATACCAGACTCAGACAAGTACCTTGCAGAGATTACATGGATTTCACATGGTACCCCAAGATGGTCTCTAACAGTCCAGCTCCAGTGTGTAAGCTCTGTCTCACCAGGTCTCCAAAGCTTCCATACACACACGTGCGTGCACATGCACACATGCACGCGCATACACACACGCACACACACACACACACAGAGGTTTGATTTATGGCTGAGACTACAGAATAAAAAAGTAACTTTAGGACAGAGAGGAGAAAATAATTCTCTAAAAGATGAATGTGAGCTGGATGTCATTCAATGTGGGTTTAATTCCAAACCCCCAAAGGGCCTCATATGTGGCCTCACCTACAAGGAGGTGCCATTGCTTGGCTCTTGACAAGCAGCTCCAGTTTATTTAGCAGTCTTTGGTTTATTTTTGGAACCCAGAGGCAGAGAACTGGCTATTTCCATATGAAATCCCTTGGGCATAGCGAGCTCGATACTAAGAAACCACATATGCCATTTAGAGTCAAATCCAGCCTGGCACCTGTGTGATTCCCTTGGCTGGCTCTTTCTGGCCTGGCAACAATCAATAACACGGCATGAGCCAGGATCGTGCTCTGGGTTCGAAGGTTGGAAAGAGAAATTGGGCGTGAGTGATGCTTCTTTTGGTGGTGCAGAAAACGTTAGTAAAGATTTATCCGCTTAGAAAGCAAGGGAAAATAAGCCCCACTCCCTCTGGCTTCTCAAGAGAACAGTTCAGGCCCTGTGATCCACCACTGGTATGTTAATAAGATCTTCACTGTACAAAATATTCCACTGTGGTTTTTTTTTTTTTTTGGGGGGGGGGTGTTTTTCTGTTTTGTTTTGTTTTCTGTTTCTTAATTTTGGTTTTGCCATTTTGACCATTTTTAAATGCACAATCCACTGGCACTAATAACATTCACCATGTTGTACTACCAGCACCACCACCTATTTCCCAAACCTGTCATCACCCCAAAGGGAAACTGTGCCTGTAAAGGATTAACTTCGCGTCTTCCCCTTCACTCAACCTTCAGTAATCTCTATTTATTTTCTGTCTCTATGAACTTATCTATTTAAACACTTCATGTAAATGGAATTACACCATACTAGTCCTTTTCTGCCACACTATTTTAAGATGTAATGTGAATCTCATCAAAGCACAATTAACTATGAGGGGACTTCAAATAGTTCATGAAAAAAACTAGAATTTTAAGCATGAGTTTATTTTGGTGCAATAAACTTTTTGAAACCTACGTGCACAATTTTCAGTATATGCATTTTCAATAAAGTTTTTGAGGACCCTTCATATAAGCATTATAAACTAGATGTCCAGAAAGGGGCAGGGAGGCAGGAGTCCAACACTGAGTCTCCCACAGTTGTCCCACTGCCTCACTCCCAGAAAGTTATCTTATCCTTCAGGGGTCCTGGGATTTCCTTGATCCAGTAGGAACAACAGTAGTCTCCAGTGCCAAAGGACTCTACAAGGTTGGACAACAAAGCTCTCCAGAGACTTCATCATGGACTTCCATAGCCTGGAAGTCTCATTGCCATGGACAGAGGATGCCCAACTCATGCCAAGGCACTAATGCAGGAGATAATGTAAAGCAAAATAAGGTTCATTTTTTTTATGAAATGTTATAATCAGGGTCACCATATGATCTTTATAAGCCTTACTCATCTTAGTTCAGAGGATTTATGCCATGGATATGAGATTAAATGACCCACAACTCACTTGAAATGTAATTGTGTACAACTCTTGAGTTAAATTGTATGAAGAGTTGATATGATACATTTTGAAAACTCATACACATGTGTTAATTGTTACAGTCTTACTTCTGTACTCAAAATTTCTGTAGGACTTAAGAATACACAAATAGAGCCTAGTAAATAAAATGTCCCTGTGCTCTTATGACAAAAGGCTATATTTCAGGTGCATTAACAATCTGTTTCTTTAGTCACTTCTCATTTTGGTTATTCGCTCTTGCTATAAAACACCCCTTAAACTCTGGCTCTATGCCAAAGGGATGTTCGCTGTTCCTGGATATTGTCAAGATCAGGGAAAATCCGAAAACATGGTTAACATACATACCTTACTTCTTTTTGATTTAATCACAGTAAAAGAAGTATCAATGTTCATAACTCATAATTTACTGAAAATTTTTCCTGAACCAGGCAAATGAATGCAGAAGGTAGAAAGGAATCTAAAAAACTGACTGAATTAAATGTAAAGTAATTCCGTTCTGAGTATTCCTGCATGTGTATGTTATAATATGCTTAGTAATTTATTTTAATCATACATAGCATTTATTACCCTCTCTGCCCTACTACTTTGGATTCATTCCAAAGCGAGTGTGATGGTTAATTTTATGTGTCAGTTTGACTGAACCACAGTATACCCAGATATCTGGTCCAGTATTATTCCTGGGTGTGTCTGGAAGGATGATTCCCAAACAGATTAGCATTTGAATTGGTGGAATGAGTAAAATAGGTGGTTCTCCCAATGTGGAATGCATCAACCAACAGGTTGAGGGCTCTGAATAGAACAAAATGGCACAGGATGACTGAATTCTCACTCTGTCTGACTCCTTGGGCTGTTACATCAGGTGTCTGGGCCCTCGGACTGGAAGTTAAACCAGAGAACCCTCGGTTCTGAGGTCTTTGGACTTACACCATCGGCTTTCTTGGTTTCCAGTTACAGATGGCAAATTGTGGGACTCTCCAGTGTCCATAATAACATAAGCAAACACTGCATGATAAATTAATTTCCTTATATTGATATATAGGCAGATAGATGATAGATAGATGACAGATGGAATAGACAGATACATATGTAGATATCCTACGGGTTCTGTTACTCTGAAAAACTCTGACTAATACATGGGAACCAGCAGTTAGCGTAATGGCTATGTCGCTGGACTCCCACGTAGTCGACCACGGTTCGCATCCCGGACCCGGTGGCTTAAAACTCACACTGGGCGCAGGTGCATGTATGCCCAAGATCCCAAGAGGAGAATGGAGGAGAAGGGATTGTGGCGTGGCCATCCCCCCTGGGGGATGATTTCTCGCTTTCTGTCTCTCTGTCTTTCTCTGTCTGTCTGGCAAGCGCACGCACCCTATAGCAAAAACCTCTTCCAAAAAAAAAGAAGAACTCTGACTAAGACACATAGAGATCGATCATAGTTTTATAGTTTTATGTCAAGTACAAAGTACAAGGCATCTTCCTTTCTGTAGGCACTGTAGTATGTCTACTCATCTACCCTTCCCTGTAAGTCAGTCCCCAGTTGTGTCAGGTACTAGTAGAGAGCCCTCATGTTACAGTTCTGATCCACACCAACCAATCAACTGTGATGGGAAGGAGGGAAAGGAACAATATTTTCTTCCTGACAAACAGCGTAAGAGCCTGCTAAACACAATTGTATGACGACGGCACTGTCTATGGAGGAACACCAATAAAATCATGATGTGACAGTTATACCAGCTGGCAGGCCACTGAACTGCTACACCAATCTCATCAGCCGCCACAACATGGGACACCAAGCTCTCTAAATAAACCCGTGTGTTAAAGACTACAAGACCACCTGCTACCTGCAGCCCACGAGGTTCTGGCCTCAACAGCCTCCAGCTTCAAGGAATACCTTCTATGTAGCCATGCCATGAGCATCTACCCTGTTGCTGCATGGCCAAGCCTATTTTGGTATTGGGTACGTACACTCGCCAGAGAGATAGAAAGCCAGAAATCACCGCCCCCCCGCCCCCAGGAGGATGGTCACACCACAATCCCTTCTTCTCCATTCTCTTCTTGGAATTTTGGGCACATGCACACACACCTGGCGTGAGTTTTAAGCCGCTAGTCTGGAACTCAAACCATGGTCAACTACTTGGGAGTCCACTGACATAATCATTATGCCATCTGCTGGTCCCATAGCCTTTAATTTTTAAGAACCACAGAAAGCCTCAGCAGCAGAGGTGAACACTTTGGTTTTCCACTTTAACTGGATGCTTTGTGGTAAATGGGAGTATAGGTGCACGTGTCTGTGTGTGTGTGTGTGTGTGTGTGTGT
>NW_006203686.1:2596998-2620480 GCF_000334495.1 Tupaia belangeri chinensis
AAGCCTTTTTTTTCCTTTTTTTTTTTTTTTTTTTTTTGAGAAATTTTGGTATTGGGTACGTACACTCGCCAGAGAGATAGAAAGCCAGAAATCACCGCCCCCCCGCCCCCAGGAGGATGGTCACACCACAATCCCTTCTTCTCCATTCTCTTCTTGGAATTTTGGGCACATGCACACACACCTGGCGTGAGTTTTAAGCCGCTAGTCTGGAACTCAAACCATGGTCAACTACTTGGGAGTCCACTGACATAATCATTATGCCATCTGCTGGTCCCATAGCCTTTAATTTTTAAGAACCACAGAAAGCCTCAGCAGCAGAGGTGAACACTTTGGTTTTCCACTTTAACTGGATGCTTTGTGGTAAATGGGAGTATAGGTGCACGTGTCTGTGTGTGTGTGTGTGTGTGTGTGTGTGTGTAAAAATCATTGGTAGAAATTTGAATTGTCATAAATTAAATCTGGTGAACAGAATACATTTTATTGTTAATATTCTAGAGTCCTGGCACCTTCAAAAGCAAGAATATGAGAAGAATATGTTTTTAAAATGCCTACATTTTTCAGTCACTTTGAGTAGTACCTGATATAGGGGAAGAAGCGAACAAGATGCAGTTTTCACCAAGGACTTAGTACATTTCACAGGGTGACCCTGGTTTTTTCTTCAAAAGTACCATACTGATTCCACTAATCTCTCTTTTTTTAATTTTTTTTTTCACCATAACACTGTCATGCTCTTAACAGAAAGACAAAGAAAGAGGAAAAGTGAGTAATCATCCCTAGGAGGGATGGCCATACCACAATCCATTCTCTTCTCAGGCTTCTGGACATACAGGTAGACATGCCTGGTGTATTTTTTAAGCTATTGGGTCAAGGATTCAAACACAGTTTTCCACGTGGGATCCAGTACCTTAATCACCATGCCACCTACTGGCCTAATTAAACTCATTTTTTAAGAATATATTCTAGGGGGCCAGCAGGTGGTCTGGTGGTTAAGGCACTGGACTGCACATGGCTGACCATGGTTCAACTCCCAGACCCAGTGGTTTGAAAATCACACTGGATGCATGTGCATGCATGCCCAAAATCCCAGGAGGAAAGTAGAGGAGAAGGGACTATGGCATGACCATCCCCTTGGGGATGATTACTCACTTTCCTTCTCTGTCTCTCTGGCGACCACACACTCCTTATAGCAAAAGCAAACTCAAAAACAAAAAGTACTGGGCACCAAGACTTGTTCATATACTGTGGTTATCACCATTCTGTAGATAAACCAAAAAGAAAATATATAATGTCAACCATTGGCCCGCCAAGTCTCACTTGAAGCAATTAGAAACTGGCCCTAGAAAATTCCAAGCCAGTGCCTTTCCCCTTAAATATGCATCCAGCGCAGGTGGGGACCTGAGGAAAATCCCAATTCTGACCCACTTACTCTCAAAAGATTCAAGGTTCTCGGAATCTAGAAAACTTCCAGGTAACACAGACCGCATCTTGAAGTACTAAGGCTCTAAAATAGCAGTGTGTAAGATTACAATTGCAAGCACAAGATTTAGAGGGATCGCCAGCGGCCACTATTCTGCAATGCTGGAAGACACAAGATTAAAGTTCAGTTCCCAACTCGAGCTGTGCAGGTCAGGTGTCACGTTGCATGGCTGCAGGCTGGGAAGTGTCACAACATGCAGCCCTGTCGAGGGTGTTTATCTTCTCCCTCCCCCTGTGCCCTCTCTCTGTCTCTCTGTCATGAAAGAAAGAAGACAAGAATGATTTACAGTTCACCATATTTTTCAACAAATACCCTAACTGCTCTTATTCTCGGTTTTCTCATCTAAAAAACAGAGTGGAAAAACTGGGCTGTCTTGAAGAAAGAAGCATTTAAATGCAATCAAGATGCTTGGCAGGTAAGGAGCATGTACACTTCTTGGTAGTTAGTACTGTCATAATTGAAGTATGTGTTTTTCCAAGAGTTTCCAAATATATTAGAGACCTATCTGCTTGAACAGGAGGCTCGAACCAAGCACATAGCAAAGCAGACTATAAAGACCAGAGTTCCCATGCCAACTCTGCCACTTAAGAACAGCAGGATCTTAGGGTAGAAAACACCTTGGTGGACAGCTGCCACCCACATCCACCATCTCTGCCAACCTCTTCTCAGGATGGGACCCAGGTGACTCTGGCTCAGTGGATTCTGAATCGGTCTGAGATGGACACCTAATGGGCTGAAACGACTCAGAGACAAGACTATGCGATTCTTTCTTTCCCAAGAGCCAAACTGGAATGTGACATTTATCCTGCTGTTCATTTGAACAGTGCCCCCCTTGAGTGTGACAACAGTGGAGGCTGTATGGGCATTTTGACCAAGCAAACAGTGAAGATGAACAGAGAAAATCAAATATGAGAAGCCCACATGCAGAGGTAGAGAGAAAACAAACACAGAGAGAGAGAAAAGACAGAGACACACTGAGCCACTGTTCAGGTTGCTGAAAGGTTTTTCTTCTTGGTTCAAGCCCCTTGTAAGGTTTACCTATACTTCCTGCCTTTGTGTTCTGCACAAGTACCCTGTGTGTTATTTGCTTTTCTATGTTTTGGCTAATTTGTGGTGATTTCTGGGTCTAACAACTACATAGTACATATCTAAGAAACTTGAGTAAGTATTAACCTCTCAAACTTCAGCTTAGCTCATCTATAAAATGGGGGTTTATTTATTGGTTCAATAAAAATTTATTTAATGCCTACAGCATTCAATAAAGGATTGTGGCATGACCATCCCCCTTAAGGGGTGATTTCTCACTTTCTGTCTCTCTGTTTCTGTTTCTCCAGCAAGCACACATGCCCTATAGCAAAAATCTCTCAAAAATTAAAAAAAAAAATTAATTCAAGATAATATTCCTCCCTTATGGAGTTTTATGGTAGAGACTAAAACATAAGCCTTAATAGATAAACTATTAAATAAATGTCCAATTACAACCAGAGTAAGTATTACAACTGAAGAATTGAATGATGTAATCAGTACATATTCAAGGGGTACTGACTGACTTAATAGAAAGTTTAAGAGACAATCTAAGGAAAGGCTAACAAGGTAAAGAAGGAAGAGAAAAGGCATTGAGCAAAGTGATCATCATTTGCAAAGACTTCTAGGGGAGCAGGAACATGAAAAATGAGAGGAAGTGAAAAGAGAACATGTGGGCAGGAATTGTTGCAGGGAGAAGGGGAAGAAGCAGGTAGAGGGATGGGGTCAAAGTGCCAGGGCTTTGTAAGCCATGATGAATATTTTGATCTTTAATCCAAGATCGAAGACTAGTTTCAAGCAGAGATCCCATGCTCATTTCTACCTTTGAAAATAAGCTGGCTACGAGGTGGAGAATGGATTGAGGATGGCAAGAAAAGACATGAGAGAACCAGGTAGGAGGCTACTCTGATGGTCCATGGCAGAGAGTCATATACAGAGGCAAAAATTATGTTTTAGGATATACTGAGTTGAAGTGCTTTTGAAACAGCCAAGATGAGACTGACATCTCATCTCAGGAGGCTTGCAGGATATATGGCATTAAACCTGGCTAGAAGTCTGCACCAGGAATATAAATTTGGGAGTCAATGAGACCCATTTGTCGTCTTCTTCGCAGGTGCTATAGATTTCAGTAGAGGTGAATTTGCTGAGAGAGATGACGGGATAAGAAGAGAGGGCCTAGAGAGCGTCCAGTAGTCAGAGCCTGGCACAGAAGAGGATGGGCCATGGGACAGAAGGTGGCAAAGCCAGGAGACTGGTGGACCAGAGAATGAAAGTATTTCCTTCAGGACAGGAGGCAGTGGCCAGTAGCATCTGTCAAATAAGATGACAGCTAGTGGAGTTAAGCTGAATAACAGACAACTGCCCCACCCAAGAAAAAAAAATGATATAGGCTATGAATCATGTGCCCTTAAAAAGAAAAGTGGTAATTATACCACTATGGATGGCTCACAGACTTTTATGAGCATCAGACTAGGCTATTCATATGTCAGGGTACCTGACAAAGCCTTCCACAAATACAAGGAGCAATCCTTCTTCCCTTCTGAAAATGCGATGCATTATTTAATGTCTATAAATTATTTCAAGACCTCAAAACATTCAAGACTGTATAAGAATAGAAAGATTGAAGAGAAAGAAAGCCATGGGCCTCTCAGTAATGAAACAAATAAGGATTTCCCGTGAAAATGAAGCCAAGAGTGAATTTGATTTCCAAGCTCCTCCTAGTGCCAGCCTATGACAGGAGCAGGAGCTGAAAGTATAGCATTCAGGCCCAGCCATGAGGGCACAAACAGGAGACACCACTGTATGGTGGCTAGGACCACGTGAAGACCAGGTTTGACTCCTGGCCCAACCTAAATAGGCCAGGCATGGGGATACCTGTGCTCCTAGCTAACTGAGAGGCTGGGACAAGAGGAACATAACATGGCAAGAACCTACCCAAGAATATACCTGTTTCTCCCTCCCCCTTTCATGCTCTCTCAGATAAACACACACACAATAATATAGCACCACCTTCAACTCTAGGAAAACAAGGAAGAGAAGGAAAATTAATTTCTATTTAAAAAACTTAATATTTTTTAATCACTAAAGAATTATTCCATATCAAAAGAAATTAAAGTTGGAGCCAGCACACCTGTGTGGTGGCTGGACTCTCACATGGCCGACACAATTCGAGTCCTGGAGGTGACTTGAAACTCATGCAAGGCACGTGTGTGTGCATGCCAAAACAGTGGAGGAGGATGGAGGAGAAAGGACTGCAGTGTGGCCATCCCCCTAGAGTGTGATTTCTCACTTTCCTTCTCTCTTTCTCCAGTGAGTATATGCACCCTATGGGCAAGAACCTAGAAAGAAAATTAGAAGAAAGAAAGGAAGAAAGGAAAGAGAAGAAAAGAGAATAAGAGAGAAGAGAAGGAAAAATTAAAGGAAAAGAAGGAATGAAGAGAGAGAAAGAGAAGGAAAGGAAAAAAGAGGAAGGAAGGGAGACAGAGAGGGAGGGAGGGAGGGAGGGAGAGAGAGAGAGAGAGAGAGAGAGAGAGAAAGAAAGAAAGAAAGAAAGAAAGAAAGAAAGAAAGAAAGAAAGAAAGAAAGAAAAAAGTTAAACGGATAAAGATCACCAGAGGCAGTCAGAAGCATCAGTTTCCACCCTGCCAGGAGCCCACATTGTGAGACCAGGTAATCAGGTAACTTCACAGGGCACTGTTTTGCTAAAAACTCCTAAAACTCAAAAAGTAAAAATTTTACTCTTGATAATGTCCCATATGATACACACATGACAGATTCCCAGTGTTACTGTCAGTTGCAAAATTATACAGAAATAATGCACTGTTTCCATCCATTCTTTGCAAAGCACAGAGGCTTTCTGCCATGAAAGGAGAATTATTCAAATGTTGGTGCCTAGCAGCTAAAGAAAAGGGATCCCATAGCAACACAGATGCTCCCAGGTCAAGGACACGCTTTGAGAAAGCAAGGGACATGCAAAGGAATACAAACCAGTGGAACGAGGCCCACACAAGCGGTGTTTTCTCTAATCAGCCCTTGTCAAGCTGTGGCGTGACAATTCCGTGGAAGTGCTGAGTAGACACCAACACCAAGGGGCAAGAGGGAGGGTATTTCTGGTAGAAGGTTTTCTGCCTCATTCTCTCAGTCCAAAAATGTGGATGTTCATTTTACTTAAAATTGGCAAAATAATAATAATAATAATTCCCACCCTGTTTTGGATGGCCAAAAGCCCAGATTTAAATTTTAACATTTGTTCGTATGCTACTGTTTAAGTTGAGCCTTGAACTGTTTCAGCTGCTCTGAAGGGGAGACTAAGAATGGTGGGTGGGCAAACTCACAGCTCTATGGGTACAATGTGGATCAGGATCAAGATGAGAGGTGAGGTGACAGCTGTCTCATTACCTTTGGACAGTCCTGAGCTTGGTTCAAGTGCTGAGCAGGTGTCAGAAACCAACAGGTCTAAAGGAGTGTGGAAGCAAAGGAAATAAGGAAGTTTGCAAAGATCCTGGGTCTACCTCTGCCATTTCACAGTGTAGACAAGAGGCTACCGGACTTCAAGTCTCCACCTGTGCATCTGTGAAACAAACGGGCTTTGTGCCACCGGGCTCCACTCTCCTGCACTGCTTTCAGACCTGCACATATGGTTGCTCTGACGGCACCTCCCAGAAGTCTATCCTTCCACCTATTTTTATTTGGCAAACTCAAAATTGCCAATCACGCCAACTCAGCAACCAGAGCCCATTCAACACATCCCAGAAGCCATTTGCTACAGTTTTTATTCCAAAACCAGCTATCTCCCAATAGCATAATGATGTTAATGAATTTTCCAAGTCTCCTTCAAGGGAAAATAAAAATACTTAAAGTTGCTTTTGAAAAGTCCAGCCAAGCTTCTAAGTTTACATCATTTGAGGACTTTTTTTTATTTAGGGGACCCCTGAGAGATGAAAAGGGTAATCTGGGAGAATGTTCCTATTCGGACAAATTGAGCTAATGTTCTGTAACAGAAGAGATCTCCGGAAACATACACGCCTCCGAGGCTTTTTGTACAGAAGCTGCTGCTGGGCTCAGAAACCTGCCTACAACCCCACGGGCACAGTCCGAGCGGCAGCGCTGAGCTCACCGCCAGACTTCTGCAGCCATCCTCCTCACCCACTTTGCCCATCCCTGCAGTCAGTTTGTAATGACCACATCTAATTCAAAATGTTCTCCCACGGGGACCACCCTAGTGTCTAACAGAAACAGAGGCAGAGTGGTTAGGCTGGCATCAAGTAGCGTTCTCCGTGAAGGGGCAGGAAGCGAGCATTTTAGTCCTTGCAGGCCGAGAATCAGAATCAAGGTTATTACACAGATATTTATATAATAAGAGAGAAAACAAATTTCAAATTTCCACATATTTTATTCATGAAGTCCAAAACACAAGAGCAATTAACTACCACTGTTTATAATAAAAGTCTACTAATGAGAGGGGAAATTTGTTGTGTTGGGAAGGGAAAAACATTTCCCTTAATTGGGATTCTAAGTTAGTGTTTCCAACCATCAAGTGGATTGCAGTGTTCATCTATAATAACCAGGCTGAGCTCTTGGGCTTGCAAGGGGAGCCGGGGCAGTACTCAGCCCATGTATCACAATTCACTAACCTGGGTGGTGTAGGGCACAAGTTTCAGATTCTGGTTAAGCATGGATTGAATGCTGGTTCTACAATTTACCTACTAGCTTCTAGTTTCACTTCTCCAGAATAGTTCACTTCTTTCTAAAGAGGCCAAGAAGGTATTCCACAAATAGTCAACATTTGTTAATTTCCTATTAAATGCTAGGGATCGTTCTATGAAACCTGTTACTTATATATTAACTCATTTACTTTTGAAAACACTCCAACAAAGTAGGCATCATTTTTGTAAGATTTTTGCTATGGGACACATGTGTTCAACAGAAAAACAAGACAGAGAGAGAAGGAGACAGAAAGTGAGAACTCACCCGCCCCCCCCAAGGGGACAGCCATGCCACAATCCCTTCTCCTCCATTCTCTTGGGATTTGGGGCATGCACACACATGTGTCTGGAGTGATTTTCCAAGCTGCCAAGTCCAGGATTCGAACTGCGGTCAGCCATGTGGGAGTCTAGCACCTTAACTACTATGCCTACTATGCCACCTTCCAGTCCCTGTCCTCATTTTATAGATGATGATACTGAGGAACAGAGAGGTTAAACGAAATGCCCATGATTACAAGCGTAGCTACAGAAAGAGGTCGATTGAGAATACCTCCTACCGCCCAGTACCTGTGTGCCCTGTTGATGAATGTTGGCTATTACCGTTTTTATTCTTGTTAATGAAGTATGTTGATGGAGTAATTAGGATGAATTTTTAATGTACATACATCAAAATGAATTTTGTCCTTCAAAGAAGTTCACTTGGGAAGGCTCTGTGCGTTCCAAATAAGGCATCTTTGTTCAAAATGTTCTTGGTTTCACCCTTCAAAGTCATGGCTTATTAGCTCCACAGGGGACTTTCAAACTCATTACTCCACTATTCCTAATTTCCCCTTCTAAATTATAAGCCAATACATTAGTTAATGAAATATTAGAAACCATCTCCTAAGTTAGCCTATTGTGGACTTGGGAAAAGTCTCTTAGCATCATTTCAAGGTTAAAGAGGAGATTAAATTTCCAGTCTAGAATGTTCCATAATTTGTTAGAATCTGCCACTGTGATCTCTCTATCTAGCATCTCCTTGCCCTCCTCTCAGTCTCCTGTAGACATCCGGGGTCAGGGAACCAATTGCTCCTGTAAGCAGAAGCAGTTCATGCTACCTGACTTTAAGAAAGCCCCCACATAGCCCATCCCCACCACCCCTACCAGCATTGGCAGTGCAAAACAATTCTCCAGGTAGCCCTGGACTGACCCAGTTTTCCCTCTACCCTTCTTGCTTTTGGCTCTGAAGACTAACTATAGAAAGTGCTGGGAATGCAACATCCTAAGATAAGGGGAAACTGGCCAGAACATCCTGGGCACTGTGTCAGTCGCCCTCTAGAAACAGGATGTCCTTCAATGCTTTAGTTTAGCAAGTCCTGTTACTCCGAGATATAAAACCCAGAATGAGCTGCTTCCTGGGGTCCCTCAGCTGTGGTGCAAGTGGGAAAACACACAAATGAGATTCCATGTACCCTAGGCAGCTTTCCTGAATCTCAGGAAATCAGCTTGCAGTGAATTCTAGGCTTCTGTTGTCCCTTGCTGCTATCTGTAAGAAATCCCCTTGGTGTAACTGGGGTGGAGGGGTATCTGTCTCACCCATCTCAGGCAAGTGAGCACCAGTGCATAGCGAACCCGCTTCACTTCTCCTGCACTGCTGCACCTGGCCTCTTCACTCTTCGTGTTATGAACTCCTGTCCTGCATGCTCATAGCTGCCAAACATTTGGCATCAGCTTAGTTGTCTCTTACCATGTATTTTTCCAATGAAAAAATGTCATGACTTTTCCAACCAACCAATATAAATAAAAAGACACATCAGAAGAAGCTCCATTACTCTGCTTTGGTGATTCCTGGTAAAGATGTCTTTGAGGCTGTGGTCTCCAGGAGAGATTGTCTTATTCATGTTGAATCTGCAGTACATGGAGCACTCAGTTTCATTACTCCATGGCTCCTAATTTCCTTTTCTAAGCTATAAGCTAATGTATCACTAAACAAAATACAGACCGTTCCTGACTTACTATGCTTTAACTTATGACTTCTTAATTTTATGATGATGTGAAAGTGATATGTATTCAGTAGAAACTTTACTTCAAATTACAATCTCTACCTTTTCCTGGGTTAGCCACATGTAGCAAGATACTCTCTCATGATGCTGGGCAGAGGTCATGAGACACAGCTCCCAGTGAGCTACCTCATCACCACGATAACAGATACTCTGCAGTGTAGACAAGGCTAAGCTATGATGTTTAGTAGTTTAGGTGTAGTAGATGCATTTTTGACTTCAGACATTTTCAACTTTAAACTTATACATCAACTTAATGATACATTTATTGAGACATTAAGCCCTCCTTAAGTTGAGAAGCATCTAAATGACTATTTATTAGAAAGTCTCAAATAAACATAGAAAAAAAGAAGAATTAGTGAAGTGTTTGGCACACAGTCCATGTTCAAGAAAGAATCTGTTATCTGAATTGGCAATAAATAGGACTGGTATTTGAATCATGATGATGAAAATATTGTACGATGAACAATATGGAACCGATGTGAGCATAGAGGATGGAGTTAGAGAAAATAAACTAGTCTTCCTAATATTTCTAAACATATACTCGTGGATCAGAAACCATAAAGTGGTGAGATTCCAGCTCCACCTATAACTATAAAGACTGTGTGGAATATGAGAGCTGCAACTCCAAAAAATTTTTCTCTTTCTCTTTATGCAGAGAATCCAATAATCCTTCATACAAAATGTTGGAAGATCTTACATTGGCATGATGAAGGATATATATAATGTCCCCAGAAGAAGCCAAACTTCGCTGCATTAATAGGACACTACCTAGACTATCCTCTTAAACAATAAAGGGACACGAGTGTTTCAAGGCTAAAGTGGCCTCCACTAAACTGTTTAGTTTACCTACTCACAAGCAAACCCTGTATCACGTCTTACTCTGAAATTAATCATGAACATACACTCAAAACCTAAAGCATATAAGGTTCATAGTGTGTCTTTCTTTCTTTTCTATTTATTGGTGGTGGCATTTAAGGTTTGTATGGAAGCATGGTGTGTGTGTATGTGTGTGTGTGTGTGTGTGTGTGTGTGTCGGCGTTATGTATGAGATGTAGAGGCTGAACACACACACACACACACACAAAATATCCACTGGCATTATCAGACGGCTTAATGATACAGTAGGAACAAATGTGAAATCAATCTCAGTAATGTAAAACAGTGATTGTCAAAATTGCCTCATGGAATAATTAATTCTGAACAGAATGCTTCTGACTGCCATGGATAACTAGTGTTTCTCCAGTGAGTACTCACTTGAGGTTCCCTTGACCTACTAAAGCAGGTGAGAAGCACGGATGGGTAAGCAAGGGCAGTCTGATTGCTGACAGAGGAGAGAGCAAATGCAAATTTGGCAGACCCAGTACATGTATTTCCTGGGCCTATTTAGGTTTGAGAACCATTTCAAAACAGTTGGAAGACTTTAAAAGAAATACATGTTTATGGGTCAATGGCCCAGTAACGGTCACTACCTGATGACCCTCCTGCTGAGCTTGGCTTGCTCCTTCACGTTTTACTCGTCTGTGCATGAGACTGATAACTAGACCCCGCCCTGCCAAATTCCCCTTGATCCACCAGCATGTTCTCCTTATATGCTTCTAGTTTCATGAAGATACAAATTTGAGTGACTAATTTAGCCTTGCTAGACTTTTCCTGAGAGTAGGAAATGTGCTTTATTCATCAGTATATCCCTAGTGTCTAGCGTGAAACCTGTTATAGATTAAAAATAGTATAAATGATTGTTGGACCAAATTGGGGTTGCTGATTTTCTTTTGGAAACACTGGAAGAAAATTACTCTTTCAAAAACTCTCCTCTGAATTACTCACAAATGGACATCCATTAAGTCTATATTTAGAAACCCACTTCTCAGGAACCTTAAATTTCCTTTCAGCACAGAAAGGGCAGCTGGTAGATCCCTCTATTCCCTACCCAATCTCCAACCTGAGCCTAGCTTGGGAAACCAGCTCTTCTATATTCTGAAAGCAGAACATTGCCTGTGTTTGTATAAAAGACTATAAAAGTCATAGGGACATTAACATAAAACAGTAACCTTGTTCATGTCTGAGTGTATCTTATGATTTAAAAAGCAGAAAAGGAATTTGCAGTTTGGAATGTTTTTGATTTGTCTCAATCAAAATATGCAAAAGGTCTTATGGATTCTGAAGTTTATTCCCCTGCTCCATGTCTACTAACATCACAAAGAGTTATTTGTGATTTAGGGAATAAAAAATTAAGAGTATGGAATTTCTGGCTCTTCACGCATGTTGAAATTATGCCAAAGGAATAATGACAGTTATAGTTCTAAGTGTTTGGAATATATGATCTTATACCCCATAGTAGATAGATACAGCAATCACACTGAAAAACATTAAATTATGAAACATGCAACAGCTTGTGACTACGAATCATTTACCATTTCAGGGTTGTAGAAATGTTATAGGAAGGTCTCATGGGTAATAGGAGAAAAGTATTCTATGACTTCTGTATCTCCATTCATTATCAGCTAAAATAGGATAATCAAGAAATCATAGGGGTTGTCAGGTGGCATGGTGGTTAAAGGCAATGGACTCCCACATGGCTAACCGTGGTTTGAGTCCCAGATCTGGTGACTTGCTTTCTCACTTTCCATCTCTCCCTCTGTCTTTCTCTGGTCAAATTCAAAAATAATAAATGAAGTTAAATAAATTCTTTTAAAAAAATCAAGAAACTGTAGATATTTGCACTCACAGAGTTGCATGAAAATGTACATGAAAGTTATTTGGAAATATGGGAAGAAATATATTATAAACCCAAGATAAATTTGTAAAAGAAATGGGGTATTTCATTAAAAATTTCATGGATGCAAAATCACTAATATAAAACCTACTAATTATCCATTCTGATGTTTCATTCAAATCCATGCTTTCTTGAAAAGCATTATTTGTCAAAGAATGAGTCCATCGTTGAGAATAAGAGTGCTAGGAATGGATAGTTGATTTCCAGGATTCTTGTCCAAAAATGAAGTAGTAATAATCCATATGAAGATAATATACAGCACACTGCCTTTTGTATTTCTTATCTTTTGTATAAGAGGAAGAACATCCACACTTAACACTCTTTTTTGACAAAAAGAAACATAAGCATAATAAATTGGAAAGTCATAAAAATGGCACCCTATAAAGCATTAAGTGGGAATGGAGAAAGGAATGGGAATTTGAAGCAATACTTCTCTGACTGTACATTTTTATATATACATAGTTTGGACTTTTGAATCATATAACTATATCTCATATTCAAAAATACATTTAGAGTCCAGTCACAATGGGGCATGATGCTAAGACTCTTGTCCATAATCTGGGACCACATGAGAAGCACAGGTTTGATTCCTGGTCCAACCTAAAGCCAGGCATAGCAACATGCACCTGTAATCCCACAATTTGGAAAACTGAGGCAAGAGGATCACAAGCTTGAGGCTAACCTGGCAACAAAGACAGATACTATCCGAAAAATAACTAGGTATGGTGATATGCACCTGTCACCCAAGCTGGGAGGCTGAGACAAGATAAACTGATTTTTAAGTGCTACGTCAAAAATAATAATAATAATATCATTAAATTGTTTCTTTGTAGTGGGAACATTCAAAATCCTCTCTTCTAGTTATTTTGAAATACACATTACATTGTCATTAACTACATTCACCCCCAACTGTACAAGATAACAGATAAGAGAATTTTGAATGTTAGCACCACGAGAAAAAAAATTAATATTTAAGAAGATGGATATTCTAATTATTCTGATTTGATCTTTACAAAGTGTATGTCTGTATTGTAACATCATGCTGTACTTCGTAAATATTCGCAATCACTATGTGTCAATCAAAATTTAAATAAAACTAAAAAAAATTAAATCAGAAGACAATTGAAAGAAAAACTGTATTTCAATACAAACAGAATTGGGTGGATATTACCATTGTGATTATTTAAGGAAATGGCCTTAAATTTAAGAGATCCAGATTTAAGAGATGCTGTAGTATTTGAGAGAGAAGCATCATTATATCTGCAATTTATTTGCAAACAGTACTATCAAAGAAAATGTCTATGTATGCATATACTCCCAGGTGCACACACTCACACACAAACACGCACTCAAAGGCTCCCACACACGTGAGAGGGAGATATAGAGAGAGGAAGATAAAGTAAATCATCTTAAAAGATAAAGACATCTTAAAAACTTGATGAACTCACGCAATAACCTGAATGTTTGTGTCCTGCCAAATTTCCTATGTTGAAACACTAACCCTCAAGTTAACTGGCAAAGGGTGTGTGGAGTTGAGAGGTGATTATGTCATGAAAGTAGGAACCTTATCAATGAGCTTAGTGTCCTTATTAAAGGAACCCCAGAGAGCTCTTTGGTCTCTTTTCACCACATGAGAATACAACAAGAAGTCAGAAGTCTGCAACCAGAAGAACTTAACCAGGTCAGCACCTAGATCTCCAACTTCCAGCCTCCAGAATAAATAAATAAGCATAAATAAATAAATATCTGTTGTTTGTAGGCTACCCAGTCTATGGTATTTTGCTACGGGCTAAGACATCAGGTGAAGGTTGTCAAAAATCATGTCACCATTATTCTTTTTCTCCTTCCATTAAAAGAAATTCTGCTCTGAATCTGGGAGAGTAACTGGGGGCTGGCTAGCCTCCATGGTAGCATTTGCGAGGACAAAGGGTCAGAAAGGTAGGTAGAAGATTACAGCTTGGTAGACACAATTGGCTTGTGGAGACTTTAACTCTAGGAATAAATATGTCCTTAGTCGTAAATGGATAAACAAACAACAGGATTGAATCAATTCCCTCTATAGTTCAAGGCTCAGGAAAAAGATAAACAATTTTAAATTCTGATTGACAGTACCAGATAGTTCTACAGAAACACTACATAACCACTCAGTGAAAAATACTTTGGGCATTTTAATTTAAAAGAGGTTCCTTCATTTAAACAAATTCTTGATTAAAGGTACACAAAAAGAACGTCAACACTGAACCTAATTCATAATCTTTTTAATACCATCCTGTTGATTAGGAAAAGTACTTCTACACAGGGTTCCAAAAACTTGTTCTCCCATAGACTGCTTCAGTGACCACTGTTAAATCAAGCAGAATTATTTATTTGCATCTTTACATTTGAAAAATATAAATAATTAAGTCATTTTGAAGAAAGGTACTATAACGATAGATATGACCACGAAATCTAATTTTTGTCCAACTTGACATTTCTTTTTTTTTTCTTTTTTTTTTTTTGGAGAGGTTTTTTGCTATAGGGCACGTGCGCTCACCAGACAGAGAGAGACAGAGAGACAGAAAGCGAGAAATCACCCCCCAGGGGGGATGGCCACGCCACAATCCCTTCTCCTCCATTCTCCTCTCAGGATCTTGGGCACGCACGCACACGCGCCCGGCATGAGTTTTAAGCCACCGGGTCCGGGACATGAACTGCGGTCAACTATGTGGGAGTCCAGTGACATAGCCATTATGCTAACTGCTGGTCCCCCAACTTGACATTTCTTGGAAAATAAAAACAGGACCAGCAGATGGTGGGCGTAATGGTTATGTCACTGGACTCACAAGTGGTTGACTGCTGGATCAGGCAGCTTAAAACTCATGCCAGGCATGTATACGTGCATGCCTAAGATCCTGAGAGGAGAATGAAGGACAATGGATTGCAGCATGGCTATTTCCTCTGGGGGATGATTTCTTGCTTTGTCTCTCTGTCTCTCTCTGGCAAGCACATACACCCTATAGCAAAAATCTCTCTTTAAAAAAATATGTGTTAATTATTTTTGAAAAGAGTTTGTTAAAAAAAAGAATAACCTTGGAGCCAGCAAGTAGCATGGTAGTTAGAGTGCTGGACTCCCACATGGTTGACTACAGTTTGAGTCCCAGACCTGGTGGCTTGCTTGCTTTCTCACTTTCTCTCTCTTTCTCTCTCTCACTCGCTCGCTCGCTCGCTCTGGTGAGCACATGTACCCTACAGGAAATTTTTAAATAATAATAAATAAAACTGAACAAATGATTTTTTAAAAAAGACTCTAAAAATAAATTAATAAACTTGAGTTATATGCAGAGTACCACTGTTCTATAAAATAATCCAAATATTAATTGCATAATATTTTTTACTTAGATAACAAATGCCAAGGAGACTGTTGGAAAAGTGGCTCCTTTCACAAATGCTCCTAAGCCAGGGAGCCCTGACACTGCAAAGTACAGGAGGAACATGGGCCCACACCCTCCTACAACAACTTTACAGAGTACCTAGTAGAATCTCTGTTCTAGGAGACCAAGACTCAGTCTGTCCTCATCATCTGCAAAAGTTCCTCCTGAAGAAAAGGCAAGCTAACAAGCATCAGAGCCCAAATGGCATACCCACAGGTGACTCACAAGCAACCTAAAGGCAGGCAGTGAGTAACCCAAGTAAAGTGTAGACCAGCAAGAATTTCTCAGTGTCAGAAAACCCTGGTGTGGAATACAAGGGGATTTCCCAGCATCCTCGATCTGGACTTTCTGTTGATGTATAGGTGAGGAGAAAGTTGAAAGCACAGCCTTGTTTTAAAAGAAGGGCTAGTTTACCATGGCACCCTGCTGATGTCACTCATCCAAAGGTCTAGTTAGACATGGTTGCCTCAGTCATCAGTGTTCAGCTCTACAAACCAAGCTAACACGCCATGTAGGTCATCTGCTGTGGGGCATAATGAGGTGGTGCCATTTCTTTTTTTACTGCCATTAGAATACACTGTTCACAAGAGAAGGATGATTCAGCTATTAAAATAAGTGAGGGGGAAAAAAGCCCAGGTACGTAAGTATGTTTTATGTGAAACATTCAGCCGGCCATCTGCAAATCATTTTAGTTCTGTAAGCTAATAAAAAGTGTATGTGCTTGTTCCTTCTGTTTATCCTCTGGAAGTTTTTTCTTCTGTCTACCACTTATAAGAATACATTTTTATTTGCTTCTTGATCAACAATTTTTTCACTGGCTCCTCTAATATAGGTCATCTCTAAAACTGCACAGAAGAATTACTCAAACATGCTTTCTGAGTTTGTGTAAACCCAAGAGTAAGCAAACAAACTGATTACCGCACGTTTTAGCTGGACTCACACCAACCCAATCCCATGACCCAATGCTGCCCACCAATCCCTCCAACTGCACACTGGCCTGCATGGAGACTTTCATAATCAGAGTAGATGAATTTAAATAGATTTAAATAGAAATCTCTGCCAGGAAGCATAGAAGAGAGAGTATCAGGTTCCCTGAGCACATTTGCCATTAATATTCTGAGCTCATGAGTGCCAGTAATTTCTTGAAAACTCGACTTTCAATGTCAACTTGAATCCACTGATTTCTGTCTTATGATTTAGCAAAAACCAATTATCTTAACTCCTCCAATCCTACCAATGCAATTATGTTGTACAAGACACAGGAGGGGGTATTGGCATCTTCAGTTTATCTCTTTAGGATCTCAGTCTTCATGTGAATTTTCTAGGAATAACACATTCATTGTAAAGCACAACTTGGGTTATTTCTGGTTGCTATTAGTAGATCAAGAATAGTAGAGAATCAGTGACTTGTGTCTAAAATAAAATCATGTTCTTAGTATTAAATGGTATCAATAATTCTTCCCTGTAGACAGTTACAACCTTCAAACTTTTTCTAATGAGGCTAACATTTCAGTTGTAACTGGAACACTGAATAAGCAGGACTCACAGGGTGTGATTTATTTTGGTCTTCCACTGTGCCCTCAGAATGTGTTCAAGAGGGGAAAATCTGTCTCCTGCTCCTGGATATAACCACAGGGAACTAATTCTTATGGGGAAGAGAAGCGCACAAGCAGAAGAAATCTTATTTGACCAGTACAGACACAGCCAGGGTCTGACTAATATTAAACACACGTTTTTTTAGATTCTATGGGGTACCCATCTACTTTGTAGCTCAGGAATCTCGTGGCCATTCCCTCCAAGCACAAAGGTATTGGGTTGTTGGAAAAGTCATGACGCATGTTTGCACAGAAAAACAGAGCAATGCAACTGTTGTGACAGTCCGATAGCTTTCTCTAGCTGGCCACTAACTGCAATGCAACGATCCAGTGGTACCTCCTGCTCCCATCTGCTGAGAGCTGCTCAACGCCATGGAGTGTGTCTGAAACATCTAAGACCACATTGTGTCCTTGGGAAACATTCAAACATTCTTTTTTTTTCATAAATGCTCTCCTCTGCTCTACGCTGAATCAGCTGGCCAGGAATGGAATTTTTCAGGTAGAAGGAAAATGCCATACTCTTGCCGCCACTCCTACCTTGGGCAACTCGGCAATATGTGCTACTGGAGTCTTCTTCTCAATTACCTTAAGGAAGACAAGCACCTCATCTCCTCCTGCCACCTACGAGCTGGGGAAGAAGGTCCACAGCACACAATGGTTCTCTCTAAAGATACTCACTTTCAAATCTCTCTTTTCATCTTTAATAACCCTGCCTTTTTAAGTCTTTAAGCAGTGAGTGACATAAGGATTATGAAATGGGTTTTTGAAGTTTTATTTAAAAATTTGTAATTAGAGCAGTTATTAGACCAAACCACACACATCCTTGATTAAAAACACATAAATGGAAATTAAATAAATAAATAAATAAATAAATAAATAAATAAATAAATAAATAAATAAATAAATCAGAACTTCTCGTTGCGTCTGCATTCAGGTGTATATGGTTCCTGAAAGCTATTCTTCAGTATCCACAGCAAGCTCACTTTATGCTATTAAAAAAAAAAAATGCATTTTGTCTGTAGTCTTTGGTCTGTCATATCTACTATGCTTTCATGACTCAGTCCAAATTTGCGATTTAATATTTTAATAAATACGTTAGTATTCCAGAAAAGATATACAGATGGAAAATAAGAATATAAAAAGATACTTCACATCATATGCTACTACAGGACTGTACATTAAAATAACAAATATTACTAGCTAATTATCTGATAAAAATCTTGAACACGAACAACGCAAAATGCTGACAAGCATGTGGAGTCATAGGAACCCTCATTCATTGGTAGGAAGGTGACAGTACAATCACTTGTAAGACAGAAATTTCTTACAAAACTAAACACAGGCTTACCACAATCAGCAACTACACTCCTTGGTATTTACCCAAAAGAGGTGAACACTTATGTCAACACAAAAACTTGCATGGGCTGTATAACAGTTTCATTTGTCATTGCCGAAACTTGGAGGCAACCAGGATGTTCTCCGGTAAGTGAACAGATAAATAAACTGTGATACATCCAGACATTGGGAAATTATTCAGTACTAATAAGAAATGAGCTCTATATCCATAAAAAGCCATAATGAGACTTTATATGCATATTATTAAGTGAAAAGAATAATTTTAATGAAAGAAGAGCCAATCACACTTACTATGTGATTCCAGCTATGTGAAAGTCTGGAAAAGAAAAAACTATGGATATGTAAAAAACATCAGTGGTTGCCAGGGTTAAGGTGAATACAAAGATGGAAAGTCAGAGCACAGAGGGTTTTCAGGGCAGTGAAACTATTCTGTATGACAATACGATGGTGTATACATGTCATTATATATTTCTCACAACCCACAGAATGCACAACACCAAGAGTGAACCCTGATGAAAATTACAGATCATGGGTGACAATGATGTGTTGATACAGGTTCATTAAGTATAACAAATGTACCGCTCTGGTGCAGGGTAATGATAGCACAAGAGGCTGTGCATGTGCTGGGATAGGGAGTATATGAAAACTCAGGACTCGCTACTTCATTTTCTTGTAAATCTAAAACTTCTCTTAAAAAAATAAACTTTAGGGGACCAGCAGGTGGCATGATGGTTAAGGTGCTGGACACTCCCACATGGGTGACCATGGTTCAAGTCTTGGACCTGGTAGCCTGCTTTCTCACTTTCCCTCTCTCTCACTGTCTGTCTTTCTCTGGTCAAATTAAAATAAATGGATGAATAAATAAAATTAATAAATAAAATAGTTATTAAAAAATAAAAAATAAACTTTATTTAAAAGGAAAAGCAAAATTAAAAAAAAAAAAAACCGAAAAGCAGTTTTCTCCTACTTTTTGTAACTAGGAGTGTTGGGTTCAATATTCTCATTAGCACCCTCTCTGAATTGTGATCTGTGGTATATAACACAGTGAACCTTCTGGCTCAAAAAGTAGCCAGATTTCTGAAATCACCCCTAAGCCTCTGTATATTCCTTATCCTTCCAAGATTATCTACATCTAGAATGAATCATATTTTGGCCTTTGATTCTGCCAAGCCACACTATGAAACTCTGACCCCGAATTCCTCCCATCTTGTACAATACTGGCACACAGAGGAAAAGCACAGCCTGGAAGAACTGGAATTCCTTGGTGTGCGGGTGATTTTTCTGGCTTTCCAAGTCAGTTTTCTGATATGATTTTTTTATCCTTCCTATTTGCCTTCAAGATATTTATTCAACAATTTCTGTTCTGTGGGGTTTTGTGGGGGATTTTTTTGTATCATGACTTTCTGAGAATCTGATGAAAATTATGATTCCTTTACCAATTTTGGAAATAATTTCAAGTCTGTGGGCTCTTTCAAACTCATTCATAAATTCCCTCAGCTCCCTACCAAGTAAACAATGCTTAATATCACTCATAACCACACGCCATGCCCTCCTTATGCTACCACAAGAATGTTCTGTCATTTCTATGGAGCAGAAATAAGAAAACAATTTATCTCCATGAGCCAATCAGGGTTCATTATTTCCACCCGCAGTTCATGGAGCAGCCAGTGTACTGAGCGGCAGAAGAGTGTGGCTCAGTCAGACACACAGTATGATCCTGCGAGAAATGAGCTTCCTGGTGGCGGCACGCACTCCAGGGATTTTCAACTACGAAACAATGCTTCCAAACCTCTCTGACCCAGAGTTCTCCTAACCTTCACACTTGAATGTCCACTGCATACCTCCATCTGGGTGTGGCACAGTCACCCCAAACTCAACAAGTCTGGAACATGGCATCCTGCCCAAATCTGGCTCCTCTCTGTACTTCCTCCCGCAGTAACAGCTCAGCCATTTACCCTTCATCCACCTCAAAAATATGGAAAACATCTTTTTTAAGTTTATTTATTCATTTCTTCCATGAAAATGACAGGCACCCAAAGAGGGTCCCATACATTGCATTATACCTATGTGACATCAGGGAACACAGGAAATAAACCTGGGACCCTCCCCATAGGGATCCAGTTGTGATAACGACACCACCTGGCCCCATGCAAAACATTTTGGATTCTTCCTGTTCTTTATCTTGATGTCTAATTACTCAGCACGGTTCTGCCCACGTTAAGCCCTGTATAGTTTTTTAATACATCCACCACTGCAACCACTGTTCTGGTTGCATCTGATTCATAACGTGGATATGAAGTAAGTTTTCTTTAACTGATTTGTTTTTGTAAAGTCAAGGGAGCCAAATGTCTTTGTTCTCTGGCTAGAGCTCTAAAAGGTACAGCCAAAAGAGCAGAGCAGATACTAAGGAAGATGCTGGAAGAGAGTCCATCAGGGAAGACGCTGGTCACAGAAATTATATTTCTGGCCACAAGGCAGTTTTGGTCCCAATTGGTTAGGAAAGGGTGATTTTTATTCAGCCTTAATTAAATTCTTTAACTTTCAACTTAGCTAAGGAAATATCTGACTGATACAAATAGTTACGTATCCATCAGAAAACAGTCCTGTGGAATTATTGTAGAATTATGTTCTTTATCCAAGTGCTAGATCCCAGAAAAGTGGAAGTGCTTGAAAAAGCTTTCAGTCATGGCTTCTTTCCCTTAACAAACTAAACCAATATCTGGTCCAGATTGTTTGAGAAGTATCAATTCTTGTTCCAAAATATTGTTTAAATGGTGAAGGGCAATATTATCTTATATAAACATGAAACTTCATTCATATGTTAAGAATGTTCAGGAAATCAAGGCTCTCTATTTTTAGTGTTTACTAGAAATACACACTTATAAGAAGATGTATCTGACTACGCAATGCTGAACAGACATTCACCAAAAGTGTGCTCAGGCACATGTGGTTTAGTTTTCATAATAAGAAGCACTTATCCAGCAATCAATGTGTTAATGTTTCATACATAGCATGTGACATCATGACAGCAGCCCTAGAAGCCTAAAAGCAGTCTAAGATGGGGTGTAAAGTTTATGCCCCTCAATTCTCTCTGCCTAGTACATTTAATCACAAGTTTTCTCCTTCCCAATGATTGCATATAGACATTCTCTCCATTTTATGATAAAAGACAGTAAGGTTTAGTAGGTTAGTAATTTAGTCAACAATCACATTCTTAGTATCAAGTCAACAATACCAACAAAGGGTTTTTGTTTTTTTGTTTTTTGTTTTTTTTCACCATAACCCCGTTAGTAGAGAAAAGCAAAAAGAGGTATATCATGTCTTAGAAAAGATACAAAAGGGTAGGGAGAAAAAATTCCAGTGTACAAAAAACTAGTTTAGCTATGTATACAGTAGGATCTTGTCATTATATAACATAATAACATAAGAAGTTCATTTCTAAAGACCAGCAGTTAGCATAATGACTATGTCGCTGAACTCCCATGTAGCCGACTGTGATTCAAGTCCCGGACCTGGTGACTTAAACTCATGCCGGGTGCGTGTGCGTGCATACCCAAGATCCTGAGAGGAGAATGGAGGAGAAGGGATTGAGGCATGGCCATCCACCCTGGGGGGTGATTTCTCGCTTTCTATCTCTCTGTCTCACTCTGTCTTTCTGGCGAGCGCACGCGCCCTATAGCAAAAACCTCTCCCAAAAAAAAGAAGTTCATTTCTATAATCTGGTAAGTCGTGTAAACATCTATTTTATCACTTATCAAGCTAACAATAAGAAGAAAAAACAATCGTAGTTGCTTCAATTTCCTCCTTAGTTGATTTTTTTGCTGTTTTAAATCAAATTTATAGAGACCATCTCCATAGTACTGTAATTAAGTACAATGCCTACAAAACCAGATCTGACATGTCTGACCATGACTGGAATCCCTAATGCAGCAGTTTGAAAAACATGTCAAGTACATGCCCATGTGTGTCCAAAATACTGACCAGATGGAGAAACCGAGGGAAAAGGATGGTGACATGACTGTGCCTCATTAGAATGGGCCTTCTCTCTCTTGTCTCTCTCTCTGGTGAGCCCACCCACACTCTGGCAATAGAAAATAAAAACAAATACACATACACCTCGTGATACCAGACTATAATAATTAAAGGTGGGATGGAGAAGAGACACAATAATCTTATTATACCTTAAATTACTGACAAAGGCTGATTTTCCAAGACTCTCTACTCACTTTTGAGTTACTTTAAGGTCAATGCAGCTTGAAACACAAAACAAAGCAAAAACAGAAAATTGCAAAAGCAAAGCAAATGTTTCTAAATGTAGTTGTTTTAAAAGAATAGATCGCCATGGATTAAGGTCTATAATCAGCTGAACTACTGCTATGTGAATAGGTAGCAAAATTTAGCCCAGCTCTACCTAACCTGGAAAAACGAAAATAAACCCAGAACCGACTCTGAGAACCCAGGAAGTTTACAACAACTTTGAATACTTTCTAGGAAGGCTAAATGCCTGCCTTGGCACAGACAATTCTCCCAGGCGCCCAAAAGCAATGGGTTGTTCTCAGTGCAGTCTAAGATGGGGCATAAACTTTACGCTCCTTAATTCGCTCAGCCTAGATTTAATCATGAGGTTTCCCCTTCCAGATGATGCTCACATTCTCCTCCTTCAGCTGGAGTTGATCTTATGCTGGAATGCTACTTGTCTATTTGTGGACATTTCTTCAACAGGTTTCCTCTGGTGGAACAGCAAGCTCTTGCCCTACTTGTTTGAGTGTCCCAGGTCTGTTCTGAATAAAAGCTCTAATTGTTTTGAGATTCTGACATAAGATATTCATTGTTTTACACTGATTAAATGACTTCTTGGTCATTTCTCTCAGGACTGCACACAAACCAGAATGTTTGGGGCAACCAAAGATGCCTGTGGAATTCTTGTTCCCACCAACAGGCATTCCACATTTCTCTCCAGGGAGTGGATGTGAATGAGCTACCAAAACACATAATCCTCAGGAGTGTTTCCACAGACAAGCAAATTGGGAAATCTGTGTGGACACTTTTCATGCACTCCCTACCCAGCATCACTATGCACCACTCCTGCCTGCATTCCCT
>NW_006203686.1:2621003-2639502 GCF_000334495.1 Tupaia belangeri chinensis
TCCCTACACAAGAAACTCACTCCTCTTGCCCTCCACCATCACACACTCCATCCTGCTGGCAGGAAATGTTGCCCATCCTCTCTGCAAAGCCAAAGTCCCTTCCACCTAACATAGTAACTCAAAACCAGGGTTCCCCAGGCAGGCACTCCTCTTCCACTCCACTCAATGTAGATGATCTCATTAATTCCCTAGTTTCCATCATCACTTCCACATCAACTTTAGTGAGCACACAGAACAGTATTTTATTTTTAGTGGGTGACTTCACTCTGTTAATTGCTCAGCCAGTTTGTGTCTGTGGGTATCCGCTACTCCACAAAACTGCAACTCTTAACAAGTGGAGGCTTATGTCTTATAATATCCCAAATATTCTGTGTAATACTTTGCAAGGTAAGAGGTCGCTCATGTTCAGAGGTAAGTCAAGAGTGATGCTGATAGGTTGGAATCTTTAAAGTGGATCCAGGTCAGCAAAACTCAAATTGTTCAAAAGTCTCTTCTCTTCACATTTTGTAGACTCCTTCTAGATCAGTGAAGATCATGAATTTCCATCCCCTGTACTGTCTTGGGCAATAAAGTCTTTGGCTATAGATGCATGCATGTATGTACAGATGGCTTCCAAGTTAAGATGATTTGAGGTAAGATTTTCCAACTTATGATGATGGGAAAATGATATGCACTCAATAGAAACTCTTCTTCGAGTAGCCGTATACAACCATTCTATTTTTCACTTTTAATACAGTATTCAATAAATTACACAAGATAGTCAACACTTTATTATAATAAAGGCTTTATGTTAGATGATTTTTCCCAACTACAGGCTAATATAAGTGTTTGGAGCCCATTTAAAACAGGCTAGACTAACCTATGATTCTCATGCATAGATTAGGTCTATTAAACACACTTCGACTTATATTTTTAGCTTACAGTGGGTTTATTGAAACATAACCCCATATAAGTTGAGGAGCATCTGTGTGTACATACACACACAGAGCAATGTAGACATGTAGATATAAAAGCCCTATCCTGGGAGCAAGAAAACTGGACTAAGCTATTACTTACCAACTGACCAACGCTGTACCTGTAGAGAGGTGACTATATGACTGACACATTCTACAGACAATAGAAGATAGTGCTAATGTACCAGGATAAAGGGAAAGCATTGTTATGGATTTTTTGCATGTCTTTATCTGTTCTGAGAATGGTGATGGAGGCTTCATAAAATGAATTTGAGAAGATTCCTTCATTTTGGATCTTTAGAAATAATTTGAGTAAAATGAAGGTTAACTCTTCTTTAAAAGTCCTGTAGAATTCAGAAGTGAAGCCATCAAGACCTGGGCTTTTCCTCTTTGTGATGTTATTACTGATTCAAGCTCACTGCTTGTTATGGACCTATTCAGGCTTTCTATGTCCTCAAGAGGACACAGATGCAGAACCCATGGATACAGAGGGCCAACTATAGTTAGTACTGATGATTCTGGTCTCATTCATTTTTAAAAATCCATAACAATGTTTTACCAATATACAATCTTGGTATATTATATATGTCTAGGAATTTGGCCAAATCATCCAGATTTTCTTGTTTGTTGGTATATAATCACTCATAGTACCCTTTAATGATGTTTTATATTTCTATTGTGTCTGTTTTAATATTGCCTGTTTCATTGTGAATTTGATTTATCTGTTTCCTTTCTCTTTTCTTCATAACTAGTCTAGCTAGTGGTGTGTCTTCTCAAAGAACCAGCTTTTGCTTTTATTTATTTTCTGTATAGTTTATTGATTTTCTATTTCATTTATTTCTGCTCCAATCTTTATCATTTTTTTCCTGGCATTTTTTAGATATTTTTGTTGTTGTTTTTTTCAATTCCCTGAAGCATGATGTTAGGTTGTCATGCCACCTTTCCATCTTTTTCTTATGTACACTGATTGCTATGAATTTCCCTCTTATGACTGCTTTTGCAGTGTCCCATAGATTATGGAAACTTGCATAATCATTATCATCTGTTTTCATAAATCTTTTCATTTTAGTCTTAATTTCTTGCATAGTTGTGAAGTCATTCAGGATTATGTTTTTTAGTTTCCATGTGTTTGTGTATTTTCGAGGATTTTTCCTGAAATTAATATCAAATTTAATTCCATCATGGTCAGAGAAGATGCTGGATATAGTTCCCATTGAATCTGTAAAGGCTTGATTTAAAGCATATGGGAGGATGAACTATGCATAGGTTATATGCAAATATTAGATCATTTAATACAAGGGGACTGAGCATCAGATTTTTGCAACCATGGGGGGTTGGGGAGTCCTGGAACCAATCCCCCACAGATACCAAGGGACAACTGTACATGAAAAAATCAAAGAATTTAAGAGAGGTGCTTTTCCAATAGAGATAATTCTACCTTTCTACATAAAGACGTACCAAAATGAATACAAGTAGAGAATAACTAACATCTACAGAGCTTATAAGGTGCCAGAACTTTCGTCTCCCTTTAAAAATGTTTAATGTATTTTTAATAAGTTAAAATTGCCCTATGAGCTAGGCACTTCCATTCTCATTTTAAAGATGAAGACACTGGGAATAGGAAAGGTTATTTCTGTCATTCAAGGTCACATAGTTCATAACTGTCATCAGAACCAGGGTCTGTCACTCAAGGTCACACAGTTCATAACTGTCATCAGAACCAGGGTTCAGACTTTGCATTGTCAGGCATACTTGTTATAAAGACAGGTTTCTATAGATATCAAAAAATCTCTAACCTAGGGGGGCAAAAGATGAACATTGCAAGCTCTGAGAGCAAAAGGCTGCTATCAGTATATACTGAGATGCTATCAGGATGTACTGAGACTTATGATGATTTGACTTAAGGTTTGTCAACTTTATAATGATGTAAAAATGATACACACTCAGTAGAAACTATTCTCTGAGTAGCCATACAACCATTCTGTGTGCCAGTTTTAATACAGTATTCAATAAATTATACAAGATATTCAATACTTCATTATAACATAGGCTTTATGTTAGATGATTTTGCCCAACTTTGCAGGCAACCATCTTACCCAAGCAACTACCCTTCCATAGACTGAAGGATGTTCCTTGCTCCTTCTACATGGGATAAGATTTACATTATAATGTATACTAGCTGCAGAAAGATTAATCTAGGCAAGTTCAGGGCTACCTATGTCACAATAAAATCTCCCATGATAAATGGATAAAAGAGAATTCAACATGCTATCTAAGAAGAGATGAAGCTCAACGTGTTAGTAATAAGAAAAAAGGAAACTTACTGTCCACAGCAATTAATGTCATTGCATGACCTATTTATTGTTCTAAGCTATAACCAATGAATGGTAACATCACTACATAGAAAAGTCCATCCCAACTTCTTAATCCTACTAAGTCTGTGTTAAGAAGGGGGGGAGGGTGGCAGCAGGTGGTGTGGTGAAGGTGCTGGACTCCAGTATGGCTGACCACGGTTCAATTCCTGGACTTGGTGGCTTGCAAATCACACTGGACATGTGTGCATGCCCAAAATTCTTGGAGGAGAATGGAGGAGAAGGAATTGTGGTGCAGTCATCCCCCTTGGGGGTAATTTCTCATTTTCCCTCTTACTGTTTCTGTCTGTTTCTTCTGGCAAGTACACATGCCCTATGGCAAAAAAAAAAAAAAAAAAAAAAAAAAAGAGAGAGAGAGAGAGAGAGGGAGTAGCAGCAGCAAGTAATCATGTAATACACACAGGTGAATAGATCATTTTGATTCAAAAGATAACAAGAAAATGTAAAATATAATTCCATTACTTTGAAAATAATGTCTCAGGTTTTTTTGTTCCTTATAGATATGTGCCGTTCAGGGCCAAGGTAGGTACTGTGGTACATGGGAAAGGTCCTGGAGCCTCTCTGAGCACACCAGGTAAGTGTGCACCCGTGATCAGGGCCAGCTGAGGCTGGGAGTGGATCACAGCATGAAGACCCTATCGGGGGCGCCTGTCTCTCTGTGAGTCTGTCTCTGATTCTTCTCTCTCAGAAGAAATAAGTGAATGGGGCCAATGGGTAGTGTGGTGGTTAAGGCGCTAGACGCCCTACATGGCCGACTGCAGTTTTAGTTCCAGACCCAGTGGCTTGAAAATCACTTTGGGTGTGTGCATCTGTGTGCCCAAAATCTTAAGAGGAGAATGGAGAAGGGACTGCAGCATGGCCATCCCCATTTCTCACTTTCCCTAATTCTGTCTCTCTCTTTCACCCTCCAGCTAGTACACACACTCTATGGTCAAAAAAAAAAAAAAAAAAAGAAAAAAAAAGGAAAAAAAGGAGGTGGAGGAGAAATGAATGAATAAACTAGAAAAAAAAGAGAGAGAAAAAGAGAAAAATGAACCCTTCTGCCCCCTAAGAAGGAAGTATCTAATGAACATAAGAGTCATTTCTTTAAAGTATATCTGACTACCTTCCCTTGTTCTGAGAGTAACAAGAGGCCAATGTCTTCAATCCCAAAATTTATCTAACACTTGAAAGCATCCAGGGAAGTCACAGTCCCGTGGTTCCACACGAGACTCAAAATCGAGCCACTCCATACACTCAGATTCCTTAGTGAATAAAAGAACAAGAGCAGCTTCATAAAACTATTTTCCGTAGTTTGGTGGAGCTTATGTTCATATTTGCTTTGATGACAATATAACAAGACCTGGGACTTAGCCACTAAGTCAAATCCCCATATCATCTCCCCTAGTACCCAAGTTAACACAGCAGATACGCTGTCACCTTAAATATCCTATCTACACTAAATGTTAGCTCCTATGGTAAAAAACTGCTCTCCTTCCAAATCCACTCTTCCTATTACACAGGAACAGTTCAAGCTGCACATGTCACCAAGAGGAAGGTCACGTTTCTCAGCCTCAGTTGAAGGTGGGTGTGGACATGTGACTCCATCTGAGGCAACAAGATGTGAGTGGAAATGATGTCTACAATGTTTGGGTCATTTTCAACAAACATGCAAGCCACTTGCCCTGGAGGGCTTTTTGTTCTCCTTATAAACTGGAACACACATGGGCAGACGATGCTGGGAGGATGACGGGGCAAAAAGACAGAAGGAACCACACCCCTGTATGATTTATAGAGAAAAGCACCAAGGAGATCATGACTGCTCGCCTCCAGGCTATTATAAATACATCTATTGTATAAATGCTATCATTTACTGTATTTTTGTGGTCTCTCATTGAAGCAGTGTGGTTTTACCCTAACTGATAAACTCAGTGAAATCTCCTGGCTAGCATTATTTACCTTAACTTAAACCCCCATCCCAACACTGTTCAATAGTGCTCACTGAAGGTAATGTTCTGTATCTGCAGAACCCAATACTGTACCCTCATGTCGCAACAAAGCTATTGAGGGATCAGCAGATAGCATAATGGTTACATCACTGGACTCCCATGTAGTCGACCATGGTTCAAGCCCTAGACCCGGCAGCTTAAAACTCATGCCAGGCACATGTGCATGTGTGCTCAAAATCTCAAGAGGAGAATGGAGGAGAAGGGATTGTGACATGGCCATCCGCCTTGCAGGGGCAGGGTAATTTCTTGCTTTCTGTCTCTCTGTCTCTCTCTGTGTCTCCATCAAGTGCATGTGCCCTATAGCAAAAAAAATCTCTCTTAAGAAAGAAAGAAAGAAAGAAAGAAAGAAAGAAAGAAAGAAAGAAAGAAAGAAAGAAAGAAAGAAAGAAAGAAAGAGATTTCAGTGGTAGCTGGCCACAGGCATGCCTGGAGAACTGAATTTTTTATTTCACTTACTTGTAGCTAATTTAAAGTGAAAGCCCATGAATAGCTTGCTGCTAGTCACTACTGTACTAGACAGTGCAGTGTCTGGAAAGTCTAAAATTATGAATGTGCAACAATTAGAAGACCCAGTATTATCATAAAAAGACCCATATTTTAAAGCTTAGAGTGTTTGCTAGACTGTTAGAGAGTAATAGAAGGCTTCCAACCACAATTTTCTCAAAGACAGACATTGGGCTGAGGCTGAAGTGTGAAGTGTCCAGGGTTGCACTGACATTATAAACTGACTGTAGTTTATATTTCAAAATAAAGGACACCTGGAAATGCTTTACATTGTCATCAATACATTTATCTTCCATAAAATGAAAGTCGCTTTTGTTGAAGAGAGAAAGACAAAGCAACCAGCAACAATCAGGCTAACCAGTAAGTTACCATGTGCATCCCATGACACAGAGACCTGGAGCAGTAAAACCTAGTTTACAGGTATTTGGCATAACGGGTGCTCATTTTGTAAAATACCACTTGGGTGAGGTCAAGTTTGCGTGCATATTTTAAAACACTACAGAATTCCAGGAAAATACTCGTGTTATAAAGGACACAAATGCCTTTGGAAACGTCAATCTGAAACATGTAACTGAGGTCCTGAATACAATTATGAGAACAAATAAAGCAAACTGGGCAGGCTGCCCAGAAACAACAGCCAAATACAAACTTTGGAGAGAGACAGAAGACAGAAGATGGTGTGGGTCTGGGGCGGGGGGTGAAGTTTCTGGGACTAGAGGGGGATGAGAGCAAGAGAGGAGGGAGGGTAGATTTCAGTGGTAGCTGGCCACAGGCATGCCTGGAGAACTGAATTTTTTATTTCACTTACTTGTAGCTAATTTAAAGTGAAAGCCCATGAATAGCTTGCTGCTAGTCACTACTGTACTAGACAGTGCAGTGTCTGGAAAGTCTAAAATTATGAATGTGCAACAATTAGAAGACCCAGTATTATCATAAAAAGACCCATATTTTAAAGCTTAGAGTGTTTGCTAGACTGTTAGAGAGTAATAGAAGGCTTCCAACCACAATTTTCTCAAAGACAGACATTGGGCTGAGGCTGAAGTGTGAAGTGTCCAGGGTTGCACTGACATTATAAACTGACTGTAGTTTATATTTCAAAATAAAGGACACCTGGAAATGCTTTACATTGTCATCAATACATTTATCTTCCATAAAATGAAAGTCGCTTTTGTTGAAGAGAGAAAGACAAAGCAACCAGCAACAATCAGGCTAACCAGTAAGTTACCATGTGCATCCCATGACACAGAGACCTGGAGCAGTAAAACCTAGTTTACAGGTATTTGGCATAACGGGTGCTCATTTTGTAAAATACCACTTGGGTGAGGTCAAGTTTGCGTGCATATTTTAAAACACTACAGAATTCCAGGAAAATACTCGTGTTATAAAGGACACAAATGCCTTTGGAAACGTCAATCTGAAACATGTAACTGAGGTCCTGAATACAATTATGAGAACAAATAAAGCAAACTGGGCAGGCTGCCCAGAAACAACAGCCAAATACAAACTTTGGAGAGAGACAGAAGACAGAAGATGGTGTGGGTCTGGGGCGGGGGGTGAAGTTTCTGGGACTAGAGGGGGATGAGAGCAAGAGAGGAGGGAGGGTACAGATGAGAGCCAGGAAAGGCAGATCAGACCAACTAGAATGGGAAGAACAACAAAACAGTAACAAAGGAACCAATGGAACAGAGAAGTCCTGCCCAAAGTCTTAAATGTGTTCACAAAATCCCTCATTTAGACACTCCCAGGGGGGATTTGCATAGACACATATAAAATTTACACGGTTTTTGCTCCAGTGTGAGTTTATTACCAATCTCAACAAATACACACTCCAGCCTCTACTTCTCGATGAACTTGAATAGCAAGGACAACGGTATTTTCTAACTACTATTAAAAGCTTCAGATGAATTAGAATCTTTGCTCAGTACAAAGAAAGGTACCACTGCTTAAAGCTTGACATATCCCATAAAAGCAATAACAAACAGAAGAAATTATACACCGCCCTGTCATCCCCCTATGGCTGTGTGTGCAGAGAGGTAAGGGGAATTCTTTCTCAGGCATTCGGGAGTCTCTTTATCCACCCTATTTGTAACAGGATAGGAGCATTGCACTTCCTTTTCTTTTAGTCTTGGAACTACAAAAATTAGGTGTCTCAAAAGTTTTAAGTCAAATGGGAACCAGCAGTTAGCGTAATGGCTATGTCGCTGGATACCCACGTAGTCGACCGCGGTTCGCATCCCGGACCCGGTGGCTTAAAACTCACGCCGGGCATGTGTGCGTGCGTGCCCAGGATCCCAAGAGGAGAATGGAGGAGAAGGAATTGCGGCGTGACCATCCCCTCTGGGGGGTGATTTCTCGCTTTCTGTCTCTATGTCTCTCTCTGGCTGGCTGGCGAGCGCACGCGCCTATAGCAAAAAAACTCTCAAAAAAAAAAAAAGTTTTAAGTCAAATGATACAATCCAAAACGCAATAAAGTCTATGTTCTTATGATAAATTGATGAAGTTTATAATCTCCCAAAATGAACATGTCAAAAACTGTGGTTTATAAACACCACTCAGATGTACAAGGTGTCACAATGGTCTAAGGACTGGACTTGGAAATGCAGCTTCCTGTTCCAACTCTGCCATAGTCAGCTAAATAATAACAACAACAATAATAATAATAGCATCCTAGTGAATCACTTCTAGGCTCCACTGTTCCTCACTGCTTATCTAACACCTTCTTACAGTCAAGATGATCTAAAAGTCACTGTGACAATCATGCCATAACTGTGTGAAACCTTCCAGTCCAGCTTCTCAGATCAAGAAAGCAGCAGCAGCAATCCATCTTAGACATGACAAACTGCAGATCGGAAAGGACTAAGAAGCAGTGCTTGTTAAGTGCCAGGCATGATTTTACATCTTCATATTTACTAGCACAATTTTGACAATCCTTGGAAGGGAGAACTGCTATTGACTCCATCTTCCAGATGCAAAATCTGTGAGGCGCAGAGTAGTGAAATAACTTGCACAAGGTCACACAGCTAACCACCGGCAGAGCCCATCAGGAGCCTGGGAAATCTGGTACTGGGGTCTACGCTCTTAGCAATTACGCTCACTGTTGTTCCTCATGTGGGATTTTGCACAAGTCTTCAGAAGCATTTGGTACCCATGCTTCTTACTAGTCCCAAAGCGCGAGTGCTGTACCAGGTCATTTCTGGAGCTTTAAAACTTGGGGTTTTCTGATATAAATGTGACAGCATGTCATACCTTCTTGTAGGACAGGTACCATATTGTTAAACAAATAGACGCTTTCATTTTAATTGTATTTCTTAAATTTCTTACAAAAGGATACTGTATTTCTTTCCATTTATTGGGGGTGGGGAGGATCTTGTAAAACAAAACTGAGGCATCATTTTCCTTGGCAAAGACAATTAAAAAAAAAAAAGCTATAGCGAATATTTCCGTTATCGAAACTTTGTTACTACTTTTGTACCATCTAATTCAACTACCTTTTTCAATGTTTGTAGTGTTGAATATTGTGGAAAACTAAAACCATAGCCAATAAAAACGCCAGAATCTGACACAAAGCATATGACTGGATCTTGTGACTACTGAAATAGAAAAAATAAAGTACGTATACATACACACACCACACGCACACACACAATCAAAGCACAATGGGATTTCTCATTGAAACCAGGACTTCTGAAACAATGGTATTTTCCTCACCAACTTTAGAGCCATTTTCTTATAAAATGGCACAGGGAGCTACTGATCAATTAATACCAGGTCTGCTTCAAATCGCACCATCACCCTGTTTCTTAACCTTGTACAAATGTCCAGATTTGCCATCTTAGAAAGTTAGTCCAGTCTCTTTTTCAGATTCTTCATGCAGTTAGGCCCACGAAACAAAACCTCACAAAAAATAAACAACATTGTAACTTCCCTCCTTCAAGAGCTGGTCTGAAGAGATTCTCCAAATGAGGGAGAAATAGAGCATAACTTAAGCTCTCAGTGTGACAACTTCTAGTTAAAGACAGGAATTTCCTGTTTCAACAACTCCTATTTCTTTTTTCCCCAATGTTCGAAGTCTCTGGGAGAATGTATTCTAAGCTAACCCACTAGTTTCTGGGCAAATCAGGAGAATTTAAGAATCCTGTGAAGTCAATATTTGAGGTCGGATTTAGCTCCTCACAAAGGAGACCCTAATGAGCCACCTCTCTTGTAAGTGGCAAGTCCCAGATTCTAACTCAGTACGTTTAGCTCCAAAGCTGCTTGACCAGCATCTCTCCCCACCCCCCAAATGCTTCTCCAGGATCTGAGCACTAAAGCAGAGGTCCCCAAACGTTACGGCACCAAGGACAGGTGTCCTGGAAGAAAATGTTTCCACCACATTGGGGAGTGGGGTGGGATGGTTTGTGACAGCATGCAACCGAGATCCCGCTTGTGCACAGTCATTATAGGATTCGTGCTCCTATGAGCATCTAATATGGCTGCGGATGTGACAGAAGACAGAGCTCAGGTAGTAATGCGAGCGATGGGGAGTGACAGTAAATACAGATGAAGTTTCTCTCACTCACCTGCCACTGATGTCCTGCTCTGAAGCCCAGTTTCTAACAGGGACAAGGGCGGGGAACCCTGCTCTACAGGACAAATGCTTTTGAATCTCCTGATGGTGTCAGATGAGTGACACATAGAAGGGATGAATAAACAGCTGCTGATTAAATGCATTTAGAAGAATCTGCTGGCTCAAGTGTATCAGTTCCTGAAACATTCTCTCATATCCTGGGTGGTGATGATGAAAGGAGGGAGGAAAGGCCAAATCAACTCTCCTAAACTGCACCCCCCCCTTCAACTCCAGGGAAATGCAGACCAGTGAGAAAGGTCAGGGGTGGCACCAGCCACCCCAGCCAGAACCAGACTCATCCTAGATCTTCCCTCTACACATTCCTTCAGCTGGTTTGTCCTCATTTCTGTTGTTTCCACCTCCTATTCACGTCTGAAATCCATACCCTCCCTTCAGCCACCATACTCCAGCTGTAGCTCAGGTTACCCCCAGCTCGCATGGGCTACTCTTCTCACCTCCCCCATGTGTATTCCTGGTAGGGTTTTGGTGAGGCTCCATGAACAGCACCCCCTTCTCGCACCCAGGATCAAAGTGAGAAGTATAAGGGAACTTCCAAACATTTGTTAAAATACAACTTTATTTTGTTTGCAAAACATTTTCAAAACCACACATAATTTTTTTATAAAATGCATTTCCTATGAACCTTTTGAAGATCTTTCATCATAAAAAGAAGTGGTGGATATAAAGGAAAATAATATCTTTCTGGTAACTCTAACATGGAGGTCATGGTTCTAGGTCTCCAGCCAAGTGGCCAGGACTGAACCCTGTGTGGTCAGCAAGGGGTCATCCTGGCCAGTACTGGGTAGAGGGGCTTCCTTCAGAGCAGGTGCTTCCTGACAACAGTTTATCCCAGGAAAAAATCAAGATGGAATGAGATGTCGCCTTTATTCCTCCCTAATCTACCAATCAGTTTGGCATTCCAGGTCAGGAAGTAAACAGGAGTGGAGAAGGATGCCCATCCATCCTGTAATCCATGTTCCTCTCCAGGGAGCATTCTGAATCTCTCTAAAGTTGTTCTTGCTAGATGCTTCCCAATGACTCTCCTCCACCTACCGGCCCTCATGGGACCTTCATGGCATATGAACCAGTCCACATCTCCATATGGAGGCTCAACTCACATCATCTCCTTCTCTCCTCACAATTAACTGATAGTGCTTACCTCCTCATCTGACCTCATGGCATCCCTCACTTGCTTCCCAGCCAGGACTGGCAAGCTTTTATTCCTCTTTCCAAACTCAATGCAAAATCAGCTCAAACAAGAAGTCCTCATGAACACCAGCAGTGAAGACTCACCACAGCCAGGTGTATGTCTCCCATCACATGCTTTAGTTTTGTCTTCCATGGCTCTTCTACTACTTTATTATATTCTATCCACTAGACCAGAGACCCCTTAAGTCAAGAACAATTTCTTAAATATTTTTAATGCCCAAATACCTAGCACATAAACACCTGCAAATATTTATCATACTAAAGACAAGCACATAGCTAAATGCAAAGCAGGACATAAAAAACCTACACAAACAAAATGCCAAGGTGGTCCTGAAGGAAGAAGGAGTAAATGCAGCTGGGAGTATCTGCTGTATTTTCTCAAGGTAAGAGGTTAAGAATTTCAAAGACATATTTGAGCAAAATCAAATAAAAAGTTAACATTGCATTGGGGCTACCCTGAGCAGGTATGATGAGTAATCACATGGGATGAATATTCTATGAAGAAACACAGCAGACAAGACACAAATCTAGGAAAACAAAACTATGTTCATGGAACACCAGGTTTCGCCGTTTGGCCCAAGCACAGAACACAAGCTGAACGGCAGCCTGAAAGAAAGTTGGAGAGGGAATGTGGGCAAGGCACACATAGTGCTTGGGTACCAAATAAAATAAATTTTGACTTACTTTACAGACAATGGAAGCCGAAGAATGTTTTCTAAGGGAGTAGCTGTTAATTATGTCAAAGGAACTATACACAATCTGGATCTTTGCAGCAATGATGATAATATGCTAATAATTTGTTTTTCAATTAATTCCAAATTTCTTCAAGTTCATAATGACTCTGAGCTTATAACAATTTGATAATCTCA
This sequence comes from Tupaia belangeri chinensis, assembly GCF_000334495.1. NCBI lineage: Eukaryota > Metazoa > Chordata > Mammalia > Scandentia > Tupaiidae > Tupaia > Tupaia belangeri. The sequence goes on from NW_006203686.1 coordinate 2,633,505, forward strand.
GTAGAACAATACTTGAGCATAATAAAATGACTAATAAACTATTTAGGATGATCAGGAGACTACATATTAATTCGTAGTCATTTTTCATCTTGCTTATGGTTCAACTCCCTCTTGCATGTTTCATCTCTCTGGTGAATCTGTACTTGCCACTGGTCCCTGATGTAATAAACTCTGCATGTTTCTCCATCTCCAATAGCCAGTAATACAAAATGCAGATCTCAGGCAGTAAGAGCTATGGCCATCTGCTGTTTCTTCACTATTTCATCTTTACTTTTCTACTACCAAAGATAGTGAGCTTAAGAGAAGCTCTTCAAAGAAGAGTAGATGATCAGTAAAACCGGACTAGAGCAATTACTGAGATGTCTGGTTTCAGCCCCAGCATTAACTAAATGGACCAGACAGAGCAGCAGTTCCTAGAAACATCTGCAGTCACTTCCAAGCTACAGCAGAACTCTGAGCACAGTCCATGATGGTTCTTCAAAGACAGAACAGATAGCAGCAACTGGGAACTAGAAGTTTGTTTTTGCTCTTTACAACTAGCCAGTTGCTATTGGTCACGTCACTTAGTGTATAAAACATAATTTCCTAGTCCAATGAAAGGATTGAACTGGATCCTTAAGAAGAAAACCAGTACATGTGTCTTAACTGTCAGCTGAAGACTCCCTTCCGAGGATGGCCGGGATTCCCAGGAGGATGAATCTTCAGCAGTGGCATGCTGTCCATGGCCACTGGCAGAACAGTCCTAGTCCAACTTCTCATTGCCTTATGTAGGGTTCCCCAGTGAACAGCCTCTAACATGATCTGAGTACCCACGGTTGACTGCACAGCACTCTCAGGATCACACTTAGAAAAGGCAAAGAGAAGGCCAGAAGGTGGTATGATGGTTAACGTGATGGACTCCCACAAGGTCAACCATGCTTAAGACTCCTAAACCCAGTACCTTGAAACTCATGCCAGGCATGTGTGCATGAATGTCTAAGATCCTAAGAAGAAATTGAGGAGAGGGGACTGTGGCATGGTCATCCCTCCAGGGGGTGATTTCTCACTTTCCTTCTCCAATCTCTCTCTAGCAAGAGACAGGCCCTATAGCAAAAACCTAAAACAAACAAACAAACAAAAAAGGCAAAGGGAGAGACACATAGGACAAAGAGAGAAGCTGGTCTGTGATGCGGTTGCAATAGAGAACACAGTCAAAACCATGGGGAGTTCTAGAAGCAAGGTGGCCCTTTAGAGTTGTCCCAGACCCTTGCCTTGACTAAGCCAGGGCACATGCCCATGCCCCAACTCCCTGCCATGGATGAGAGTAACTTCTGGAGAGGCACTGGACTGTGAGCCAGCAGCACCCCACACTATGCAGCTGGAGGTCTGAGCAAGTCAGTCCTGGACAGAGAACCAGGACGCCTCAAGCTTCTGAAAGTAAGAAGAAAAAAAAAAAAAAAAAAAGGAGAAGAATGCTAAGGAAGAGAGAAACGGTTAAGAGGAAATAGTTGGATTAAGAAAATCAATTGTCATGTCCTAAACCTCTCTCCCTCTCTCTCTCTCTCTCTCTCTCTCTATGACCATTTCTTTGTGTCTCAATCACTTTCTCTGTAAGGTGCTGAGGGCACTTTCATCATGAAATCCCTATGATTTGATTCCACATCTCATTCCTGGTCAAAGGCCAAATCCCTTACACATTACCTGTGGCAAAGCTCATAAATATTCCTAAAGGGAGGGGCATCAAAAATCCCCAGTAGCATTTGAAGTTAAGTGGGAAAAGATCATCTCCAGCAAAAGCAGATTCAAACATCCAGTGGATGCACAGCAAGCCCAAGATTAAATTAGATTTGCAGGCAGCCACTTGGGATTTCGACATTAGACGGAATACAATTACTCAGTTAGTTGTATCTTTATTACCCATGCGCCCCCATGTGAGGCCATTTTCCTTATTGGAAGTAAAGCAACCCCAACCAAAGCATTTAGAAATTATTCTTTTCCTGTTTTTATTACCCAGGATCAAAGAAATGACTATTGGAAGCACAAACGAGGGGAGGGAATTGGTTTTTTATTGCTCAGTTCATGTTGTTATGGCCTGAGAAGTGGAGAAAGACTCCCCAAGGAAATACTGTCTCTCAAAACAAGCTTGCAGGGTAATCAACAAGAGAGGTCTTTTAAGAGAAAGCAAAGAAAGGAGAGGGAGAGAATTATGAAAATATAATTAAATATACAAAGTGGATGCAAAATGAAATGTGAAGAGTACGGTATTCAGGACAGACATACCGTTACTGGAAATGTACTTTCCTAACTGTGCACCCAGTACACATTGTCCACCTGGGCTACATGAATCTGACAACAGAGCAGCTGCTGATCTTTAAAATCGAAACCAAAAAATAAAAATGGGACCAGCTCCATGGCCTGCTATTTAAAGCAGCTGGATTCCCCATGGCCACCCACAGGGTTTGTGTCCCAGACTAGGAGGCTTGAAAAACATGCTGAGCATCTGTGTGTGCATGCTCAAAATCCTGAAAGATGGGAGAAATGGAGGAGAAGGGACTGAAACATGACCAGGTTTCATGGGAAGTATTTTCTCCCCCTCCTCTGTCCCTGTCTGTGGCAAGCACACACGCCCTCTAGCAAAAATAAGTAAATAAATAAAGAAGAATGTCGCCTATGAATCAGAATTTACACTCTGGCATTTACAAAGGAATGTCAGCCAGGCTCAGTATCACGCAGAGGACAATCTGTCCCAGAGAGACGGCACATGCATTCATTCCATCTGAACATATATGCAGTAAGCAAATAAATTGAACATAGGCTCTAACCAGATATCACAACGCAGAATAGTTCCTTTAATGTGACCACGGTAACCCGTTGCTCATAAGGCACAATTGTTTTTTCTTTACTTCAAGTTTCTCATCCCAAAACTAATGTGTTGAACTATTTCCTTAGCGTGAGTCTTACAATTGCCATTTATCTGAAGTTATTCCTCTAATAGATAGGTTTTTTTGTTTGTTTGTTTGTTTTGCCAGAGGGTGTGCGTACTCACTAGAGAAAGATGGGGGTGGGACAGAGAGGAAGAAAACATGCCCCCTTGCACATGGCCATGCAGCAATCCCTTCTCCATCTCTCCCTCCTTTTGGGATTTTGGGCATGCATGCACATGCACTAAGCATGTTCTTCAAGATGCCATGTCCAAGACCGAATTGTGTGGTCAGCCACGTGGGATTCAGCTGCCTTAACCACCGTGCCACCTACTGGCCCCAGGTACCATATTACTGAGTCACCAGAAAAGTAATAATGCATTTTTGCATAGAAAAACAGAAAAATACATCATGCCTTTTCCTACAACCCAATTTTAAAGAAACAAATGATACTTTAATTTTAATTGTATTGTTTAAATTATGTATAGAAGGCTATTATATGTTTCTCCAATAACAGAAAAAGAAAGCAGATGAGAATAATAATAAGTTTTGCTAGGAAAGGGGTATTTAAATATAGTCCCATACATGTGCAGATGTCTGTACATACTACAGATAAATGTTTTTCATTTTTTCTTATATTGATTAATTCACTGCCGATGTGAGCAGCCAGAGGCAGAAGGTCCACTAATACCAGACACACATAATAACTTTTTTATATCTTGTAAAACAAAAAAGAAAAATGCATATGCAAAACCCTAAGAGGAAGTTGATCAAAAAGAATTTTAAGAGATTTATAAGCCTATGATTCTTCAATCAGGAGAAAAGAGCCAAAGAAAGACTTACTAAAGACATAATTTTTAGATTTTTTTCCTAGATTACTTATTAAAAACATAATTTTTAGATTTTTTTCCTATATTCATAATTTGAGTTGTCATATAAATCCAATTTCTAAGCCATTTGAAACAAATATTACAAAATAACAAATTGTTACTAACAAGTTGCAATCTACTCAATATTAATCCTTGAAAACAGGTTCACAATATTTTAAATGGGTGAGGTTGAAAGGTCTTCAGCAACTGTCTTCAGTAATGCTTAAAAATACATATTTCAGGACCAGCAGGTTATGTTGCTGGACTCCCACATAGTCAACCGAGGTTCGAGTCCCAGACCCAATAGCTTAAAAGTCACGCAATTGTGTGTGCATGCATGCTTAAAATCCTGAGAGGATAATGATGGAGAAGGAATTGCAGCGTGACCATCCCCTCTGGGGAGTGATTTCTCACTTTCTGTCTCTCTGTCACTCTCTGTCTCTCTGACAAGTACACATGCCCTAGAGCAAAAATTTCTCTCAAAAAAATTTTAAAAATACATATTTCAGGATCCAGCATAATTAAGGCACTGGACTCCCACATGGCCTACTGCAGTTTAAGTCCTGGACCCAGCAGCTTGAAACTCACACCAGGCGCATGTGTATGTGTGCCCAAAATTCCAAGAGAAGAATGGAGAAGAGATTTTAGTGTAGTCGTCCCCCCCAGGGGGTCATTTCTTATTTTCTCTCTCTCTGTCTCTTTGTTTCTCCAGTGAATGCACACACCCTTATAGCAAAAATCTCTCTCTAAAAATCTTTTATACATATATATGTATATATATTTCATTTTTTCTTTCTTTCTTTTTTTTTTGGAGAGGTTTTTTCGCTATAGGGCACGTGCACTCGCCAGACAGACAGAGAGAGACAGAGAGACAGAAAGCGAGAAATCACCCCCAGGGGGGATGGCCACGCCACAATCCCTTCTCCTCCATTCTCCTCTCGGGATCTTGGGCACGCCCGCACACGCACCTGGCGTGAGTTTTAAGCCACCGGGTCCGGGACGCAAACCGCAGTCGACTACGTGGGAGTCCAGTGACATAGCCATTACGCTAACTGCTGGTTCCCATATTTCATTTTTTCTTAAATATACAAGTTAATGTATGTTCACCCATAAGAAGATGTAATCACATTGTTAAAAATAAAGTTTCAGAGTCAGTAGGTGGCATAAAGATTAAGACGCTGGACTCCCACATAGCCAACCACTATTTGAGTCCCAGACCTGGTGGCTTAAAAATCATGCTGGGCGCATGTGTGTGCGTACCCAAAACCCCAGGAAGAGAAGTGACTGCAGTGTGGCCATCCCTCCTGTGGGGTTATCTCTCACTTTCCCTCTCACTCTCTCTCCAGAGAGCACACACACCCTATGGCAAAAACCTTAAAATAAATAAATCCATAAAGATACAATTTAAAATATCCGTGAAAAAAAAAATACATATTGAGGGACTTCAAAAAGTTTGTGACAAATTGAATTTAAGTATTTTGGTGCAAAACATTCCAAAATCTGTGCATAGTTTTTTCATAATGTGCATTTTCATGAACTTTTAGAAGACCCAGGTTATGTCCCCCCCCAAAAAAAAATCTTCTTTTTGAGAGTAAGATGTCCAAGTCAAGAAAGTTTACTGAAACTTCATAGTCATAGGCCTCTTCATAGACCTTTTCAGACCCAATAAAGATCATAGCTACAGATTCATCCTCATTTATTCATTTACCAAAACGACACTGAGAACCTACTGTATGGGCAGGATTAAACTCTCAATAGGTTGAGCATATCATAGGAAGAGCATTGAATAAATACAAAAGAACAGAAAATAGAAAAAGATTAAACTAGATGACAGTAATAGAAATTAAAGCAAAAAAAATAATAAACTAATGAATGATGGATTTCTATCCAATGATGTTAGAACTGCGATGACTTCCTATATCAACTCATCCTACATGGCTTGCCCTGAGACCTATACCCTTCTAAAGATGTCTATGAAATGTGGTTATTCAACAGTAAATGGTACAGGGAGATTCAAGATTACAGTAATGCTGAGGGGCCCCAGTTTCAGAACCGATTCTCTGATTATTCCTACAGTAAAATAGCATTCTCTAAAAGTCCCAAGCAGAGGTTCAGAGAAGAGGGAACTCTGCTGAGTTGTATCAGCTAGCAAGTGCACTCTAGTGAAGAATGTCATTTTGGGCCAGACAGTGGCTAGAGGGTATGCGACTTGACTTACCCATACAAAAC
>NW_006203686.1:2639785-2651653 GCF_000334495.1 Tupaia belangeri chinensis
TCTCGTGGGAGGTGATTTCTCGCTTTCTGTCTCTATGTCTCTCTCTTGTCTGTCTGGCGAGCACACACGCCCTATAGCAAAAACCTCTCCGAAAAAAGAAAAACAAAAATGAATAATGGTGAGGCCAGTAGGTGCCGTGGTTAAGGCAATGGACCTCCCATATGGCCAAGCGCAGTTTGAGTCCTGGACCTGGCGATTTGAAAATCATGCTGGGCATGTGTGCCTGTGTGTCAAAATCCTGAGAGGAGAATAAAAAAGAAGGGATTATGGAGTGGCCATCCCCCCAGGACAGCTCTTTCTCATCCACTTTCCCTCTCCCTGTTTCTCTCTGGCCAGCACACATACCCTATGACAAAAACCTACAGAAAAAAAAAAATTAATAATGCCATTTTGTCATGAACATTTATCTAATAATAGTTCACTGTGCATTCTTGTTATGATAATTTTATCACTGCAAAGTTGTTCTCCTAGGCCATGACCCCACGTCCTGAGAAGAACGACATGAAGCAAAGCTTCTCTACTTTTAGGGGAGCTACAAAAGTCATGAAAGGATCTCTAACTTGGGACCAGCAGTTAGCGTAATGGCTATGTCGCTGGACTCCCACGTGGTTGACGGTAGTTCGAGTCCTGGACCTGGTGGCTTAAACTCACGCCGGGCGTGTGTGCGTGCGTGCCCAAGATCCCAAGAGGAGAATGGAGGAGAAGGGCATGGCCATCCCCTCTGGGGGGTGATTTCTCACTTTCTAGCTCTCTGTCTCTCTCTGTCTGGTGAGCGCACACGCCCTATAGCAAAAAACTCTCAAAATAAATAAATAAATAAATAAATAAATAAATAAATAAAAGGATCTCTAACTTTATTCACAGATCCCTATTTTCATCATCAGGTGCAAGCAATTGAAAACTGCCAAGAACTCCAATAATAATCCTCCAGCATGTTTATATTTATTTTTCTTGCAGCACCTGAAGGACAACAAAGGAATAATGGCAGTGCACTAAGTTTAGAATAGGAATGATCCTGCCTCACCTGCACTGCAAAATCAAGGCAAGGCATTTAACCTGCCAAGGCCTCAGTTTCCTCACCAATAAACTATGGATGGTAGACACTCCTCTCACAGTTCCTGTGAGGGTAAATGAGATTAATTTCTGAAATGTCTTATTGTTTACAAACCAATTTCATAGACATAATCAAGAATAAGCCTCCCAGGGACTGGCAAAGAAGAAGGGCAAATTCTCAAATATGTGTTGGAATCATTCCCGTATTAACTGCTGTTCTAAATCTGTAGTTTTAAAACCAGCGGAAATATAAGATATAAATTATGAACTATTTAGAGAAGAAAGAAAATGTGTGCACTTTTTTCTCAGATCTCCAGAACTTTCTCAGACCTGCTTGTGCAGAGGTACAAAGGCTATCCCAGGTAAAGAGCTATCCCAGAACAAACATCGGTTAAAGCAGATATGCTTTGGAGAATGCAGAAGACAGCCTCTCAGTTTGCACTTTGGAGATTCCAAAGAATACGCTAATTATTTTACATGCTAACATTATTACAGACGCTAGCCTACCAATGTGTCAGCAGATTTTGCCTAATGAGCAGTTCATTTGTCCTCTGAAGAGCTATGCAACGGGTCTTTGGAAGAAGCCGTTTTTCATTTTTGATCACCTAGCGCTTAAAACTGTCACGTGCCCTTGTTTTGTTTGTTTGTTTTCACAGCCACTTCTCAATTGCTGCAACTCTTTGAAACACATAAATAAAACAAAGATTGGGAGGTGATTTTGAAGGCAATCAAAATGACAAGGCAGAAGAGGGTCACAGGCCCAGTGAAGAGGGACCTGGCCTCAAGATCAACCTTCAGGATTTCAGGAGGGCTTTGGACACTTCCCGGCTGTGTGCCCAAGCAGGGTGTTATCCTGGAAGCTTCGGTGTTGGCAACTGTAAAGTGGCACCCCAACCTGCCAACCTCCCGAGCTGTTCTGCGGCTCTACAATTAACTGTGTGTAAGGTGCATATAGGAGAGGTGGCATGCAGTAAGTGCTCAACAGCCATTAGTTACTATTATTAAAATTACTGAAAACATAATAAACTTGGCAACAGCTAAGCCCATCGAATATCTGTTAATAATCATTTTGGGGCCCAGGTGCAATAATGCACTGGTCAATGCTGCTACTTGACAGGCTGAGGCCACATGGGAGGCCCCAGTTTGATTCCTGGTCCATCCTAAAATCCAAGTGTCATATGTGAACCTGTATTCGAAACTTCTCAGGGGACTGAGGCAAGTGAGGCATGACATAAGGAGACCTTTTTCTTAAAATAAATAAATAAATAAAAGCTTTAAAAATCATTTTTAGGGGCCAGTGGCTTGGTGGTTAAGGAACTGAACTCCTACGTGGCCAATCACAGTTGGAGTCCTGGTCCAGCAGCTTGAAAATCATGTCGGGCGCACATGCGTGCTTGCCTAAAATTCCAAGAGGAGAATGCAAGAGAAGGAACTGCAGCATGGCCATCCCCCTGGGGGGTGATTTCTCACTTTCCCTTTCTCTGTCTCTCTCCTCCAGCAAGCATATGCACCCTATGGCAAAAACCTTAAAAATAAAATTATTTGTATCCTATGAATTATACATGTAAATATATTTTTAAGATGAGAAAGCCAGGTAGAATAGTGATCCTGTTCTTTTCATTAGAGGGTAGTTGAGGCTCTAATTTCCCTGCTTCCTCCATTTTTTTTTCCCTTCTCCTGTCTTCTCATAATCTTGTTCTTTCTTCCTCCTCAGCCTCAATTGCATACCTACTTCCTTTTCTTGGAGTCAGAGCTACCACTGACGGTTGGACCTGGCCTTGTCATATAAGACTACATCTTGGTCTTAAACTTAACCAAGACGCCTCCGAGTACTCTAAGTACTCAAGTGAACCTCAAGGTTCAACTGCATGTAGAAGTAGACTTTTCCTGACTTCTCTACCCTGACAAAAAGTGGCTTACTTGCAGCAAGAAGGTCAATCCACAAGTATAAGAGAAATTCCTCAAATTTTTCTCCTGAAATTTTGATTCTCTTTCCACTGCTCCATCTCCCTGGAAAATGCAGCTAAGGAATTTACCGCAGAAAGGGTAGCAAACAAAAAATGTTTTAATAACATTTCTACACATAGCTCAAGGCTTCTAAAGTTACAATTATGAGTTCATGCAGTGTTAACAACTGTTTTTCATTCTGTTACTGGTTTGAGCATTTAAATAGGAATTGATAGAATGAACACATCTAATGTACAACCTAATAGAGAGTGATGGCTCCAGAAACAAACTACACTTCTTCCACCATAGAATCGGGAAATGTTGACCATGTGTTTCATGTGTTTATGCTTATTACCAAGGAAAATTCAGAGATATTTAGTTATTTCATGTAAAGAGCTTTAAAGTTTCACCACTTTGGGGAATTAACTAGCCTATTTTTTATTTGTTTGTTTTAAATTGCTAAAGCATGGGTACATATGTCCAAGAGAGACAGAAAAGACAGAAAGAGAGAGGGAGAAAACACCTCCCGATGGGGTGTGGTCATGCTGCAATCCTCTCTCTTTCATGTGTCCATTTCAGACATGCATGCACAGGTACCAGTATGTTTCTCGAGGCACCTGGACAGAGGTTCAAACCATGGTTCATCATGTGGAATCCAGCTTCCTTTAACCATTAGGCTACTGAGCTGGCCCCATTAACTACCATATTTTGGAAACATCTCCTGTGAGTTTCCCGTCTCCTTCACTGCAGTGCGCAGGTTTGGGAAGCACCAGCTGCTCTGGTATTTCCACCAAAGATCTCTCCTCTTTGCTAAAGCATCCCAAGGGCCTCACTCATCTGGAACCCACAAGTTCACTTTCCATGAACTCTACCAAATGAGAAATGAAATACAAAGAGTTTGAGAAGAACTATAGAAAGACTCTAAACAAGACATGTAGTTTTTCCAAGATCCTAAGCTACCTCTCCTTCCAGTCAGCTGTTTGTTTGTTGCTTGTTGTTTAAGGAAACACGCACATCTTATAGATATTTGAGGAATTGTAAACATTGGACAGAGTTGTCATGCCTTTGAGAGGAGCTAGATTCTTAAGTGTGCTTCCCACTATCACTTATATTCACTCTTTTTTTTTTTGAGAGGTTTTCGCTATAGGGCGTGTGCGCTCGCCAGACAGACAGAGACATAGAGGCAGAAAGCGAGAAGTCACCCCCCAGGGGGGATGGTCACGCTGCAATCCCTTCTCCTCCGTTCTTCTCTCCGGATCTTGGCCACGCACACACATGCACCCGGCGTGAGTTCTAAGCCACCGGGTCCAGGACGCGATCCGCGGTCGACTACGTGGGAATCCAGCGACATAGCCATTACGCTAACTGCTGGTTCCCGACTTATATTCACATTTTGCACGCTGGAGAAGCAGGGTCTTCTCCCTGCGAGTCAGTAATTTTCATCTCCATTCTGAGCCTATCACATAGACTCTGAGTTTCTGCAGAGCAAGTGCTATCCTACCTGGATATTAACACACTGAAGTAGATGGAGGAAAAAGTCTGAATTTCTGTAGCTGTAACCAAAAAAGAGAAAAAGAAAAAGAAGTAAATTCTGGGAAAGTTCAGTGGATACTGACTTTATTACTCTGCAGAAGAACTGCTAATCTGGACCTTTAGAGCAGATGCTTCTATACAGAAGTGCCTTGGGGCAGTGCAGTAGTAAAACACAATGTTCGGCAAGGCCAATCTCAGAAGAAAGAGAGAGAGAGAAATGAGAAATCACCTCCTGGGGGAATGGCCATACTACAATTCCTTCTCCTCCACTATCCTGTTGGGATTTGGGGCATGCACACACATACACTTGGTATGATTTTCAAGCTGCTGGGTCCAGGACTCAAACCTAGTGGGAATCCAGCGCTAGGCTTACTATGTACACATGATCCAGGGCTGGCTAATGCTAGGAGTGGATCATGGCTTAAGAATCTTGTGGAGGAGTGACCAGCAGTTTGCATAATGGCTATGTCACTGGACTCCCATGTAGTCAACCGCAGTTCAAGTCCTGAACCCAGAGGCTTAAACTCACGCCGGGCGCATGTGTATGTGTGCCCAAGATTCTGAGAGGAGAATGGAGGAGAAGGGATTGTGGCATGGCCATACCCCCCGGGGGTGATTTCTCACTTTCTGTCTCTCTCTGTCTTTCTGGTGAGCACATGTGCCCTATAGCAAAAAAAACCTCTCCAAAAAAAAAAAAAAAAGAATCCTATGGAGGATATTGCCTCTCTATCTATCTCTCATTCAAGGAAGAAACAAATGGATAAACTTTTTTTAAAAAAGTGTCTCAGAGCTTCTTCAGGAAGATGTTCTTTTTCTGTGGTTCTAGACAATGTGTAGCTTCTAATCAAATACTACTAAGAAAACTAAGTCTTACAGTCTGAGCCAGCCAAGTAACCTAGTGATTAAGGGAGCAAGATTCCATACAGCTGACCTTGTGGTTCTAATCCCAGACCTGGCTGGGCACATGTACATGTGTGCCCAAATCCCAACAGGAATGTAAAAATGGAGGAGAAAGAGAGCATGACCACACCCCACTGGGGAGTGTTTTCTTCCTTTCTCTCTCTCTCCTTAGCTCTGTCTCCTTCTAGTAAGCACACATGCCCTCCAGCAATTAAAGAAAAAAAAATGTTAAAGTTAAAATATTTATTCAAGACATCTGGCACAAGTACTATTAAGGGACTTGTTTCAAGTTTTGCAGACCTACACATTTAGGGTAGTTATTATAAAATATTGCATTGTTGGAAAAGTGATGACACATTTTTGCATAGAAAATCATAGAAAAATATGTCATGACATTTCTGATGACCCAATAGTAAGGGGGCCAGCAGGTGGTATAGTGGTTAAGGAGCTAAACTCTCACAAAGCTAACCACGGTTTGAGTCCCAGATCCGGTGGCTTGAAACTCACATTAGGCATGTGTGTGTGCTTGCCCAAAATCCCAAGAGGAAAATGGAGAAGGGATTGCAGCATATGGCCATTCCCCTCTCAGGGAAGTGATTTCTGGCTTTCAGGCTCTCTCTCAGGCAAGTGCAGGTGCACTATAGCAAAACTCTTTCTTAAAAAAATAATAATAATAATCTCACTACTGCACTTGACAAAAAATAATAATAAAATAAAATAATAATGCTGTAAGTAATAATAATAGCACTAGAATAATACTAGAATAATAACACTGAAAAGTATTGTCAGTACCCATGTGCACTGAAAATAAAGAAGTCATTTGCAAAACCCAATCTTTGGTTATACGAGGTTATGTCCCACTGAAGGCAGAGAAATAAATACAATCAGTAGGTATGCCAGTTAGTATCTACCTATATTTAAATAGATACAAGCACATACTTATAGCACACATACACACACTCACAATTAAGCCAGAGCTAAGATGATAGATGTGTATTAAGAAGAAAACAGTGGCAACATGAGTCAGAGTCAGATAACCCTTAATAAACATAATCACACAGGATGGAATGTTTACTAGGGAATTTGCCTTAGGGTTAGATAGTTGACTCCTATATTCCATGCAGACATCTCCAGCACAGCATCCTTCACTATCACCATCTTCTCCTGGTAAAGTGCTCACTTTTCGACAGGCAGCCACTCAGATTTGTTCAGCGCTAATCATTGGACACAGCTTCCTTAGATTGAGTAATTCTAACATCCATTAGTAGTTTACACCTATTGGTCTTTGTTCAGCACTCCGAGTTCAATTTCATCATGACAGTTCTTCAAATACTATTTCGTCTATTCCCTTCTGCATTCATTCAGAGAACTAGCTTACTCTAGGCTTTTATTCCCAGATGGCTTCGTATACTTTGATGCATCCCTAAGACCATGTTAAAATGCTTAACAATCTAGAAGGTTTCACCAGTAAAACTGTCAAGCCAAAGTGTCTGAACAGTTTCTAGAGATACCAGCAGATACAGACTAAGTGATTTCTACTCAAAATCAATCCAGTATTCATTAGGTTTCCAAGGACAAAGGTATTCAAGTCTATGTGAGTTGATTGTCAAATGCGAAGAAAAGTTACCTCTCTGTTCTCTCTTTTGTTTTAAATGCACCAAAAGAGTCCCAACTCTCTGAAATTATCATCTCATTTTCAGGCCAAAGATACTATCATTGTCTACATTGATGCTTTTATTGGAACCTAGATGCTTTAATTTGAACCCACCTGTATGATAGTTTAGTTTAATCCTGTCTTTAATTTCCCGGAGTATGTGTGTGCTTGCCAGAAAAGAGATAGAGAGAGGGAGAAAGGACTCCTCAGTGGGGCATAGTCATGTTACGTGTTTACAACCATGCCTGGGCATAGAAAGCTTCCCGTAAACATTACCTGCCACAGTTGTTATTACTTCAAGGTACGATTCCTGAGTGGTGATGGATTTGTGAGGACTTACATTCAGGCAGCTGACTCTCCTCATACCTGACAGTGCCGATTTGAGGTGAAAAGGAACTCAGGCCATTGGCAGAGCCTCAGAACTAAGAGGGTCGAGTGCATGGCTCTGGTCTCACCAACTTCGATTCCACCCTATCCAGAATTTTGCAAAAGAGATCTTAATAATCCAAGTGTAGTGCTACCACCTCTGACCTGCAGAGGCAGGATAAACATTAACACTGAAAAAACCCCCAGTAAGTGACCATGAGGCTCAGAAATCCATAAAAGGCAGGGGCAGCTGCTCCTCTCTTCCTACTTAAACTGAGATCTGTTTATCAGGCTCAACTGCCGTCAACGTTAATGGTTTAATAGTTTTTAGTCACCCACGGATTACCCCAATCCATTCTCCAGATTCTATACATGGGCCATAACCTAGATTTTATGAAAGAAGATGAAGTGAAAAATATGGCACTCCATAAAAGATTTACCAGAAGAGACTAATCATTTACACATTCTCTTATATTTCTAGAAAGCAAAAGATCAAGGCAGTAGTAATGCACTGCTCAAAAGAAGCTGGATCCCACATAGCAGTTGTGGTTTGAATCCCTGGCCCAGCCAATCTGAAACATGCCAGGCATATGAGCAAGTGCCCAAGGAGGATGCGCCTCCCTCTCTCCTATCTCCTTTTCTCACTTCCACATGAGTACATACATATCATGAACAGAAAAGAAAAAAATCAAAAATAAATAAAACTGTAAAGACAAAGAGGAATAAGATAACTTTTTCCTGGAGCAAGTGTTCATAAAGGCAGTAGAGGGTAGGGCTGTCAATTAGACCATTAACTTGAATAAACAATGAGAAACAGGAAAACAAAACCATCTAGAAACACCCATTATTGGTTTACATATACCTTGATCTAAGGAGAAAAGTAAAAGTTTGAGGACTGATTGAATTACGAGAGGCAGAAGGAATGCTAGGGAAGGAAGAAGTGGGAGATAAAGAAGGATGATGAAAGGGAGGAATGGTGATTTCTTGGCAATAGGAGCTTTAACTTCCCTACTAATTAGAACTTGTCTTCCAAGGCTAATCTGCTCTGTTGAGTGGTCATGAAGCATTATAAGAACGAAATAAAATAAAGGACTACACACTCAATGAATAATGACATAAGTGCCAACAAGGAATTTCTCTCTTCACTTTAAAGATCTCAAGAGTTGAAGCTAGAATTAAATGTCCAGACTCCAAAGTTGAAGTTCTGTCCTCTACACAAGGACTTCACCAAGCTGTATCATGCATGTGACAAATGACTGAGTAGCTTCAGAAGGAACCAAGATTCTGCATTTCTGACAGGCTCCCAGGCGATATTGATACAGAACATCCTTGAATCACACTGAGTTGGAAGCCTCTGTCCTGTTGCACATGCTAAGGTAAGCTTCATGAATGAACTTTTTGAATGAAAGAAGTATTTTCCAACAGCAGGAGAAAGTGAGATTACTAATGAAATAATGTCTTTTTTTTTTTTTTTTGAGAGAGAGAGAGAGAGAGATTTTTCTTCTAGGGCGCGTGTGCTTGCTGGAGAGAAAGAGAGAAAGAGAGAAAGAGACAGAAAGGGAGAAATCACCCCCAAGTGGGGGTGGCCACACCTAAATCCCTTTTCTTCCAGTCTCTTTTCGTTATCTTGAGCATGCACACATGTGCTTGGTGTGAGTTTTAAGTCACCAGGTCTGGGACCCCAACCGTAGTCAACTACATGGGAGTCCAACCAAGTAATCATTAAGCCACCTGCTGGTCCCTGAATACCGATGTCTTAAAAGTTCTAATAATTCAATGATATTTGCAATATTCAAGAGGCATTTGCATGTCAGTGTCAACCACCATTAGTAAGTAACATCTATCTGACTGTCCATATGTATTGTATGTACACGTGTGTGTATATACTTACGCTGCAGATTTTAGAAGTGCAAAATATACAAACACCAATGTTTCATAGATGAGCAATCACTCGTATTTTATTAGTCTATATTTACTGATAATCTCCCTCCATGTCTGAAATATACCCTCTCTGAATAGCACCAAGCCTACAAAGGTGTCTTAACTCTCAGTCTCCTTTGATAATAAAAATACTATGTCTGGAGATCACTTTCTCTGTCTTTGAAATTTGACATCTGTAGTAAGAAAGATGGCATGGTATATCAAATCCCAACAGGTTTATTTGCATATGTTTTATCATGGAACAACACAACACAACAAAGCTGACCAAACCCAATTACATAAGTCACAACCCTACTTAGAAAGAGCCATTGTACAATTTGAGTGGGGTAAAGAAAGAAAAAAGAATATGCTGCTTCCATTTCTTTTTTTTTTCCTTGCTTTTAAGAAGAATCTCAATGCATTTGACACAAGTTGATGAAAACACGTGTTCCTCCTGCTTAAACTCGGTTACCTCCACAAGCTTCCTATTGGTCCCCTTGAATCAGCTGAACACAAGGGGTTTACCCTATAGAAAGTCCACAGTGTATCTGAATCTGATCCCAGTAAAAATTTCACTTCAGCTGAAGTGAAAATGCAGAGGTAGCATTTACGGATAACAGCTGGAGAACATTAGTTTCCTGTCTCTCCTTTTCTCTCCCATGGGTTGAAAATTCTGCTGTTCAGACAGGAAGTCGTCATATACCACACACTGTACAATGTAAGAATGCTGGGATAGAAGAACAAGTTGCAGAGGATTACAAGAACTGTGTGTGTGTGTGTGTGGGGGGGGTGTTCAGAACACATCGCAGTGACTGTATACCTCCTGGGCTGTTCTCTCCCCATCAGTGTTCAAAGAGCCTACTGTATACACACCCAGAATCGATAAGCACACACTGCAATCATTAAATGCTTTTTAACAATTCAGAGGAAGAAGGCTTAATCGTTCATTTTCCCTCATTTCTAAAACATTAGCTCTAAGATGTTCTGGGGAGTGGCCAAGTATCTCCAATAATCTTTCTTGGCACACATGCACACTTGCTATCTAAAAGACGACCTGTAACTTTTAACTTAAAAAATTTAAATTAAAAAAAAAAAAACCCTCACACATAACTGCCCAGGATAAGAAAAAAAAATGTGTGTGTGTATGCGCGCGCGCACGGGCGCGTATATAAATCATCTGGAAAAGGATGATTTAAACAAAAGGTTCTTGTAGTCTTCTCAGGGTCGACTTCTGCTGTTATTTCACAACGCTGCTGAGAAACGAACACAGACGCAAACATGGGGAGAGACACCCACATTCTGCGGCCACAGCTCCAAGTTTTGAACAGGACGATAAGCGTTTCCCTCACACCACATGCTGAATAGCTATTCTGCATTCCTACCAGTCTGCAAGCCTGGCCCCTCCTTTGTAACCGCCGGTCCTCTGGGGGGCAGGCTGTAAAACTGACCGTCTCTTCCACTCCCCTCTGGCCAAGTTCACTTGTACAAACCCTCTTAACTTTTGAACTGCAGAAAGTGCCTGTGCCTTCTGAATATCAAGGGCAAGGTCTTAATCAACTGGGATACAGCACCACGGTTTTATGCAAAGAGGGGGAGGAGGAAAGAGCCAGAAGCCAACCCACACATCCATCATCCTTTTAGGAGTAGGTGGAGTTTAAAGTTTCCCCAACTTCCAAGTTCCCACTTGACAGGCAATATTTCTGTGCAACTTCCAGCCCCACTAACAGATGGTCCTTTGCCCCACTTGGGCCCCAGGAGAGCCAGACAAAGCCCCCAACCACTCCTCGCCTCCCGCGACCCATAGGTGTCTTAGTTTCATGACGCTGTCAGACCAGGGCAGTTAGCAAAGAACGGAAACGTAACTTCTTCCAGAAGTTTTTTTCCTGCCACAGGAGAGCCCACAGGGCTGGAACACAAAGGCCGGGGAAAGTTTTCACTGCGCTGTATTTTAAAAACGTTTTCTTTCTGCCATCGGCCAAGTCATCATCGGAAACCCTAGATGCCCAGGAAAGGAAAGTTGAGACACATGTCTTCAGAAATACAGCAAAGATGTCTCTTGGTGCAACTTCATCCCAAAGACACGCGGGGAAATTGCTCGGAAACCCCACCCCACCCCCTCGGTGGGAAAGCATCCTCCGGCCGCCTGCCCACTCAATAACCTCAGTGCCAACGGAGAGGGTCATGGCCCCGACAGGGTGCCAACGCGGGTGCGCCCCCAGGCAGCAGGCAAGGACCTTCCTCCGCAGCCGGGAGGGCGAGGGGGAGGGGTGGGGGCGCGATCCGGGAGCCTGAGGACGGACGGCTCACTCACCCTCACTGCCGTACTGTTTGCCATTGTTCGCGCCCATCCTGTCGCCGTCATGCCCGCCGTCTCCCTGGACACTCCATAGCTGGGGCGCACCTCCTGCGCGCTCGGCTAGAGGAAAGCCCGCCCGACGGGACCGTTAGCTGCACATACCCCCGCGCTCTGGGGCCGCCCCTGCACTCCGGTGGCG
>NW_006203686.1:2651875-2655637 GCF_000334495.1 Tupaia belangeri chinensis
ACTCGGCCTGGCGCGGCTCGCCCGCGGGCCGGACTTTTGTTAGCGCCAGGCGCCTCCTCTCGCCGCCCAGCGTCAATCACAGCTGGAGCCCGGGGGAGGAAGGCCGGCCCGGAGATGCGCGGCCTTTTAAAGGGGCAGCGCGCTTTTTCGGGGCTCCGGCTTCCTGCCCAACCTAGGCGCAGGCTCTGCGCGCCACCCAAGAACCATCTGGAGCGAAGGAAGGCGCGGCGGGCTCTGGTTTACTATTGTTCTTTTATAAGCTTGGCCCCGTATTTGTCTACGACCTTCCAGACGTCGTTTGAAATCCCTTGGGTGTGTCTGCAAGTATGCCCCATCTTAGGTGTGCGGGCATTTAAAGTCAACCCGCACCGTGTCGGGTTCTGACATATTTCTCTTATGGATGCTGGCATTCTCCTGTGGCTCTATTGGAGCTTGGGGTCTGGTGGGAAGAGAAGGAGGGAAAAGTTGAGGCGAACTTAGCAAAGAGTTGGTCCCTGAGAGCCACGCATTTCCCCTCCCCAGTGAAGTTTTCTTGGTCAGAACTTTTAAGAACTTCCGAGTCAGGGAGTGTGTTTTCTCCAGATTTCTATGCCCCCCCACACCACCTTTGGTTGATGTTATCCTTTGTTTAATACATTACAAGCGCTTGTGGAGATTTATATAGCACTTGTAGAGTCTTAAAATGGTCTTTTGGCGTTCCTGCCACTAAATAGGAAAAGGAAATCCTTCATGTTTTCTTTCCTTCCCACGTAAATACCTAGAATTTTATAGCATGGCATCTAGACTGACCAGGATATTTATCACGAGAATTCTTTTCTAGGGAGGCAAGCATGCAGTTTTAGTTTCTCCTTACAGGTGTTAGATGTTGCAAATTAAACGTATATAATGATGCGTGCACACACACACAGAGTCATGGGTCCTTTACCAACAGGAAACGTTCTGAGAAAAGCATGACAGAGTGATTTCTCTTTGGTGCAAACAACACAGGCGGTATCAGCAAGCTACACACTAGGCTCTATGATATGGCCCTTGCCCCTTATAGGACCTCAGTGATACATGCCGGCCGCCTTTGTCAGAACATCCTACGTCAGGGACATGAATACAGGCATGCCTGACCCTACAGTATTTGACTAGAGAACCATTAATTTCGCAATGAACTATTTCTTTAAAAGGCTTGGGACCACGTGAAGAAATTGTTAATGATTTGACTTCCTATAGATTCTATTTGGATAATTTTCTATTTGCTTTCCTAAAAATAAGATGTCATTCTCAAATTTTAAAAATCTAATGTCATGTATTAAAGGAAAAAATGATTCATCTATTGTCAAAGACAGTCGTAAATAGTTTTGTGTTATACCAATAACACTTCCACCGTCCCAGGCCAAAGAGATGACAGACTGTATCGTGATTCACTTTTTACTATATAGTACCTATTTATTGCCTGCCAATAATTTGTGCTTCCCAAGTGTCTTTTGAATTAAATTAAAACTTGCATTATAAGATAACGGACTCCACTTGAAAGTGATCTAGAAAGGAGCTGACATCTACTTTATCTTTGTTCAATAATGAGTTTCTGCTCACCTGGTCCTTGTGGCTCTCTGTCACCATTTAGGGAGCTACCCTAGAGCTTTTCATTTAGAGGGGCTTGCTGAAGGTAAACTAGTTGCAAATGAGTAGACCAAACAAAGCTCTCTTGATGTTTCATGTAGAGTTGACCATTTGCTTTTTTTATTTTTTCTTTAGTTTGTTCATTTCTTTTTTTTTTTTTTACGAGAGAGGGAAACAGGGAGAGAAAAAGAGGCACCCCCAACCAGGTCTTCACACTAGGATCCATCCTCATGGAGGCCAACCCGGATCACAGCACACTGGCAAGCACCCAGATCCCTCAGAGAGGTCCCTGCTGTGAATCTGAGGTCTTTCCCATGTGAGTCCAGTCACCTTACTGCTGTGCTACCTCCTTGCCCAGTAACCTCCTTTCCTGTATACTCTAACCCCAGCTGCTCTCAGTCCCCCTTTTTTGGTCTATAAATCAGGACAGTGATGGGGGAATAAAAATAAAATTAAATTAAATAAATTAAAAAAGCTCAAAATGTAAATGTCTAAAGTCACAAAATTTAAATGTCTGGGTGATAATTCCCATGTGGATCCAGTTTTTTAGGTGCTCTCCTCGCTCCGCTGCCTCTCTAGGCCTGTACTCCTGTTCAACTAGGAGTTACTATCTTCTATTTTCAGTTGGGTCACTTTTCATTGTCTTTAATATCAAAATAAAGCCAACAGTGAATAAGTAAATTGCAGTGACCAACTACATTTATCTTTCAAACTGAATTCTATAAATACTTTTCAGGGGTCTGTTGCCTGCCTTAATGAGAAAAAAAAGTGAGCCCATTTATGATGTTTCAGTTTAAGACAAAATAGAAAAAAAAAAACTCGTTTTTAACATTCAGTGATTATAGAGTTGATTTAAAAAATAAACAAACAAACAAACAAACCAAAAAAAACCTCCACACAGTAGCCTAGTCAGTGTAAACGCTTAGGAAAAAAATATATAAAAAGAAATAAAAATACTATTTCTGGTAAAAATAAAGTATTTATGTGTGTATATATTTCAATTTTCAAAATTAAATTATTCTATAAATACAAAAATTTTGGAGAGTTTTTTGTTTTGTTTTGTTTTGTTTTTAGGGCACGTGCGCTCGCCAGAAAGAGAGATAGAGAGACAGAAAGCAAGAAATCATCCTCCAGGGGGGATGGCCATGCCGCAATCCCTTCTCCTCCATTCTTCTCTCAGGATCTTAGGCACGCACACACACAAGCCCGGCGTGAGTTTAAGCCACCAGGTCCGGGACTCAAACCGTGGTCAACTACATGGGAGTCCAGCGACATAGTCGTTATGCTAACTGCTGGTCCCTATAAATACAAAAATTTTAACCCCAAACTCCAATCTTTTTACCCTGCTTCCAAACTCAACCCCAGTTTTCAATATATTTCCCAGGTCTTTGACACAGGCATGGTGCGTTTTTCACAACCAAAAAAACCCTCCACACAGTAGCCTAGTCAGTGTAAACGCTTAGGAAAAAAATATATAAAAAGAAATAAAAATACTATTTCTGGTAAAAATAAAGTATTTATGTGTGTATATATTTCAATTTTCAAAATTAAATTATTCTATAAATACAAAAATTTTGGAGAGTTTTTTGTTTTGTTTTGTTTTGTTTTTAGGGCACGTGCGCTCGCCAGAAAGAGAGATAGAGAGACAGAAAGCAAGAAATCATCCTCCAGGGGGGATGGCCATGCCGCAATCCCTTCTCCTCCATTCTTCTCTCAGGATCTTAGGCACGCACACACACAAGCCCGGCGTGAGTTTAAGCCACCAGGTCCGGGACTCAAACCGTGGTCAACTACATGGGAGTCCAGCGACATAGTCGTTATGCTAACTGCTGGTCCCTATAAATACAAAAATTTTAACCCCAAACTCCAATCTTTTTACCCTGCTTCCAAACTCAACCCCAGTTTTCAATATATTTCCCAGGTCTTTGACACAGGCATGGTGCGTTTTTCACCAATGAGCTTCCAATATCTGACATGAAGTAGTCAGTAAATTTTTGCAGAATTAATAGGTGAATGGCTATTGAACAAAGAGATGAAATTATTTGAATATTTTTGCACTTTCTGTGTCTCTGACTTTTTAAAGCCACAGTCACTGAAAAGGTTTTCTTTTTTTTTTTTTTTTTTTTTTTTTGTTTGGGGGTATTTAAACCCTCT
>NW_006203686.1:2655668-2663671 GCF_000334495.1 Tupaia belangeri chinensis
AGAGACAGAGAGACAGAAAGTGAGAAATCACCCCCCAGGGGGGATGGCCACACCACAATCCCTTCTCCTATGTTCTCCTCTCAGGATTTTGAGCACACATGCACACGTGCCTGGCATGAGTTTTAGACTGCTGGGTCCAGAACTCAAACCACAGTCGACTCTGTGGGAGTCCAGCTATGTAACCATTACACCATCTGCTGGTTCCTGAAAGGATTTAAAAAATAAAAAAGGAAAAGAAAAGAAACATTGTAAGTCACCAAAAATCAAATAAGAATGTACCAAGTGGCCAACTGATAGCGCCATATTTAAGGCGACTGGATTCCTCATGAGTCCTAGACTGGAGGCTTGACCCACACCTGTGCCTGTGTGCCCAAAATACGGAAAAGAAAAATGCAAGAGGGGATTGTGGCATGACCACCCCCCATGAGCAGTGCTTTTATGCTTTCCCTCTCTTTCACTGTTTCCGTCTTTCTCTCTTCCAAGTACACACACTCTCTAGTAATTTTTTTTTTAATATTTTAAAAGAAGAAAGAATGAACAGAGCCTCAGAGACCTGGGAAACTATAATACAAGATTTGGCATTTATTTTATCAGAATTCTGGAAGAAGAAGAGAAAGAGGAACGAACTAAAAAGTACTTGAAGAAATAATGCCTAACAATTTCCCAAATTCTTGAAATGAAAAAATTATAGAAATGAAAAACAGATTTGTGGTTGCCAGGGGTTAAGGTGGAGGACAGAGGCAAGTGGGGTTGATTCTTAAAGGCCAAGATGAGGCATCTTTGTGGTGGCAGATATGTTCAGGATCTTGACTTTATCAATGTCAATACCTCAACTGCGATGTTGGACACTAGTTCTGCCAGATTTTACCACAGGAGTAAACTGGCTGAAGGGTAAAGAAGATCTCTCTATTATTTCTTACAAGTTCATGTGAAACTCTGATTATCTGAAGATGTTTGATTAGCAAAAAGACTTTCTCATCATTACAGCTATTTCTACAAAAATGGAGTCTTCAAAACAGTTCACAGAAAAAGGGTATTAGGTAAAACCTATGCATGAATTTCAGTTTTTTTCTTTCTTGGCGCCAAAGTAAACTTGTCCTTTAACTCCATGTTTCAACAAACTTTTTGAAGTCCCCTGAACGTTCACCCAGGAGAGCAAAGTCTTAATGATAACGGATTTCTTAATGTTAATCTGAGTTGATTCCAGCTCTCTTCAGCACTGAGCAATGTTCACAAAATGAAATAGTGTGTACCGAGACCTTCCGTTGTCAGAATTAACAGACTCCATTGACGGGAGGAACATGCTACTTGTTACATGTCGCTTGTTTACTTTGCCCCATGTGAACGTGATGCCAAGAAGAAAAACATAAAGACAGGAAAAAGATCCAAGTTTTAATTGATATCCACATTTTCATTTGTATTTTTCAGCGACTTAATGACCTTCAGGCTACTTTAATAAATATGTCAGCACTCTGTGAAATAGGCATAAGAAAACTCTTCCAGCAGATTTTGTTTTGTTTTTAAGAATATTGAATTCAAAAGTCAACTTGATTTATAACCCATTAGGCTCCAATGTTCTCTGGGGGTGGAGCCATCAAAATTCAGGTTAATCTTCTTCAGTTGGCGCTGGTGATGGGCAGGCTGTCAGAGTTACTCTGATAGAGCCATAATCCAAACAGCCAATCAGGTCGCCTCTTCTGTTCCCCTAGTCAGTGGGTTGCCAGGGCGTAAAAGCACATCACATTGTTAACCACAGACTTCCTTGGGAATACGTAGACAAAATAAACTCTCCTGTGAAACTCATTTTGGGAAACATTAAAAGCTGAAATCCCTGATTTAAAAAAAAAAAAAAGAAAGAAAGGAAAGAAAGAAAGAAAGAAAGAAAGAAAGAAAGAAAGAAAGAAAGAAAGAAAGAAAGAAAGAAAGAAAAGTGATCATCAGAAATATTAGTTTTTAGAAGGAAAAAAAACTATGATATAAGCTTCTGCTTTTAGCTTATTCACATTTATTTGTTTTTTTATCCCTTGGTTGCCTTCAAAAATCTGACTCACTTTTTTTTAGTTATTTTTATATTTCAGTATGGTTCAATTTACATGTTCTGTTACTGCAATTATGATGAAAAATGGCAACTCAGTTCTAGAGTAGCGTTTAAATGTATGTATTATCTAAAAGAAGAGATATTGTCTTTTAATCAGAGCAATTATTAAAATATGAAGTTAGATTCCTGACAAACCAAATGTTTATATTGACAGAAAATAAAGGCCTAAGTGATTATTCTGCCCTCCCATTACCAAACATTGAGTATATTATTAATTAATGTGTAAAGTCAGAGAAGGATAAAATACACGGCATGGACTCATTTTATTTTCTTATCACCTCTATGCTGTCTTGAATTATGCACTTTGCACGTCTTATCTGATGTGCATGACTTGATCAGGCAGTACTTCTAGACTCCGTTTTATGAATGAGACTACCGAGGCTCAGAGAAGTTAAGTAAATTTCATATTGATGCACAGCTAGATTGGAAGCAAAGTCTGTTTACAGAGCCTCTGATATTTCTCACTACATTCTGCCACCAATACTATGTGAGCATGTGCTGCTCTGGTTTTGTACCAAACCCAGCTCCCTATGCATCTGTGAAATCAAACTAGATTTCAAAATGAATGTTCATTATGCAGCATGAATCTTCATCGTACCCATCATGGATAGCTAGAACTTTGAGATATTTAATTCAGATGTTTTAGTAATTATTAAGCAAATAGGTCATAGAATGGGTATGTCCTATATCTAGATATGTTATAATTCCACCTCCTCACGAGGGTCCCTTCCATCTCTGGAAAACGAAGTAGCCATTTGTTCTCATTTGAAATACTACAATATTCACACACTCTGCTGAACAGTTGCATTGTACCCTGGATTCTACATTTAGCGCATAATTCCACATCTCTTTGTCCTGCTTCTTGATCAGGCAACAGTCGTACATCAGGGCATGAGCTGCCCATGCTCCCACAATAGCTCATATCACCATCACAAAGCTCTGCCCTTAGTCGAGAGCATGATAACATTATTCAGGCCTAGCAGGCTTCCTTATCTGGTGTCCTAGGACACAGAAAATTAAAAAGTAGGCTTTAGAAGGAGTATTACCCAAGATATTTAAGGAACTACTAAGAGCCAGCACTGGTTGCCTAATAGGGAGGCGGATGAGATAAATCTTTATGAGGATGATGAGAAATTCAAATAAAGAGAAACAAGGAACAAATGAGAAGACTGGAATGAAACAAGCCTGGGTTATTGCCTTAGTTGAGGTAATATTGGCTCACGTAACAAACAACAACAGAACTCCTCAGATTTCAGTGACCTTGCTTAAGACAATAGAAATTTGTTCCTGGCAGGACAAACAAATGACATAATGGTTACATCGCTGGATTCCCACATGATCGACCACAGTTTGAATCCTGGACCCAGTGGCTTGAAACTCACATTAGGTGTGCATGCATGTATACCCCAAATCCAGAGAGAATAGTGGGGAAGGGAGATTCTTCTCCACAAGATGATTGTGGGTTCTAGGTTTCTTTCACTGTATAGATCCACCAAACACAGCATTATACACATGTCTTTGTAGAAGGCACACAAAAAATGAATGGAATAATCCTACCACATCATATCTGCTCACATTTCACTGGTGAGAACAAGTTAAATGGCCACATCTGGGTGTAAAGGACTCTGGGAAATGTAGTCCCTGTCTGGCCTGCTATCTCCCAGCATGGAGGAAGTGGAAGAATTTAGGAACAGCAATACTATTGGTGAGCATGTAAATAGCTTAAGATTTTTTAATAGCTTCTGAAGATAATTCATTATTAAACAGTTAATACATAGAACTATTGTATGAGTCTATGGTTGGAATGTTTTTTGAACCCTCCATAATTCATGTTGAAATGTAATCTCCAATGCAACAGTATTGGAAGGGATTGCTTTTAAGATGCAATTAGGTCATGAGGACTCCTCACTTTATTAATGGGATAGGTGGCCCCTTGAAAGGACTTGCCCAAGGGAGTTCTTCCTTTTGCCCTCTACCTTCTGGATACAGTGTTCATCTTGGTTTTTTTGTTGTTTGTTTTTTGTTTATTTTTAAAGGTTTTTGCCTTCAGGTTTATGTGCTTGCCAGACAGAAAGACAGAGAAAGTGAGAGGGAAAGTGAGAAATCACCTCTCCCCCAGGGGGAAGGGCCATGCCGCAATCCCTTCTCCTCTATTTTCCTCCCGGATCTTGGGGACACGCACATGCACACCACATGGTGATGGACAGGCTGTCAGAGTTACTCATGAGTTTCAAGCCACTGAGTCTGGGACTCGAACCATGGTTGGCCATGTAGTAGTCCAGCAACATAACTGCTACACCATCTGCCGGACCCCAGAATACACATTTATTAAGGCACCATCTTGGAAACAGGAGCAGCCTTAACAAATGCCGACTTCTTAAAAAATTTCTGTTCTTTTTTTTTTTAGAGGTTTTCGCTATAGGGCACGTGCGCTTGCCAGACAGACAGATAGAGACAGAGAGACTGAAAGCGAGAAATCACTCCCCCAGGGGGGACGGCCATGCCACAATCCCTTATCCTCCATTCTCCTCTCTGGATCCTGGGCACACACACACACACATGCCCAGCGTGAGTTTTAAGCCACTGGTCCGGGACGCGAACCGTGGTCAACTACATGGGAGTCCACCAACATAGCCATTACGCTAACTGCTGGCCTCAAATTTCTGTTCTTTTAAAAGTACCCAGTCTGGGTGTCTCAGCAGTGCAGTGGTAATGTGCTGCTCAAGCACATTCGAGATAGATTCGGTTTCGTGGTCTACCTGTACACACTGGCACACACACCTATGATCCCGGCTGACTTGGAAGGCAGGGGTACTCCTGGCATGAGGCTTTGTTGAGAGAGCTTGGCTTTCTTTCAGTTTCCGTCTGTGTCTCTCACTCTTGATGAAAGATATAAATAAGCTAAAAGCATTTTCTCTGCGAATGTCCCAGCCTGTGGCCTGTTACAGGTCCCATCCTGTAACAACAGCACAGATGGACTAAGGCAGCTGGCTCCACTGCTGGCTGTTCACAAAACACACATTCTCTGTCTCCTTGTCCTGCTCCTCTCTCCTCTGTAGGTCAAATGTCAATGCTTGTTATCCCAAATGCCCCCACTAGCTAGGAGAGGCCATTTAACAATGTCCTGACCAGGGAAATCTGAGTGGAACTCACCACCAGCACCTGGGGCAGAGTCTGCTATTGAAATAACATTCAGAGAAGCTCGCATGCTTTCATCCTACCTTCAACTCCAAGGCGTCTTAAAATCATGCTCACACTTGGGACCAGCAGTTAGCGTAATGGCTGTGTCGCTGGACTCCCACATAGTCGATCGCGGTTCAAGTCCCAGACCCGGTGGCTTGAAACTCACACCAGGTGCGTGTATATGTGTGCCCAAGATCCCGAGAGGAGAATGGAGGAGAGGGGATTGCAGCGTGACCATCCCCCCCTGGGGGGTGACTTCTCGCTTTCTGTCTCTCTCTGTCTGTCTGGCAAGCACATGCACCCTATAGCAAAAAAAAAAAAAAAAAAAAAAACGTGCTCACAATCATATGAACTTTAAAGGAAAGGCCAAGAGAATTGTAATGTTGGTGACCTGCATTCCTAAAATAAGCCACTGAACCAACACTTGCAACCTCCTACCTCTTAGCTCCTTATGACAGACAGACAAAAACTGCCTACCTTTATGACATGGTTAGTCGGCTCCTCTCTTACTCAAAGCCAACTACGTACCTCAAATACACACATTGTGTTCATTCCAAATAGAATTTAAAAATTAAGATAACAACATTCTCATTCCTAATGAACTGTTTAAAATATATTGATATGAAAATGGGAAATTTTAACAATTTATGTGTAAATGTAGAAAATTACTTATACAAGATAGCCAATTTTCTACAATACTGATCCCTTAAAATATCATTGTATTCACTTTTCAACACATACATGTGTGCTTATACTATTTCATATGTGATTAATACACATTTACTTGACGTGAAAAATTAGTATTTTCAATGTCTTTTTCAACTCAGTCTGTATTTAAAACCCAACACTTCTGTCACACAAGAAGTAAAATAATGTAAGGGTATAACAGCACATTTTCTGTTTAAACTATGGATAATACAAAACTTCCCTGG
The DNA here is from genome assembly GCF_000334495.1 of Tupaia belangeri chinensis. NCBI lineage: Eukaryota > Metazoa > Chordata > Mammalia > Scandentia > Tupaiidae > Tupaia > Tupaia belangeri. Next base: position 2,661,882 of record NW_006203686.1, read on the forward strand.
AGCTCGGTGTGATTGTCTTGAATAAACATAATAATAATAACAGAGTTTATAATTTGTTTAAAGTAAAAATGTGTCTATTTGTTTCCTGGAAACAATAAATTAACACACTGATATAAGCAGTTGTCCAATAGGTAACACCTTTCTCTGAAGAACCTCAAGGACTTTTCAGTATTAGGTCAACTATTCTCATTTCCAGTCATTAATGGGTATCTAGGGCAGGACTGGAAAAGCCTTTATGACTTCATCTTGTGGTCTTGAGGGTCATGAATGTCGGGCAAAAGCCAGTGGCTCATGTAAGTGGTAGCCACAGCCCTGCTACACCGGGCCCAGGATGATCCAGTGCACAGGAAGCACTTATCTGTTCAGAACTGTCTCAAGCCCCAAAGATGCAGCTATGCATAAGGTAGACACCATCCTTGCTCTCTTGAAGATGGAATAGACAATAAGCATGTTCACATACAAATAAATAATTTCAGATAGTGAACAACGCTATATAGAAGATAAAGCAAGACAACGATATATAAGAGGTGGGTTTTGTGGCATTGGCTACATTCACTGGAGAGACCACAGAACATTTCTGTGGATGTGGCATTTACGCTGAAACTAGAACAATGAAAAGTATGTAGCCATGTGGAAATAATATTCCAGAGGAAACAGCGAATACAAAGTCTCTACAGCTAGAATGAGCTTGACATATTCCAAGAGTGGGAAAAGGAGCAGGGTATCAGTCAGTTTGGGCTATGATAATGTTATGTAACAGATTGTCCCAAAATTCATTGGCTTAAAATATGAACAATTATTTTTGGTTTTGTTTTTGTATTTGCTCATAGGTCTATAGATCACTTGGGGTCACTTCATCTCAGACTCGGGGTGAGCTGGGTTTCATCTAGAATTTGGGTCAGGTGCAGGTTTCCCCCACATGTTCTTCTGAGTCCAGACTGAAGGGGTTGAAATTCCCCAAGGCATGTTCTTTTCACGGCATGTCACAGGCCCGAGAGAGGTCAACTCAGCCTTGTAAGTACATTTGCAACTTCCACAAACATCAGAAAACAAAGAACATAAATGGTCAAGTCCAAATCCAGGGGAAGAGGGAGAGACCACAGCCCACTTTTGTGCACTGCAAGGTCATATGACAGAAGAGAGAGTAAAGAACTAAGAAAAATACTTCCAGCTATTGCCGTTGACATGGACAGAATGTTGTGAATAAATGGAAATTTTACAGGTTTATAGGAGAAGGAGCAAAAGCCAGATGGCATAGGATTTTGTGAGCATGATAATCATTTTGAATTTTATTGTAAATACCATAACAAAACAGAGAGGTTTTACACAGGAAAGGCATTTGATCCAATTGATGTTATGAAAGGTCACCAGGCTAGGGACCAGCCCTGTAGCCTAGTGATAAAGGGAGCTGGGGACCAGCAGGTGGCATAGTGGGTGGTACACGTGCATGTCCAAAATCCCAGGAGGAGAAAGGACTGTGGCTTGGCCATCCCCCTTGTGGGCTAATTTCTCACTTTGCCTCTTATTGTCTCTCTCTGTGCATGCAAATGCATGTACCCAATGGAAAAGAAAAACAAAAACAAGACAAACAACAACAACAAAAAACAACACCTAAAACAGGGATCGCGATCTCACATAGATAACTGAGGTTGAGAACCTAGGCCTGATGGCTTCAATGACATACCAGGTGCATGTTGGATACATGCCCCAGATCCTGACAGAATGGAGGAATGCAGGAAAAGGGATCACAGCTTCACCATGCCCAGTGCAGGGAGGTGCTTTCTCTCTTT
>NW_006203686.1:2663776-2721671 GCF_000334495.1 Tupaia belangeri chinensis
GGGAACTTACAAGCTCATGGAAGCCCAGAGATCTGAAAAGAGATAGCTGTCCTAGAACAGGGGAATGGAATTTGACACAATGATGGCAGTAGGAAAGTTACAAAAAAATAAAAAAATTAAAAAAAAATCCAACTGTAGTTGCATTTTAGAAGTTTAATAAAATTTACCTAGTTTTACTATATGAGAAAAGAAGAAAATCAAAGACAATGCCCAGGTTTTTGCTTGACCAGAAGAGTAGAGAGTGGTTTGGGATGATGAGGAGGAGCACTTCAGAGTGGATTACTAGAGTGGGTCTTAGTGTCCAGAAACTTTCTTGGGACATATTAAAATTGAAACAGCAGGCAAAAGCAGATTGCATAATGGTTACATCACTGGATTCCCACGTAGTAGACCATGGTTCAAGTCCTGGACACAGTGTCTTAAAACTCAACACCAGGCACATGTGTGTGTGTGCCCAAGATCCCAAGAGGAGAATGGGACTGAATCATGGCCATTGCCCTTGGGAGGTGATTTCTTGCTTTCTGTCTCACTGTCTCTCCAGCAAGCACACGTACCCTATAGCAAAAATCTCTCTCTCTCAAAAAAAAATTAAACAGCAATTAGACACACAAGTAGAGATGTTTAGTCAGCAGTTAAGTTAACCAGTTGGGCATCAATAGAAAGCGTGACTGGATATATCAATTTGTAAGTCTTCAGCATATAGAAAGTAGTTACTGTCATTGGACTAGATGAGGGAAATATGAAAGAAAAAGTGAATATTATTTAAAAAAAAAAAAGCATAGGACAAGGCCAGTCTCATGGCATGATGGTAAGGGAAGCTGAGTCCCACATAGCCAAACACAGTTTGAATCTCAGCCCTGGAACCTGAAAAGCATGCCTGACATGTGTGCATGTGTGCCCAAGGTCCTAACAGGATGGAGAAGTGGAGGAGAAGGGAGTGTAGTATGACTATGCCCTATTAGGAGATGCTTATGCTTTCTTCCTCGCCTCTCTGGCAAGTACATGTGTCACTTGTATGTGTGTATATATATGTGTGTGTGTGTGTGTGTGTGTGTGTGTGTGTGTGTATGTGTGTGTATGTATGTGTGTGTGTATGTGTGTGTGTGTATATATGTATGTGTGTGTGTGTGTATTGTGTGTATATATGTATGTGTGTGTGTGTGTATATATATATTTATTTATTTATTTATTTATTTAAAAATTTTAATAAAAGAAAGGAAGAAAATCTTTGAGTTAAGGAGAAGGATTGGAACCCAAAACAAGAGACAAGGGACTGACCTTAATTAGGAACAGGAATCCATAAAAATAAAGATGGTAAGTCCTGAAATCAAATGCATTAAGTTGTGGATCTTGGAAGGAGAAAGTAGGTTGTGCTAGTCTGGTTGTGTTCCTAAACCAGCACCTTCCAGGGAAGCCTACAGTATGCCCAAGTTCAGCCCTCAGGCACATAGCCAGAAGAGCATACAATCATCTCTCCGTGGTTCTCCTAAGATCCCACTCAACCCAAATTGACTGCCTGCTTGCTGGCCCAGGAAGAAAGTTATAGAAAGAATTCCAACAAGAGTGGCTTCCAAGGGATCAGCTGATACAGAGCAACATCAGAAAAACATCCTAAAGGGCCCAGCCAGCTGCTTAGCCAAGGGGAGAACAAAACATTGCAATTATAATTAATTTCGAGCCTCCTTCATTGCCCAGCGATCTTTAGCTTCATTCGTGCGTCACAATCCAGGCCTGAGGTCATGTTCTTTCTGGCTCCCTCAGTAACTGGTAGCAAGACATACAAATTGTTTCCACTGGGATGTGATCATCTCACACCATGCTCTGCCTTTTAAGGCTGAGATACTCCCTTAACTATCAGGAGCACATTATCCTTCTCGGAGATTTTCTACAAAGACAAGAAAGTCACCTTGGCCCATGTTTTACCTGCCCCTGCGGCAACCCAAATATAAGAAAGGTGTACAAAGGCTCTGACCCTTTCCTTGATTAGAGATATCTCTACATTGGAGTTTCTCCACCGCAATACAATTGACATTTGGGGTCGGATTATTCATTGGAGGAACTGTCCTTTATATGAATATGTTTAGCGCTATCTCCAGCCTCCATCACCAGATACCAACAGCCTGCCTTCCCCAGTTATTACAATCAAAACAGTCTCCAGACATTTTTCACACGTACCCTAGGGAGGAAAATCACCTCCATTTGAGATCCATTGGTTTAAAGGGTCTCCCTGTTGAAAAGCCCTGCTGGAAATAATTATAGTCTCTGTTTCAAATTAGTCTGAATTCAATTCTTCCCTCTACTCAATCCTGCTGTCATAATTCCTTCGAAGGTACTACTCCTGAGAGTACCCAAGCAACTACACGCAAATCTCCATCATGGTTCTTTTGGTGGGAGTTTAACCTTGACAGTGATCCTAAGGAGAAGTCTTTGGAAGAGTCTGAGTTAGATCACCCACCACACAGCAGAGTCCCATTATTGATTGATGGAGTATAATAGACTGTAATATAGAGTATTAGTAAAATTGTCAAACACAAAATTTTCACCAGTGGTGAACTCTCAAGGGAATCAGGCAAAAGGGAATAAACTGGTTTGTGCAATATCAGGTGTTTGAGAAGTCAGAGAAAGTAGTAATGGAAGTTCTATGAAATCAAGTAGTTGGTACTAGAGGTACTTGATGCACTGGAGAAAGACAATAAAAGTCTTGGGGTGATTGATCATCAGTTTAGACACTGCCTCATTACCTACTTGTCTCCTTTAGTTATTGGGCAGCAAGAGCTGGAAACCAAGCTAGTTCAATAACTAGCACTAAGCATACAAATGCCTGGCCTTCTTGCCTCAGTTTGGAACTTACCTGAAGACATAGCTCAGCCTCAGAACCCCCTGGATCTCCTGAGGGTGCCATTGCAGCTACATAACTACCAACCTTCTCCCTCCACTCAGTCCTACTTCCCGGCTCTCCTTACAGGATCTATTGCTAAGAAAACCTCCCCAGAAACCGCCTATATACAAATATTCATCCAGATAATTTTCAGAGGACCTGTTTCATGATGCTGCTCTTAAAAATTCCTTGGCCCACTCAATGTTTTGTTTTTTTCTCCTACCTCTTGTTTTATTCATTTTCCTTACATTTCAAAAATCCTTGAAAACATATTTCTTATCCATACTTTTCATTTACTATCCTCTCCCCACGCCCTTCCACTGAAATACCTATCATCAAGATAATCAACACCCATTTTGCAAAACCTTCTAGATTATCTCTCCTACCTTCTTGCGGTTCTGAGACTGCAAGAGTCAGATGGTAACTTCCACTGCCCCTCCCTAGAAAGTACTACTGCTCATCTCTTGTTCTGACATAACACTGGTTTACCGGGGAAGGAAGATCCATATTCTCAGGGACAAAGAACCAAATCATAGAGTGATTTTGTTTACTGGATCACCTATTGAATTTTCTCGTAGACTTGCAAACCCCGGGGATAGAATACTTCATAAAACTTTTTCACTTCTAGTTTGAAGAGGGTGAGAGGCTCAGACTAGGTGGTACAAATTGGAGGGTTGTGCCGTGGCTGAAGTCACACGGGAGTCCTGGGTTCAATACCCAGGCCCACGTAAAACAGTCTGTGTGTGGTGGCATCTGGGATCCTAGCTAACAGGAGGATCGCAATGGTGAGGCCCTGTCAAAAATACCTCCCTCTCCCCCAACCATCAAGTCTCTCTCTCAAAGAAAAGAAAAGGAAAGAGATAAGAACTTTCTCAGAAAACCATTATATTATTGTGTTCGGGGTTCCAAAGGGTTGTAAATTACTGCCTCAATCATCTAGTCTCCCCCAAATTTACTCCCACACTCTTAGCTTAATTGTCAAGCACATTACTTGTGCATCTCTGGGCTTGTCTGTCAATTACCAAATGAGTTACTTAGCACATATGTAATTAATTGGCAAAGCCAAACACTGAACTTCATAGTTTAATTCTGATTGTACTTGGCTCCTCTGCAGAAGCTCCAATGTTTTGGCAGTTTGCCTACATGAATTCTGTAGTTAAATATTTTTTGATTACATATACAAGGCAAGTTTGATTAAGTATCTCTTAAAACCTTCACACACGAGTCTGGAAGAGTGATGCAGCCACTGTTTTTAAACTGCAAAATCATTCCCATTTCACATCAGTTCTGTTTCTACCCATCCCACCAACATTGTTGCTATTTTCTAATATATGATACGCTAAACATTGGCTTTTTTGTAAACAAATGTTTAAAGTTCCAATAAATGCTTCAGTGTATTCTGGCTCCAATGTCTCAGTGAGCTTTCCAATTCAATGAGATTGTAAAATAACAGAGTAACTCTAAGGAATTAACCAGCTTTTTTAAAGGGGATATTATTGGGACCAGCAGATGGCATAACAGTTATGTCGCTAGACTCTCATGCAGTCAACCATGGTTTGAGTCCCAGACCGGGTGGCTTAAAACGCATGCCGGGCACATGTTCACATCTGCCTAAAACCCCAAGAGGAGAATGGAGAAGAGACTGCTGTGCAACCATCCTCCCTGTGGGGTGACTTCTCACCTTCTGACTCTCTGTCTCTCACTGTCTCTCCAACAAGCACACATGCCATGTAGCAAAAATCTCTTATAAAACGGGGGTATTATTTGCATTTTCTTTAAGAAACGGGTGCTCCTATTTTACCAAAATGCCATTTTCTATGATGTACAGAGATTTTGTCTTATGCTCTTCTGTCTTTTCTCACGAATCCATATGAAGAATAAGGACAAAGCACTTGAGAGGGATTTGAGGGTAAAGAAGAGCCATTACATTAGGAAAGACTTACTTCCTTGGGTTCCATTTCCTCCACTGATAACTGTTTAGATCAGTAAGCAGTAGTGGTCACAAGAGAAACTCCCTCTCTTATCCCCTGGCCTCACTCCTACCCCTACATACATACAACTCCGCTTTACTGGAAGAATTTCTACTTATCCACTAAGAAACAGATGTACTCTCATCTTTGTATTGAGGACACAAGTAATTTCCCTCTATTCATTTCTCACCCTGTCATATATTTTACTGTTCACAATGTTATGTGTGTATATCTATCTATCTATACACATGTGTATAGATAGATAGATAGATCTATATATCTATATATAGATACATATATACACACATACACACATATATATACACACACACACATACATATATATATAGCTACTTACCATTTTTATTGGTTGTTTATATATCTATTTCTTCTAGAATTCAGGATTCTCAAGGGTAAAGACCAAGTTTTTTTCTATGATATTCAGTGCATTACATTCCATACATAATAAATGATGAATACCTTGGTGCCAAACTGAGTAAATGAAGCAGGATTTGTTGACTAATATACAAGAAAATAAATAGTACTGATAAAAGAGAAAATAAATATCTAGATATATAAGATATACTGAAAGAACTGGCTAAATGCTGTATTAGTTCTTTTCTTCCAAGATGTGATGATTGTCTCCTTGAATGGGGAGACTAGTGGCCAAAATGCAAAACCTCCTCCTGAGAAGACCCTATCTCATAGGGCCTTGATTTTCACTGAGATAAGAGAAAGGAACTGTGACCAGGGGCCAAGACAGACTACATAGGGTCATCTCTCTTATTCTCAGTATGTAGAGCCATATCTGGGATCAACAGACACTGTCCACATCCTAAAAGAGGAAAATGGAAGCAGCAAGGTAGAACAGAAGCAAGCTCTCATGGTAGAACAGCTCTTCTTATCCTCGGAGAAGAATGACAACTTTGATTCAACTTGTCAGAAGACACACTTAGAGGTTAAATTCAGAATGGTGATTTGGCCACTAACATACATTGCATTTGGTGTTTACTATAGATGAGAAATAAAATCTATCTCAAAGGAAGTTGGTTAAACAAAATTTGAAGATGGTTGGACCATAGTGAGGGATCCAGGACATTCCAGGAAGGAAATAAGCCATGTTAGGTTCAAGAAAAAAGAGAAATAATAGAATGACCAGGACTGTATTTTCCAGAGGGTGTTCCAGACCAAGATCCAGAAAGGTGCTCTGTGAGTAAGGGTTCAGAGTCCAGCAAACAGCAAACTCTGCCCCAACTTGGTACACAATCAACTTGACTCCTTGTAGGTAATTTCTCATTTTCCATGGATACAACTTTTTTAAAATTATTAATGCATTTTATTTTAGTTTAGTTTCTTTTATACATTCAATCACTATATATTACTTAGCTTATAAAGTGAATTTCCCAAGAATACACTTCACACCAGTAGAGTTAAGGATACTACACACATTATCATCAACAGATAATACAACTTTTAAAAAGAAACATTGTATCTAAATTCCAACATGACAGTTGATTCTCCAGATAAACAAGGAAGATCTACCTTGGTGGGGCTTTGTCCTTGACTGGCCCTAAGTTATCTTACATTATTTTGAAGGGACTTTAACTCCTCAGGGGACACCTGATTTTTAACTTCTGGAATAAAAATCTCTCCAGTGTGAACTTGCTGGTTCAGGTGACGCAGGTGATCACAATAACCTAAAGTAATTAGTAGTTGAACTTACTTATTTCAAAAAACTCCACTCAAGCATTTTCCAAAGTGAATCCCATGGGACCTTAATAGGTATTTGAGTGGAGAGGAGGTTCTCTGTGGTAAAACATTCTTGTCTATGGTTATGGAGAATTTTTCTCTGCAGTCTTTTGTGATGCCTTTACAATGCACTGGCATTTTCCAATTCCAGTCTCATCCCCCTCCTCAGCACTGTCCCTGACTTTTATATGTTGCCAGTAAGTGGTAACAAAAGTAAATAACAAAGCCAAGTATCTCTCAATCATCTATGAGGCCAAAGACCTCACTTGCTCAAATCATCAGAAATTCACTTAAGAATATCCACCTCAGTGAAACCACCATCCACAAGAAAATTATAAGCAACTTCAGGACTGAGCCCAGCCCTGACTGTCAAGGATAGAGGAAATGGGAAATGGGACACAATTTTAACACAGTTAAGCTGACAGGGAAAATACCTTCAGAGATACTCATTACCTTTTCCCATGGGCAGGCAGGGCATGATTTTCCCTGGAGGCACTACCATTTTTTCTACCCAAAATCTGAAGGCTGCTATTCTAGTCCATTCTATTGCTAATGAAAGAAAATACCTGAGTCTGGATAATTTAACAAAATAGACTTTTATTCACTTCATGTTTGGAAGTTCAAGGTCCAGGACCATACTTGCTGAGGGTGTCCAGGCTGCTTTATAGCATAGTAGAAGACAGAAGAGTATCAGTCTGTGTTACATATCTATTTCCTCTTGCTATGAACTAGTCAGAACTTAATCATAGGGTCTCCACCCTGATGCCTGGTTACTTCTCAAATACCCCACTTTTCAGTACCATAATAAGATTTATTTTTCACCCTCTTAATTCTGTCACAAATAAATCTCAATACCAGAATTAAGGTAGGGGTTGAGGAAGCACCCAAACCACATAGCAGCTTCCAGGTTTTACCTTTGAAAACAAAGTTCTTAGAAATCCAGTTGTTCTTGAACTTATAGCTTAGAATTCAGAACATTTGGTTTTCTTGGTTAAAGAAGACCAGAAGCACCTTTCTTGCCTTAATACTCCTTGTTTTCCCCAGTAATTTCTCCAGGAGTATTTATACCTTACAGCTCATGAGAATTCTGGGTGAGCTTAATGTCCTTCTTAACAAGTCATTGTCGTAGGGATAAACTTAGAAATTTACGCTTTTGGAATTTGAAGTCACTGATGGAACCAACCCAAATGTCCAGGAATAGATGAATGGATTGGAAAAGATTGGCACATATACTCTACAAAATACTATTCAGCCATAATAAAACAACAAGACCCTGGCATTCAATAGAAAGTGGATGAATATGGAAGGTTTGCTGCTGAGTGAAGCAGGCCAGGCTATGAAAGAGAGACATTGTGTCTTCACTTAACGTATACCAACTGTCCGCACTCTATGATGGAAACTGAGAGATTGGAGGACATAGAAGCATTGGAAATGGATATAGATTCTGGAGATAATATGGGAGAAGGAGAGAAGGAAGGGAAGAGTATAGGGAAGGAAATTAAGGTAGAAATTAGAGAGGCAGGACATTTTGGAACACAGAAATGGTTATTATCTGTTGATAATGTATTTTGTATCCTCAACTGGACTGGTGTGAAGTATATTCATATTGGGCAAATTCAACTTACAAGTAAAGTGATGTATAGTGATTAAATGTATAAAATTTTTAAAAATAATAAATTAATTAAATTTTTAAAAGTATTTGAAGTCATTGTACAGTTTCTCTTTTCAACCATTTTCTGTCAGAAAGTAAGAAAAGTGCTAAATTTCAAATTCTAAAAGCATAAGTTTCTAAGTTTATCACTTTTCTTTAGTAAGAAAATTAAAGAAAGCCCACAGAAGTTAGGAACGTACCCAGTGACCCATAGCTATAAATATTTTGAAATCACTGGAATAGATAATGCATTTTGAAGAGAAAAAAATTATGTGATATCTAAACCTCAAGGAAAAACATTGGTATACTTTCATTATGTAATATAAGTTTTTATTATGAACAGAAAACCAAATCTTAATAATGAGCCTTAAGAGTTAGTCCCTACTATAAAATGTACAGTCCTAAAAATTGTCTTTGATCTAAAAAATCTTCTTATATTTTAGTTTGTTTTTGTATTTTAAAAATATTTTAAATAAAAAATTAAAAGCATTAATACTAAGACTCATGTAAATTATTAAAATTTATAAGAAAGGTGAAATTCTTTTCCAGATGATCAAAATCTGAAATTCATAATTCTGAGAGGCAGAGTATAAACAGGCATTGACTTTCTATTACGATTTTATGAGTTGAAAGTACAATATGAGTCCCAAATCTGGAGATTTCTTTCCATACAGTTTGCTCCTTTGAGTCACACAATAAAAGGAGGATTATTGAATTCAGAGTGCCACCATTTTCTCATCCTTTTGCCCACTATTTTAATTTATTCTCTATTGCTCAGTAACTTAATAATGAAATATCTGAGTCTGGGTAATTTATGAAGAATAGGGGTTCATAAGTTTACTGTTTTTCTTTTCTTTTTTTTTTTTTTGAAGAGGTTTTTGATATAGGGCGTGTGCGCTCGCCAGACAGACGGAGAGAGACAGACAGAAATCGAGAAATCACCCCCCATGGGGGATGGCCACGCTGCAATCCCTTCTCCTCCATTCTCCTCTCAGGATCTTGGGCACGGACGCACACGCCTGGTGTGAGTTTTAAGCCACCGGGTCCGGGACACAAACCTCGGTCGACTACATGGGAGCCCAGCGACAGCCATTACGCTAACTGCTGGTCCCAAGCTTACTGTTTTGAAGGCCCAAAGTTAAGGCGTTGCATCTGGGGAGGGTCTCCTTGTTGGTGGGCACTCTGCAGTTCAAGATGTGTAAGACAGCATGTGGTAAGACAGAACAACAGCAGAGCAGATGTGCTGTGTGTTCTCTTATAAAACTTCAAGAAATCAATAGTGAGGACCTCATCCTAGTGACTTCATTCAATTCTAATGACTTTCTGCAGCCCCTCCCCCCTTAGACACCAAAAGTGAATTAAGTTTTTACCCTCTTCATCTGATCACAATAGAAGCCAAATTCCAACATACAAATTTGGGGGGGAACACATTTAAAATATAGCACACACAAACCTGTCTGTGCTTCCCTCTTGCTTAACTCTTTTTCTATGTCCCAGTCAATTTTAAGTTATTTGAAGACAAGAAGCAAGAGTCATGTTTGGGACATATAAGAAAATCTTTAATTATATGGCAAAGGGATAGGAGTGAATAATGGCTAAAGAAACTCCTATAACATGAGAAGAAGATTGAATCCTCTATGGGAGCTGAGATCTAGTGCTTTCAGGGACTAAGAGAAATGAAAATTTTCTACTGAGAATTCACCTGGTGTAGTCCCTTCTCTCCTTCCCTCTGTCTCACTGTCTCTGCCTTTTAATTTTTTTTAACTTTCTTTTTAAAAATTTTTTAAGGTAAAGTATTTTCTTGGCTCTGAAATACTTCTTTACCTTGCTTATAATCCCTTTACTCCTCCCATTTAGGAAAGGCAAAAGGACAGGCCTTCAGAAAAAGACTCCTCCATGGGAGTTGAGATCTAGTGCTTTTGCATAGTATGCTTGCATCATATGGTTTTTATTTTTTGTTTTTTTTAAAATAAATAAATTGGGAACCAGCAGTTAGCGTAATGGCTATGTCGCTGGACTCCCACGTAGTCGACCGCGGTTCGTGTCCCGGACCCGGTGGCTTAAAACTCACGCCGGGCGCGTGTGCGTGTGTGCCCAAGATCCCGAGAGGAGAATGGAGGAGAAGGGATTGCGGCGTGACCATCCCCCCTGGGGGGTGATTTCTCGCTTTCTATCTCTATGTCTCTCTCTGTCTGTCTGGCGAGCGCACGCGCCCTACAGTGAAAATCTCTCCAAAAATAAATAAATAAATAAATAAATAGAGTTTTTTTTCTTTTTTCTTCCTCCTTTTCTGTTTTCTTACCCTTTTTCTTTTACCTCATTAGTGCTGCTCAGTCTCCACACACTGAGTGTCTAGACAGGTCTAAGTGAAACATAGCCAAGCATCTGAATACTATTAGGGTCAACATAGTCCTCAATTCCCACTAAATCTGCCACACAAAGGGAGAAAAACAAAATGGCAAAGAATTTGAAAATTACCTCCTCCTGCACACCTCTGATCACTCAGATTGAACTTCTAGAAAATAGAAAGAAATGAATAGCCTATCAGTTGACTAGAAATAACCACAGGGGCACAAGAAATATGAGAAACCAAGAAAATACCTCTTCCCCAATGGAAAAGAATAACTCCTCTTCATCCACAGACACTACAATGGAACACACAGAAATGTCTGTATGAAGAATTTAGAGTATTCATAGTGACAAAGCTAACAGAGAGAGAAGAGAAGAGGGACAATGAACTGCAGAAGAGGCAGGAGAAAAGAGCCAATGAGTTCCAGGATGTGAGGAAATTCTTACAAGGAAATACACACCATAAAAAAAGAATTGAATGGAACTATTAAGATGAAGACTATAATACAGGAAGTCAAAACCTCCCTTGAAAGTATTAAAAGCAGACTAGATCATATAGAAAGTCAAATCTGATGTAGAAGATAGAATCACTGGCCTAGAAAAATCCACCACGAAGACTGAGAAAATAGCTCCCCACCACTGCGAAACTGAGAATAATGTATGAGAAATACTAGATAATGTCCAAACATCTGGATCATTGGTATCCTAGAAAAGGAAGAAATTAATAAGGGCATTTATAATCTATTCCATGAAATCCTGGAAGAAAACTTTTGAAACCTAGAGGGGCATTCAAAGACCCAGACCCAAGAAACACAAAGGACCCCAAATAGGATCAACAAAGAAGATCTTCTCCAAGAAACATTATAGCCAGACTGACTAAAACCACAGACAAAGACAAGATACTAAGATTGGCAAGAGAGAAATGTCAAGTTACCTACAAAGGATATCCCACCAGGCTAACAGCAGACCACTCATCAGAAACAATGCAAGCAAGGAAATAATGGGAAAATATACTCAAAGTATTGAGTGAAAAACAATTTAAACTAAGAATTCCATATCCGACAAGTTTATCCTTCGTATGGGAAGAGAAGACAAGAACATTCTTGATAAACAAAACCTGAAAGAATTTACTGACACCAGAGCAGTTCTCTAAAAAGTTCTGAAGGGAGTTCTATTTCAGGAAAACTAAAGTCAGACACACAGAAATAAGAGTTCAAAAACAGTTAAGAAAATAGTCAGCTTAATGGTAGGAACAAGTCCAGAGTTGAACGTTGTCTTCCAGAATTTAAATGGAAAGGTCAGACCCCAACAGAAGATATATTAAGTATATGGGTCTGAACTAGTGAAATAGAATTTTATGAATTTTGACTAAAACATTACTGATCTTCTTCTATGCTTTGTTTTCCAGAGTTAAGGATTTTTGTCTTCTCTTGAGTTACGGACAAGTCCATGTACCTACTATTTTAACAGAATCCTAACCTGTTTCCTGGCTTTAAGTTTTAAGCAGTTCTCTTAACATTTTTAAATTTTGATTTATTAAAGCTAAAACTGCCTTTCTTGAAATTAAAAAAAAATACAAAAAAAAGAAACTGCTATTATGTTCTTCTATGAAATAGACAATGCAGTCATTAAAAAAAAATCTCCAAAAAGATTCATATGGTTTGATAAGGATCAATATATTTCTTACCAAAGCCGGTAGATGTAGAAGATGTAAGTTTACAGAAATAAAACTGTTTGGACCAGTAGTTGGAGTAATGGCTATGTTGCTGGACTCTCATATAGTCAACCACAGTTTGAGTCCTGGACCTGGTGGCTTAAACTCACGCCGGGTGCGTGTGTGTGCATGCCCAAGATCTTGAGAGGAGAATGGAGGAGAAGGGATTGCGGCATGGTCATCCCCCCTGGGGATAATTTCTCGCTCTCTCTCTTTCTCTCTCTCTCTGTCTTTCTGACGAGTGCACATGCCCTATAACAAAAAACAAACAAACTAACTAAAAACACTCTCGAATTAAAAATCCTCTCAAAAAAATAAAAACCTGTTAGTAACAACAATATGTTTATAAATTGGAGATGACATACTGGATTACAACCTTGGGCTCTTATAGCTTCATGCATTACTTAATAGAACATTGCATGGTGTTTGTAGTTAAATGAGTTTATAGCAGTGTGTTTCTTATTATACTATGGGTGTCCAGCCATCCTACACTTTTCCTTGTCTTTAGGGAGTCTGAAGTTAAAGAAATATCATCACTACACATAGCTAATGGAGGTCAACCACAAATGATTGGTTCAGCCAAGCTTCTGATGCTAAGAGCACACATAACAGCTAGGCAGCAGTCCTTTTGGAATATACCCTCAATGTTGTTATTTTTGCTTGAATTAAATGCACATGATATGACACCATTTATGATCCACCTAAAATTGATTTTCAAAGTTGCAGAGAAGAAAAAGGAAAATGAGAAGAAGAAAAATTGTGAAAATCAATTAGTATTGGATATTACTTTTCACTTCCCAAACTCTCAACAGAGAGCTGAGGATATCTGATTTTCTATTTAAAAAGGAAAAAGAAAACCTCAAAATAATACAGACTATAATTTCATTCTTGTTTCTACATTCCTACTGACATAAATGTGAAGACTAAGTGACAAAATATTTAAATTTGACTTTCTTCTTTTCTTTCAAGAATTCCTTAAAATTACCATTTGTGTGGCAAATACTGTGCATGGACAAAGACAGTTCTTGAATTGAGACAATTCAGTGTGATTCTAGAGTACTCTAGACACAGAAACTGTAATTCTCACTCTAATTAGCCATTATGGAAGTTTCTTTGTTTATACCATTACTTCTGTGCCCATTGAAGAGTAAGAATTAGGGATTTTTGCTACAGGGGAACATTATAAATATTTGCAGTTACATTATTGTCATCTTTTGTCTGAGAATGTTTGGTAGTTTTCAGTGAATATGAGCTTTTATAGTTAACTACACTTTAAATTTTTTGCAGCCAGAATACACACAGACCAATCTCCTTTAGTTCTTTTATTCTTCCTCTATTTCCTTTCTTTCCAGAACTTTCCCTGTGGCTGAAAGATCATTATTAGCAAAGAAATACTGACATTAGATATCCTGACTCTTTCTTCCTTCCAATGCTGCCTTAAATGCTCTCTGTCAGTACATAATATACTTAGAATAGAAGGCCAGTCAAAGTCATATTCTGTTCATTGGAACATTCTTAAGAGAGAAAAATAAAAATATATGATTCGAGACTTAAAGTGAGAGCTTGACTTGGTATCTTTTTATAGAAATCATTTTTCTTCAATTACTCTCAAATTAATGCCATTCATCTTTATTCTCTCCTAAAGGACAGCTGATTTTCCCATGATCTTAAAGCTATAGTGATGTCCATACCTTTTGCTTGAGTCTATCATCTCTCAATTAGATAGGCTTATCCCTGAAGAAAGTGTGACAAATTCAGCTTCTTACTTGAAACCCTTTCCTTTCATCATCACCAGTGACTAAATTATAGCAGATAACTGTATCTACTCAGACTCCAATCATATTACATAAATGCCTAAATTGTTATATATCCTTCATGACATGTTATTACTGTAATAATGTTCATCTTGTCAGTTTTTAGTCATAGTAATAGGGAATGTAATCCAGAAGAGAGTACTTGATGTATTAATCATTAATAAATCCGAAAAACGTGTTTGATCAAGGCTATCTTTTCCCTTTGTGTAGGTATTTGTTTTTTTAATAAGTTTTTTAGTAAGTTCTTCTGAAATTCATGATTTTCTCTCTCAAAGCTCTAAATAACCAGTGTTGATTTCAAAACAGGCACTTGCCAATATTTTGTTATTTATAGTAAATCCCTGGTTGGCATTTGCATTGGTAATCAATCTTTGTTTGTTGCTAAAACCATTCATAATTCCTCTGATATATTGTATATGATTTCATTGAGCAGAAGATAGTGCATGCAAATAAGTACACTCGGTTACAGAAAGCAGCTGTCAGAACACATTTATATTCCAACAGCAAAGAAGAAATAATCCCACAGTGGCTTCAATTCAAATTGGTATGATATTCTGATAATAAATTCCCTGCCCAGATGGAATCATTTTCTTTATCATAAACATTTTAAAACACTTTATCTGTGGTAAAGTAGTACAAGACTGAAACTAATTTTAGATATTTTAAATGAACCCCGAACAGAAAAAGCATCTTCGTTATATAGAATCCATTTTCTAAAAGTAGTTTAGAATTTTACAGACATCTCTCTTATCAAATTATTTAACAAAAAAGTTCATCAAATGATAATTTTGCTTGACTTGAAATGATCATTTTGTCTGACTTGAAACACCAAAAAAAAAAGAAAAGCACACCTAGTATTTTGATGAAATGTCTATCATCTGTTTTAATGACACTAGTCATTCTTTTAATACTAAAGAAATTCTGAAAATAGCTATTACTCTTTTGCTTTATTTAATAACTGATTAGAATTCTATTGTTAATTGTTTTATTGATTTGCTTTAAGAAATCAATTTATTTGTAATACTAAATTAAGGTTTTCATAATAAGGAATCTCTACTGTCACAAACATCTCATCCTCCTCCCCCACTGCCTTTAATGATCTCAGTATGCACAGGATCATGACCTTATAGAGAGCAGACATTGGATTCATCAAACCAATGGGTGGAAGCCAATTCCAGAATTGAAGTTAATCAGTTAGGAATTGCCAGCTTGCAGGAGGTAAAATTCAGTACCCGCTGGCTTACATCAACCATCAAGATGGCGTGCAGAGAGAGGGGCTGTCTTCAGAATTGCCAAAATTCAAATCCCACGAGCTTTTGAGATTAACGTCAACCCTTAAATTGTATCTGGAAGTAAACTGGAAAGGAGCCTGGTGTATTCAGCCTAAGTATTACATAACCAAATGGGCAATTCAGAAATCAATGAGTGTTTTTAGGCACTAGCAGATGTTTTGAACTATCTGGAAAAATAATCAACTCTATGCATAAACCAGGGGAAGTGCTCTAATGACATTGAAATATACTTGTCTGAAGGCCTGTGGACCAGTGCCTTCTCAGGTGTTGATCCTTACACCTTGAAAGACTAGAAAGACACAGACACATTTCTCCAAATAGGAGGGATGGCTGGCCAGAGTGCTTTCTTAGTGGGTGCTATGATTGACCTCCCAAGAACAAAATGGTGGGATGGTTTCAGCAAGATGAAAATGCTCATGAAGTCCTCACTGATTCATACTGGAAGATTAGATCACTGAGGTCAATCAGTCTATACTGTCACCTTCTGGCTGGAGGTCTGACTGGAAATCAGAAAGACCAGATCTTTTGGGAAGCCCATACTGTGCAACAGTGAAAGAGAAATGACCTGTCCAGGAAAATGGTTCACAAAAATAGAAATTTGATCTCAAAAAAAGAAAGTATAAAAAATATAGTTAAAAAATTAATATACAGAGACCCTCAAAATACTCAGACAAGGAACCATTTTAAATCTGAGATGTGTCTTGGAGGGTATAGGGAAGCTATGCTCTAAACTCCACCTTCCAGACCCCCGAAATACTCAGACAAGGTAGAGTGACCTCTGTCCTCTCTTTGTCTCTGTCTGTCTGTCTGTTTCATGCTATCTCTCTCTCTATCTCTATTTCTCTCTCTTTAATTTCTTTTTTTTAATTTTTAAATCACTTCTCCTCACCTTGGGCCTTTTCTTTATCTTGCTAATTTCAGAAACCATTTTAAATCTGGTGTGTCCTGGCATGTTCAGGGAAGTTATGCTCTAAACTCAATCTTCCAGACCTCCAAAAAACTCAGACAACATAGGACAACCTCTGTTCTCTCTCTGTCTCTGTTTATAATAGAATAATTATATTTATTAGTTTCTTAATAAGTATAATAAGATAATCTATTCCATGAAATCCTGAAAGAAACCTTTCCAAATCTAGAGAGGCATTCAAATATCCAGACCCAAGAAATACAAAGGACTCATAATAGAATCAACCCAAGAAGATCTTCTCCAAGGCACGTCATAGCCAGATTAGCAAACTCCACAGCTAAAGACAAGATACTAAAATTTGCAAGAGAGAAACATAAGATTACTTATGAAGGCTATCCCATCAGGCTAACATGAGACCTCTCGTCAGATACAATGTGAGCAAGGAAAGGATGGGGAATATATTCAAAGCGTTAAGTGAAAAATAGTTTCAACCAAGAACACTATATCCGGCAAGATTATCCTTCATATGGAAAGAAGGGATAAAAACACTCTCAGATAGACAAGACCTGAAAGAATTTGCCACTACCAGACCCACTCTTCAAGAAGTTCTGAAAGGAGAACTAGCAGTTAGCGTAATGGCTATGTCGCTGGACTCCCATGTAGTCGACTGCAGTTTGAGTCCCGGACCCGGTGGCTTAAAACTCACGCCGGGCGCATGTGCATGTGTGCCCAAGATCCCAAGAGGAGAATGGAGGAGAAGGGATTGCGGCGTGACCATTCCTCCTGGGGGGTGATTTCTCGCTTTCTGTCTCTGTGTCTCTCTCTGTCTGTCTGGCGAGCACATGCACCCCATAGCGAAAACCTCTCCAAAAAAAAAAAAAAAAAAAGAAGTTCTGAAAGGAGTGCTCTTCTAGGAAAACTGAAGACAAACATACAAAAATAAGAGAACAAAAAGTAACCAAGAAAATGACCAACTCAATGCTAGGGACAAAAAAATATCAATAATAACACTGAATGTTAACTTCCAGGATTTAAACAGAAAGGTCAGCCCACAGTGACACTGCACATTCGACAGAAGAGAGACTGAACTTAAGACTGAACTGATGAAATAGAATTTTATGATTTTTGAATATAACATTACTGACTTTTTTTAAACTATGCTTTGTTTTCCTAATTTAAGGATTTTGCTTTCTTTTGAGCTGTTGATACGTTCAGCAATTTGTTAAAATATTTTTCTTCTTGTATGTTGATTCTTTTACATGGAACATAAACTCTTCTTTCTTCCTGACCCCTCTGGAATTGGAAAATACTTGGGAGTATTCTTATTTTGTGGCAGAAGGGTTATTTGCATAAGTTCAATAATACCTGTTGCATTAAATCAGAAATTGGAAATACTCATTATTGAACAGGACTTTGACTGGAATGTCATATCTGAAGATTAACCAGAAAACTATGGAACTAAGGTAGATCTCAAGTAACCCGACAGAAGCTCTTAGAAAGATGGCCTGGCACCATAAACAGTTCTATCTGGCAGAGAGGATTAGAGAAGCTATGTGAAAGAAATTGTACCATAAAATAACCTGGACTTTTCCAGCCCAGCATTGTAAGCAGTAGAGATTGCAAAAGAGCAGCCACAACCAGAGAATTATCTTGAGGAAGACTTTGAAGAAAGAAAAAGAGACTTATCTTTGCTAGTAGATGGTATATCACAGAATACTTGGTAGGCAGTACTGAATTGTGAAGGTTTATGTGTGACTCGTATGCTGGGCATTTGCCTTTCAACAGTTTGAGTAGATGACATGTATATATTTTCTCAAAAATATTTAAAACCCCACTGCCTCTGTTGTTATAGAGTCACAGACAAAATTATAACAAATATTTTGAACATTATCTTTAAAATACAGTTTTTTGAAATTTTGAAAGTTGTTTATTAACTGTCAAGAACTATGGAGTATGAGTAAAAATTTTTCGATATGGGAAGTAAATGTTTCTGTGAAAATGTAAAAATAAATAAATAAACGATTAAAAAAATAATATCCAGAGGGTGCCAGATCATAGCACAGCAGTAAAACACACTCTGCAAAGTTGCTACACATGGAAGGATTTCTGGCTGGTGGTTGAAGACCTACCAGAGTATACCAGGTATGTGTGTAGAGTATACCATGCATGTGCGTGCCCATGCTCCAGAGCTGCCTAAAGCTAGGCATGGGTTCAGAGTTCTGTCTCTAACACTCACAGAAGAAAAAAATTAACTAATTAAACTTATTTTTTTCTTTTGTTAAAGGACATGTGTGCTCACCAGGAAGAGAGAGAGAGAGTGAGAAATCCGTGTGAGGGGGGAAGAGGGGAATGGTAGCACCACCTTCCCCATTTCCTTCTCAAGATTTTGGGCTCACACTCACATGAGCCTGGCATGATTTTCAAGCTGCCAGGTTTGGGACTCAAACCATGCAGTTGGTTATGCGGGATCCAGCACCTTACCCTCCAGGCCACCTGCTGGCTCATACTTTTTACATTTTTAAAGATTTAAAAATATACATTAAAATTAAAACCAAGATTATGATTATTTTACATTCTAAATAAAACTGTATTTTCTCCATTACTTTTCAAACTCATTCTAGCAATGAGTAGTGACAGCCAAGACTTAAAGTGATTTTTTTTTTCCTGAATTGGCTAGTTGCTTATTTCTTGACATTGGCAGTAGTTCAGGTTACCAAGACATAGTTTACGTCACAATGCAGGAGAGAGATTCTGGTAGGACAGAGATAAATGAGAAGAAATGACCTCTTATCTGTTTCATGCCAAAGTGTCTTCCATCAGTGGAAACACATGAGACTGCTCTCTACTGAAAAGATAGCTATTTATCCTAGTGTAAAAGATATTCAGAAAGGGGCAAAAGTTTACATAACCATCCAATATCACTTCTGATATATATGCCACAAGGTACCTAGTGTACATTTTCTTACCCTGTCTACTCAGAATAACTGGTCACCCTCTTGTGCATAATAACCTTTATTATGTCAGCTAGAAAATTACTTCTCTATTTCATCCTTTACTTAATTACTATATTCTCTAGACAAGTTAATGATGATGTCCAGGAAAATATAAAGGCCATAAATTTTAGTTCAAAAACCACTGAAAATTTACATACTGTGAATCACAAGTAACATAGTAGGTTAAAGAGAAACCATATTGCATCAAGATGAAAACCAGTTGGGTAACTTGGAGATGGCAAAGCCATAGAAATACTTTACTTCTTTTTTTTTTTTTTTTGCTTTCTTTTTTTTATTTATTTTATTTTTTTATTATCATCATAATCTCCTTTATATTACATTGGATTACATATAACTTTACAGTGTATTACGTTGCTTTTTCAAAAGGGAATGCCATGCATGTCAGTCAGTACAGAGACATTAATCTCCCCACTTCAACATTCAATATCTTTTCTGTTTTCCCCCAATCATTATTATTATTCTAATTATTTTTTAAAACAATCTTTATTTCTCATTTTGCTTGTAAAAATACTTTGCCCATCATGAAGTACTTCTCAGACCAATCCAGTTGAGAACACTATACATGTCATCATCAACGGTTAATAAGCCATATCTGTTTCTCACTAACGTCCTGCCTCTCTATTGTTCACTTGCTATCTTTCTCTATCCTCTTCTCTTCACTTCCCCCATTCCACACTGTCCTATTCTCATTAAGTACCTTCACTGCTTCTATGTTCTCCAATTTTTTGCTCTCTATTTACTTCTAAAGCTCAGGTTAGTAGCTGATGTTGTCCATAAGGTACTTTCTGTACCACACATAGGTGGGGTGAATACTTTATTATTTTCCACCAACCCTAGGGCATGCATTTCTTTGATAATACAGAAATATGTCAAGAACCAACTTAAAAGGAGAACTGAATGCAAGATATATAGAAATGTTCCTCACAGCCTGATAAGGATTTGTAGAAGTAAGAAAGGGTAGTCAATTATCATAGTGTGTGTATGCTAAGAACTATTCATTCTAATAGATTACAGAAAAGGACACTAAGATCCAGAGCCACCAATGACTTTTCCAAAGTAAGTAAACTAGCTATTGGCAGGGCTACTAGTCCTGACAAGCATAAAATAGTTAATAGCAGGACAACCTATCCTAGTATGTTTATTATATGTATTTAACTTGGATATACTTATAGTGACAATTGCTGAATCCTCTTCCCTAACTTACCTATGAGTTACCCCAGCCACAAGTCTCCTAAGAGTATCGTGAGGCAATAGGAGACAAATAGGTCCATAGAAATAACTCGGATTTTACCTTTCAGCATCCTTAGACTCTGGATAAAAAATCAAATATTTTTTTGATGAGTTTATTTCTTAGAAAAGTTTTAGGTTCACAGCAAACTGATAGAAAGTTATAGATATATCCCTCAAACCCCCGCATGAGATGACTTTAGCTTGAGCTTATGCATCAGAATCCTGAGAAACATGGGTTGAAAGTACCTTCCTCCAAAAACATTTTGTGTTTACTTCTGTAAATTTTAAAGACCATGACAAATTTCTATGTTAATCATTCAGGTATTCAACCGGGACATGAATAGACAAATTTGAAATTCTTATGTGAGATGCAGATCAGAGCTTATGTATCAAAGTTAAACTCTTGCCCTACTCAGAGCCCAAGGTGATTTGACAAGCTTTCTGTCTTTAGTATTTTTAGATACTCTGCTTCTACCTCTAGCTGTCAGGAGAGTAGGTCTGCTTCTGTCTAGACCACTTGGAGATCAGTAGCCCTTCCTGAAACACCACAGCTCCCTCCTTCTTCCACAACAATACTCTGAAATCCTTCAGGTGGTAGCCTGGAATAAAAGCACACTCCATGCACATTTGTATTTTAAGAAACCCCTCTTGACCCTTGACTCTCAAGCTGAGGGAACAAGTGAGTCTGGATGTTTTAGCCACTATGACATTCCGATCTCTAAACTCAGAAAGCACTTGATGGGATCACTACGGCCATGTGACACTTTAGTCAAATAGGGACCTTCCTGAAGCTGGATGTTACTAACCTCTCAATCATTGCTGCTGCTCCTTCAATTGAAGTGCATGAACTTGGTCACTAAAGAACATACCAGAAGTCAGACAGTAGAGTTAAAACACTGGAATCCATCTTGAAACACAAGGGCCAGGATAAAACCCATGCTGAATCTGTACCACACAAAAGAGGTAAACCATGCATAGACTAAAACAATGGGAAATAGGCAGGAATTTACAAACCTTCCCTTATCATGGATTATAAACAGAGAGATGTTTTACTTACTGATTCATTCTGTGTTTAGCCCCACATCTCTGATTACAGGTACTCATCTGCAAAACTGATGACTAGAAAATGTATACAATTTTTTTGGGGGTGTGTGGTTTTATTTAGAAACAAACAAAACATGCACACGAGCTGGCTACTCGTTTTCTTCGCTGAGCAGGCTGGCGTTGGAATTGGTGACTCTGATGGCCAGCTGGGCTGCCTGTTCCACAATGGCCTTGGGTTCTTGGAGGAGACTTTGGGGGCAATCTCAGCACAGTAAGACTTAGTGCACATCAGCAGCACTTCTAGTTCCTTGAGTTGTGGACCAGGAACTTTTGGAAGCCACTGGGCAGCATGTGCTTTGTTTTCTTGTTGCTTCCGTAACCGATGTTGGGCATCAAGATCTGGCCCTTGAGTCTCCTCTGCACTCTGTTGTCAATACCTCTGGGTTTCTACCAGTTGCGCTTAATTTTGACATATCAGTCTGACTGGGGCTGGATGAACTTCTTGGTCCCCTTTTCGAAGATCTTGGGTTTCACAAGGGGTCTGAGGGCAGCCATGACACCGGATAGGAGAGGGCCGCCACCTCCACAGGCAGCACGGAGGAAAAAACAAGGAACAATGTATACAATTTTGAAAAATGGTACCAGGTTCTTTAAAGATCTGGGTAAGATTTGTTTTTTTTTCAGAACTATTAGGAAGCATATGCCTTGACAGATAAACCTACTTACCATGGAACCTACAGTAGTTTGTATGTATCAAGATTTAAATATTAGGTCATCTGGTACAGTTCGTGTCCTGTACCCAGAGGCTTAAAATTCATGCCAGGCACGTGTGCATGTGTGCCCAAGATCCCAAGAGGAGAATGGAGGAGAAGGAACTGCAGCATGGACAACCCCCTCACCCTGGTGATGTCTGTCTCTCCGTCTCTCTCTGTGTGTCTCTCTGGTGAGTTCACGCACCCTATAGCAAAAAATATCTCTTAAAAATAAATATTAGGTTGTCTGGAAAGTCATGACATATTTTTCTATGCAAAAATGCATTATAACCTTCTTGACCACCAAATGCTTTTGAACATTCTCTTGGTATGTCTTCGGCTAAGTTACATTACCTCCTGTGATTTAGTGTCTTATCTGGCAAACAAAGATCCAGTCACTCGTTTATTCTATAGCTATCATGGGGCACTGATTCCCTCTTTGGCTTTTTACACACTACAGAGTTGTGTGAGAGGGAAAAAAGAGGTTTCCAGAAAAGAAGAAGTAGGTTTCCAGGCTAGCAGGTGGCATTGTGGTTAAGGAGCTATACTCTCACATGGCCAACTACAGTTCAAATCCCAGAACTGGCAGCTTTCTCTCCCTCTCTCTCTCTCTCTCTCTTTCTCTCTGGTGACTATAGTAAATTTAAAGTAATAATAATAAATAAAATTAAATAAATAATTATTTGAAGAAAGAAGTAGGCTTCCTTGCATAAATGTGTTATTATAATTACTTATCCTATGTTAAAATTATCCCAAATGAGGAAATTTCTAAATAAGGGCATATCACATAGAAATAGAAATAAATAAAGTCCCCCGATAATGAATTTAGAGATCAATATAGAAGCTTAAAAACTTATAGAAACTGGACCAACCAGGTGGCATGGTGATTAAGACTGCTGGATCCCATATGCCCATATGGTCAACTGTGCAGTTTGAGACCTGGACCTGGAGGATCAAAAACATGTGAGGCATGTGAGGCACTGTTACATGATGGGAGTACTGAGCTGTACTATGTAAAATCTTTTTTTTTTTGTCTAAAACTTTAAGATTAGAGGCTTGTCTTGAGATGCAAAATGAAAAATGATAAATGCCTATAAAGTAGGAAAAGTGAAGATTACGGGCATGTGTACTTGTGTGCCCAAAATCCTGAGAGGAGAATGGAGGAGAAAGGACTGTGGCATGGCCATCTCCCTGGGCAGTGATTTCTCACTTTACCCCTCTCTCTTTCCAGCAAACACAAAGCTCTATAGAAAACAAAACAAAATCTAAAAAAAGCTTATGGAAACCTACATAATGTTTGGTCTTCACATACAAACTTTAGACAAAAGTTTCTGCTCATTTTCCAATTTATATTGATACAATATTATTGTGTTTTTGACAGTCTGTGGTGTGCCCGACAGGGACTAGATACTTTACATGTAGTCTCATATAAAATTTTAGCTCTCAGTTCAACCCTTTTAGGTATAAGTTATTTTTTTAAATTTCATTTTCTTTTATACATTCAATCACATTATTATTTGGCTTACAAAAATGGATATTTCAACAGGTGAACATTTTTCCCTAGTACAGTTGATAAGACTATAAAATATCTTTGACAGATAATGTAAGTTATTATTTTCAATTACAAATGAGGATAGAAAGGCACAGAGAAATTGAGGCAATTTCCTGAGTATTTATCTAGTAAGCAGCAGAGTTAAACAGTCAGACTATAAGTCTGTTGTCTTATCAACTGTACTACCTAACACTGCACTGAAAAGAGACAAGTATTCTGAAATATTCTACAATTTTAAGGAGTCAATATGGAACCCCTGGTTGAGAGAACTTTGTCATTGAGAGGTCAGTAACTCACAGAAAGTTCTTCTTCTTTCATCTCCATTCCTTTTGTGCATTTGGGCAATAATAGAATAACATTTTAATCCATATTTTGTTCAGAGACTAGGACTGTCCATATAGACTCTGTCAAGGAAAACCCCACTTTAAAGGTCCTACCACTTTTCTCAAGAATAATGGTTTTTCAAGGACAAACATTATTGCAGATCCTTACTTACTCAACAGTGACTGTCTTAACACTCTGCTAGTTTTATATCTGAAAAGAAGTCAAATCTTTGAAAAAAAAAAAAAAGTCCACTTCAAAAACGTAATGAAGGCAATTTGTCAACAATTTCACACATCATTTACCCACAACCTTTGAAGAGAAGTTTTCCCAGGTTACCTTTTCCCCATATGAACTTCTGATCACAAGCATTTTAGTGATTCATTAATCATCATCCTCCCCAGCAAGTGAGATGCAGGAAGAAAACAATCTAAGAGACCTGTAAAAATATATCCTATACTTATTAATTTTTTTTACACACTGTCAGAGAAATGTGCATGGGATAAATGAGTCTATAAGATCAGAAGCTGATCTAAGAAGGAGTGAATTTGACATAGAAGGTTAGAACAACTTAATGCACCATAGTGTCTAAATCTTAGATTCCTAAAAGCCCTTGGGAAGTAGAGAGAAGAGAAAAGAGCAGAGGAAAAGTTATAAGCAAGTGAATGTGACTTAACACCAGAGCACGATAGGCCTCCGCATGGACGGGATACTTAAAATAATTAACAAGACACTATTCACAAAGGGACCTACTTATCAAATAACTAACATAAAACCATTACTGTTGATTGTCAGTAGGCTTTTGTAACCAAAATTCC
Source organism: Tupaia belangeri chinensis (assembly GCF_000334495.1). Classification (NCBI taxonomy): domain Eukaryota; kingdom Metazoa; phylum Chordata; class Mammalia; order Scandentia; family Tupaiidae; genus Tupaia; species Tupaia belangeri. The sequence continues at coordinate 2,688,832 of NW_006203686.1, forward strand.
TAAGGGATAAGTTGATGGAAAGCAATTAATAAGACCAAGAATCAGGTTTACTGCATGTAACTAATACTGTTTGTAAATCTGGGACTCATAAAGTGTTGCACTGATCGGGGGAGGAGACACAGATGTTTCTACTATTTTAATAAAACAGAAAATGTGTAAGAACATTCCACCCAACAGAAAAGGAGGTGCAAAAGCCCTTGTAGATGCAATGGTTACCACAAAAATACTGTTTTCTGTGACATTTTCGATGTAAGGTACAACTTCACTGGTATTGTGCTTGGGCAGCCCACATATAGGACTCAGATATGACATCTATACTGACAAATAAAGGTAGTTTTGTTACACACACACACACACACACACACACACGTATTTCCTCTTGGAATAGGACTATATATATATAATGGGAATTAGCTTACATGAGTATGGAGACCAAGAAGTCCCACAATCTTCAGGAGAACCTGGAAGTCTGGTGGTGGGACTCTGGTCCAAAGGCCTCTAAAACTTTCATCCAAAAAAGGCATTCTCTTGTTTCTAAACCTACTGAAAAATAAAAATCTCTTTTATGTCATTTCTAAATTTACATGGGAATGGAAAGAAGTCCCAGGCAGCCACTATGCCTTTTTAACCCAAGCTATGAATCTCTTTCTTCTTAGCAGGATCTTATACTATTTCCATTGATAAAGAGTAGATAGATCTCTATGAAATATGGCCTGGGACCCTCTCCCCCATATACTAATGTTTCTTTCAGCAACTGTAATTTTAAAGGGTATCTTTTAATTTTTATTTTATTTTGTGCCCAAGAGTAATATTTTATTTATTATTTTATGACTTATTATTCACATTTAATTGTTGTACCTCTCTATAAAACATAATATAGTTTTTCAAAGTATGCATGAAGTATGTGATAATCAAGTTAAGGCTATTACCACGTACATCATTTTCATTTGAGAACTTCCCATTCTTCTCTCTGTCTTCTTCTCTGAGTCCCTCCCACCCGCCCTTTTCTATCCACCTATGCCTACACAGTCTCTGGTATTTACATTTGTCCTCTCCACCATCCTATCTTCAGATCTTTCAATTTCTGCCTTAGAATACATATTAAGTGGGACATACAGTATTTGTCTTTCATAGCCAGGCTCATTCTACTTCACATTACATCTTCTGTATTCGTCTGCTTTGTATCAAATGACAGGCTCCATTAGTTCCTTATGGCTGAGTAATATTCCATAGTGTAATTGTGCCATATTTTTTCAATTCAGTCATTGGTTCTCAGACACTTAGATTTATTACATGTCTTAGCAATTATAAATAATGCTCCAATAAACATGGATATTAAGTTGTCTATATGACTGTCTTCCTATCTTTTGGGTAAATGCCAAGTAGTGGGATTACTGGGTCATATAGGAGTTATATCTGTAAGTTTTTGAGGACCAGCCCCCCCATATTGTTCCATAGTGACCGTATCAATTTGCATTCTTACCAGCAGTGTAGAAATGTTCTCTTTCACTACAGCCTCACCAGCACTTCATGCTCTTTATTTCCTTGATCATAGCCATTCTTACAGAGGTTAAGTGGTATCTCATTTGTGGTTTTGATCTGCATTTCCCTTATGATAAGATATTGAATGGTTTTTCATATGCATTTTGGCCATTTGTATGTCTTCCTTAGAGAGTTGTATGTCCAAATCATTTGCCTATTTTTAACTGGATTATCAAAGATCTAAATATAAAGCCTCAATCTATAAAACTACTTGGAGAAAACACTTGAAGACGTTGGAGTAAGCAAAGATTTCTTACAACCTCCCCTGACAAAACTTAGCATTTCCAAAAGTAGACAAGAGGGATTACATCAAGCTTAAAAACTTCTGTACGGCAAAGAAAACAATAATTAGAGTGAAGAGATAACCCTTAGAATGGGAGAAAATATTTGCAAGTTACACTTCAGATAAGGGGTTGGTAACCAGAAGATGTAGGGAACTCAAGCAACTCAAATGCAAAAACATGGGTATAGTTTGATTTTGAGTTTCCCTAAGCAGAGCCTGAGATGAGGGTTTTTGTATAAATAATTTATTTGAAAGATAATCCCAGGAATCAGGAGTGGGGTGGAGGTGGTAGGATGAAATAGGTAAGGATGCAAGCATGACAAAAGAATATACTATAAAGGTTATCAAGGTAGGGAGTTCAATACTACTGATATTTCTTCAAGAGAAATGCATAAGAGTCGGACGGGTGGGAGGCAAGATGGAAGACTATCAGGCTGCGGAGGAGACCGCTTTCGTTGTTGATGAAGTGAGCAACATTGTAAAAGAGGGCATAGAGAGGGCCATAGGCGGGAATGCTTACCAGCACAGCGAGGTGAACCAGTGGACCACCAACGTGGTGGAGCAGACCCTCAGTCAGCTCACCAAGCTGGGAAAGCCTTTTGAGTACGTTGTGATCTGTGTGATTATGCAGAAGAACGGGGCTGGACTGCACACGGCAAGTTCCTGCTTCTGGGACAGCTCCGCTGACGGGAGCTGCACCCGCGGTGGGAGAACAAGACCATGTACTGCATCGTCAGTGCCTTGGGACTGTCCGTCTGAGCCTCCCCCTGCGCCCTTCCTCCTAGTCTCACATCTGTTCCTCTTCTTAGGACCAGCCTGGACTCAATGAACACCTTTCTCATCTCCTTTAAGTGTGTTTTGTGGCACTGTCAAAATGTATAGAAAAAAAGACGGCGGCGCTGTTACAGAAGTGTGCGTCCCCAGTCAGACGAGGGCGTCGCTGCTGGTAGTCTAAAGCCCGAGTTGCCACTTGTCTTAACTGGGTATTTCTTTTCAAAGGTGCTAAAACTACGAACTGCTAGTGTGAAACTTCTACTCTGAAATGATTCAAGTACATTAATCTTCCACACTTTATACTTTTGTTAGGATAATAAATTATTCAAGTGTAAAAAGAAGAGAGAAATGCATCACATAAACTGCCTAGAACAGCCCATTTGAAGGGAGGAATGCAGGTACATTTGCTCACTGACCCCATTCTGCTGTTGGTTGGGAGATTTCCCTCAGGGACTTATGTGCCACTCATAATTTGGGGCTAGCTGTCGGAACATGCTTCTACAGTATCAGAGAAGAAATTATTTCCCAAGGGAAAGATGAACAGACTTTTGAAAGAGAACAGGTGCTTTGTGCATGCTTGAGGTGGGGCATTGTCAACATGAAGTTAACCTAAATTCAACTGAAACTATCTGCTATGGTTTAAATATGTCCCCAGAAATTCAGATGTTTGGTCTTATATGATCCTATCTATTAATTGTATTATCTGTATTACAAAGATATTAAATGAAACTTAATTCCTTCATGGTGTCCCAGAATAAGGCCTAGTGGCCAATAATTGGTTCATGGTGATTGCATCATGGGGGCAGCACCTTATGAATAGATTAGCATCTTGGATGGCCCAGTGAGTTCTAGCTCTCACGAGGAGTTAGTTCTCACAAGAGTCGGTTGTTATTAAGAGAGATGAGTCAGGAACTCTCTCTCTCTCTCTTTGCATGTGCCTAACCTCCTCTTTGCTTCCATGCAGGCCTAGGACTCTGGACTTTCCATCCACCAGAATCATGAGTTTGTGAATAAACTTCTATCCTCTTTATAAAATCAAATATCTCTGTTAGCAATGTGATAATGGGCTAGGACACTGTCCCTTGCACCTGCAGCTGAAATCGCAGGTCAGCCAAAGGGACTGAGGGACCTGAGAAGGATCTGCAGAAGAATCTGAGAAAAGAACACATTGGTCTTAGCAAAGTGTTTTGTGAGACAAAAGTCACAGAATGTATCATGAATGGTCATTGTCATGCCACAATTTCTAGAGAGTTCCTGGGCTTAATTCAATTGAAGCTTAAATGTGACCCTCTATCAATGCATACATGATACCTCAGTTTCTACAGCATGAGCAAAGCGTACTATATCTGAAGATATAAGAATATAACCTGAATAATACTAGAACTCTCTACCTGTGATTTATAAGTAGCATTTACAATAAAAGCAGATTTAGCATTACTATGATATGTAATGACATAGTCATATTATTTATACACCTGACATAGTCATATTATTCATACACCAATGTTAAGTAGGTGGCATGTGTTCCTCCCTATTTTGCTCTTCAGTAATATAACTTAATGCTCAGTTGTGTCATAGTTCTCCAAAGAATCCAGATGGGACCTCATGATGCTTCTTAACATAGTGTTCCACATTAGTAGGTGAGTTAATCTTTTTTCCATGTATAATACACATTTTTTATTATAATAATCAAATTTATTCAATCTCAGAGTGTTTCATCAAATTATCCGCAGGCACTAGAAACTCTCAAAACTCATGACAAGATAGACAGCAGCGTCCTTTAAAAACTAAGATGCCCCTCACCACACTGTTGGTCTCATTTGCAGACCTTATATCTCTGTTATTTGTAGACCATACATCTCTGAACAGAACTGTGATTAATAATGCTGCAAATCTTTGTATACACTAATCCTACAAGTTCACAAGGCTGAAATAGAGCCTGATAGTCCATATTGTAACACATACAGGCAATCCTTGTCTTACATAGTGTCAAGTAAATCAAAGCATGTGCATATTAGAGCTATGTCTTCACTTTGCAGAATTTTGTGATCACTGAGAATTAATCTGTCCTAACAGAAAACCATGCAAAGAAAAGATATGATTCTGATGTACACACATTTCAGTTAACAGAGTATTGTGCAAAGGAGGAACTGTCTGGATACAATTTAATCCACAAATGGTCAGAATTACAAGAAAATAATGTGGCTCAGTATCTCCCAGGCTTTCTGCTTCAATGTAGAAAGTCTTACAGTGCTAAAACTTTAGGACCTGGTTTACTGACTGATGTTGTACTCTATAAGAGGCCTGTGATCCATCTACGTAAGTACAGCTTCTCCAAATTGCTGGGGAGAGGAAGTACTCAGCTGCCTGCAAAAACACTTGAAAGATTTGTACCAACTGTTATTTTCATCTTTTTAAAATAAGGTTCCAAACTTATTGCCAGAATATCTTGGTTCAAAGTAGTAGCAAAAACAGGCTAGAGAAAAGTATGCCTTCAACAACAGACCATTAAGGGGGTAGCAGCTGCTTTGGTCCAGCACATTGATACAGTGCAGTACAAAACCACAAAATCTTAAAAAGAGGAATATCATTCACTGGTTTCTAATGACATCAATATAATAGTCTTGTGGTTAATGATGAGTGCATTTCATGACAGAAGGCTAGCTGCAGTTAGAAAGACTTTAAGCCTTGCAAACATTTGGGAAATTGTAGAATGAAGGTGGAAGGAGCAGTGATTTTAAAGTGTGTTTATCAAAAGGTCCCTATTGAGTTTCAGTTTCTGTTTCTGTCTCTGTCTATTGTTTGTGGTATTGTTAATTGCCATTTTTACTTGCCAGTACCATTTTCTCAGCTTTTAAAAATTTGCAGTTGCCCGAATATGATGCTTCCAAGTAAGTCTCATTTTGTTGCAAGTATAGAAATAAATAATCCGAGATCTGGAAAGAGCCATTAAAAAACCAACTGAACCAATCTTTTCATTTTAAATATGAAGAAACTAATACCCAAGATTTTAAGTAATATGCCCAATGTCTTACAACTTTTTGGAATCAAGGATCTGTCTTTCTTCCAAATCTTCCATTATGAGTAGTAGCATTAGAACTGCATTGCCAGCTATAGATAATTTCTGGGAGGAAACATGGAAAATAAAATGATTTGCTTTCATAGGCAGATTTCTGAACAATTTCCTTCATTTTTTATTCCTTTTATCATTATTACAATATGTTATTACAGCAAATAAAAATTGGGAGAAAACTAAAAAAGAACAAATGGCAAACAATTAGATTTACCAATTCCTCCTGAAAGATAACATATTTAACATATGTTTCTGCAGATAATAATTGCCTGGAGGAAAAACAATTTTGAAAGAACAGTAACAAGAAGGATTTTTTTCTGACTCAGGCCTTACCCACAAGATTGCACGGAAATTTAGCCTCTCCCAAACCCTTCCCAACTAGTTCAGAAAGTTGTTGTCTGAGTCTACCAACTATGACTTTCTCTGGGCTTCCCTTTTTTTCTGGGTCAAGTGCTGTGACCCCCCCCCCTTCGTCTTTTATAAAGGAGAAATTTGGAATTAGAAAGCTTCCTGGGAAATTGTGCCTGACCCCCTGGATTATTCTGCTCAAATGGGGTAGCTCTTAATGAATATGGAAGTCAGGCAAGCAGCGATCTGCTCCCTAACACATTACACCTTTGTAATATGTACCCAACGGGATGTGGCAGTGGGAAGACTTTGTCCTCATGGTTCAGACTGAGCACTCTTTAGGAGGAAAAAAACCTTGAAGCGAGGTACACTTGCTCATAAGTTATCTAGGGCCAGCTGCCCTACTGCTGTGTTTTCAAGGAAACTGGAGTGTACCCAAATCATCCACGTTTCCCTCCATTTTAGGAACAAAAGCCCACACTTGATTCTCTTAGAGCAGTGATGAACTACACCCAGGAAAGTGATGAGTTACCACCTGAAGAATGAGAACTTGCATATCCTGCCCTGGGGAAGGTGGCCAAGCTCCTTATTCAGAGAGGCCTAAAGGGGTTTTGATGGATGGGGTATGGTCACCAGACTGAGAAAAACAATGAATGATTCTTTTTAATTTTTTTTAAGAATTATGTATTTAATTTTATTTATTCATTCATTTATTTTTATTTGACCACAGAGAGAAACAGAGAGAGCGAGAGAGAGGAAAAGTGAGAAAGCAAACCACCAGGTTCATGACTCGAATCATGGTTGACCGTGTGGGAGTGTCCAGTGCCCTAACTACCATACCACCTGCTGGTCTCCTACAATGAATGAGTCTTAAATGGAGATGTAGAAGGATGAGAGGGATCAAGGAGATAGAGGGAGCTGAGAGTGAGAGGGCATTTCCCTGAAATCCTCTCCAAAAATGTATACCTTGAGGTGTTGCCCTTCTCAGAGAAAATGTGTTAATTTGGTAAAGTCCCTAGCTCTTGTATTCCCACCTGACACAATTTCTTGTGGCTTCCCTGGCTTCTCAATAAAGTAACAGCTTCACTTCCATCCCAATCAGTGTAGGACCAGTTGGGGAAGACCATGTAGTGTAGGAGTACTTGGAAAAGTCCAACACTTGCTTCCTGATGGCCTGGAGGAAGAGAAGGCCTTGCTCTGGCAAAGTAACAAGGAAAGAAGGAGGAGACTGCCAAGGAGCAGACAATGGAAGTCTTCAACTTCCTCGCAGCAGGTTTCTCCCACCTTTTCCCACCCGAACCTACAGGCCAGGCCACATGACCCTATTCCAGGGAGCCTGTGTGGATGCACCTATAGGCACGAAATGTGCATTCATTTGCATTGTTGTATCACAGGGGACTGCAAACAGTGTTTTTTGTCCTCAAGGCTCTTTTCTGTGCAAAGAGAACCCTTTTAGGCCAGCCCCACAAGACATATCAGAATCAATCTTCAGCTAATATTACATATTTCACCTCAGAAAATTTTATTTCAAGTCATGATGACAGAAAGATCATCATCAAGAGCCCATGTGATTGATTTCCTTCACTTTTAAATTCCTTTTAGCATTATTGCAATATCTTATTATAATACATAAAAATTGGGAGAAAACACAAAGTGACCAATTCCCCCTGCACTGGTCAGCCTGAAACACACCTGGCACATGCACAAGTGCCCAAGATCTGATGGGCTAGAGGACTGGAAGAAGGGCATCACAATATGAGGAGACCCCGGGGGTGGGGGGGTGGGGGGGAGAGGTGTTCTCTTTCTCTCTTTTTCTCTCACTCACTTTCATATGTGCACACACAAGCTGTCATGAGTAAAGAGAAAATATTTATATACATCAATAAAGCAACCTGTTTTGTTTGTTTGTTTGTTTAAGAAACTAATAACTTTGGTAGAGCGGCAAGATTTAAAAAACTCCTACACAGGATTTAAACAACTCCTACTCAGTATCGTTGGCAATATATTATTTATCTTCACTATGCAATTTGGAAAAATTATATTTGGTTTTATGCAAATGCAGCCTTTTTCAACAACATACAGAATTTATTCTGCTAGAATGTATCATGTTAAGATAAATAGAAAGCAGAGTTGTTAAGAACAGATCAGCATTAATATTGCTGCTACTACTAATAAATACTAATAAAAGCCTCACATCAATAATGAATGCTGTGCTCCAGTTTTACAAACATGTTGACTCATCCTTAAACAAGGAAGCTGAATGAACCCACCTGGATCCTGCTTCTTATTCCAACTCTTAATCACCCCAGATTAGACTGAAGTGGTTGAATAGACACTACCATCTATTGCTTTTTTTTTTTTTAAATCACGTAATATAAAAGCCATTATGGTGATGCCTGTCTGATATATCAATTTCTATCCTGGACTTTCAATAGAAACAGGTTATTACAGTCAACCCTCTATCCCAACACCCACAAACACCCACATACACACACACAGAGAATCATGGCAGGATTTTGGACAACTCTAGTCTTACAAAGAGGACACATGCACAGACATTGGAGATACACAAAAACACTCAGAACAGAGCAACAAAAAGCTGCAGCCTGGAGTAAAAATGAAAGACGAGGAAGCAGCTCTGTGTGGTAGTAAGTGAGGGCCCAAATTAAGAAAAAGACATCTTTATGAAGACTATTCTTTGAGGACACAAAGAATTTGGATGATCCTGAAGAAAATGGAAGTTAGACCAAACTATTCTCCTTTGATCTTTCATGTGAGAAAACTGAGGATAATATTGGCAATCGCAATATACCCTTTAGTGTCTTCTGTGTATAGATACCTAGTTCTGATTTTTAAATAAAGGTCTGATTATTCATAATGTGAGGGATACAAGCAGCTACACAATCTTCAAAGGTCAAGAAGTGCCAGTATTTTTAGTTCTGTATATTCAATTTATCAGCTCTGAGCCTCATTCACAAAATTCTGCAGAGTCAGCCTTAAATCTTTAATTAACTTCATAATCAGCCTAAGCTGGTTAGCAGGAGCAGATTTTGAGCTTTACTTTGCATGGTTTCATGAAGGGAGCAGAGTTTCCTGGAGTTTCCTAAAGATTGGGATCTGGGGAAACGGAGAGAAGAGGAAAACATGAGAGGTCTTTAGGGATAGTGGGGGAGAGTAATATAGTAATATGAAACTTCTCCATTTGCAAGACCTGCTACAAATACTAAGTGTGAGTATTTTTATTGGGGTAAGAGGGATCACGCAAAATGAGTGAAGTGTTACAGTAAAGTCAGTGTGAAGCAGAGAAATAAGAGAAATGCTGGGAGGTGTTCACAGAAGGTTGGTTGAAGCCAAAGGTGACCAGGAGAACACAAGCCCCTGGGGAGGTCACTGTGGGTTAAAGCCAATTTGCATTTTCTCCATTAAGTGATTGGGTGACCTCAGTAGCCATCTGAATTGCACATGAGTTAATCTCTGCTTGTTGAAGAAAGTACGTTTTATAAGTCTTAGGAGGCAAAGGTGAATTATGAATCCACTGCACCATGTTATGACCTCAGCAAGAGGAGGAGGTCGAGAAACACAGAGAAATCTGTGGTGGAAGATGGGAAAGCCCGTGGACACGGGAATGGGAGAGAAAGCAGAGTAGAAGAGGGAAACTCGGGGAAAGGTTTTAGGCAATACCACGATAAAGTAGAGGTGTGCTAGCAAACGCTGAGACCAAGTTCTCACCACTGTGGTGGTTACCAGAGGTAAAGATTATTTTGAAGAGCAATGGCTTGACTGAAAAAAAGTAGGGAAGGATGCTGGAAGTTCTCTGATAATCACACTACAACATTTGGAAGGAGAGAAAGCGCTGAAAAATTTTTTTCTTTTTTTGGAGAGGTTTTTGCTATAAGGCACGTGCACTCGCCAGAAAGAGAAAGACAGAGAGACAGAAAGCTAGAAATCACCCCGCAGGGGCATGGCCATGCTGCAATCCCTCCTCCTCCATTCTCCTCTCAGGATCTTGGGCACACACACACACGCTCCAGCATGAGTTCAAGCCAACAGGTCCAGGACTCGAACCGCAATCAACTACATGGAAGTCCAGTGACATAGCCCTTACACTAACTGCTGGTCCCAGAAAGCTCTGAAATTTAATAATCATTTTGAAAAGATAACTCAGAGTTGGCTATCATTTTTGGCCGAGTACAGCAAGGTGAGTTTGTAGATTTTTCTAAATATTTCAGTATCTGTTCTATTTACCAATATTAGTACTAAATAAATAAATAAAATAATAAGTAATAAATATTAAAATAATAAATAATTTAAATAATAAAATATTAATGTGTACTTATATTCAGGCATCACATGTACTGGAAATCTCTCTAAATATGTTGAAAAGTGAAAGAAGATTTCAGATATATTTAGTTACTTTTTTACTTAGTAACATTGGAAATCTCAGTGAAGCCAGTAAGTTTTTGATTTCTGAATAGAAGACGATAACATATCTAGCAGATGAGTAAAGTTAACCAAAGTTATTACATGTATCTAGCAGATGAATAAAGTTAGCCAAAGTTATTACAATAGAACTTGAAGAAATTGGCCTAAAGAGTTCTGGGGAAAGAAAAGCTTCCCAACTCCAAAACACATTAAAACAGCATCAAAAAATAATTTGATTATCTTTCATTTTATTTATTTATTTGAGTAGAGGGAATGTGTGCGCTCCGGAGGGAGACAGAGAGAGAGGAAGAAAGCACCCCAAATGCATGTGATCACACTGCAACGCTTTCTCCATTTCTCCATCCCTCCCAGATTCACAGCATGTGTACCTGATGTGTTTTACAAGCCTTTGGGAACAAGAATTCAAACCTTAGTCAGCCATGTGAGATCCACCTTCTTTAACCACTAGGCTGCAGAGCCAACCCACCATGAACTTTCTGAAGTCTTTTCATACTTTCCTCAAAACATTACATTAGTGGCCCAGGCAGTGGCATGGTGGTTAAGGTGGTTGGATCTGCCATCTTTATGGTTCTAGTTTCAAACCCAAGAGCTTAAACAACATGTCGGGCACATGTCAATGCCCCAAATCCTGAGAGGAGGAATGGAGAAGGGACTGCAGTGTGGTCATTCCTGCTGGGGCGTGCTATCTCACATTCCCCTTTCTTTATCTCTATTTCTCTCTGGCAAGCATGTGCAAATTTTTTAAAAATTACATTAGCTACATCTTACAGATTTGGGTGAGTTACATCTTCATTTTCTTTCTAGTTTCAAATATTTTTAAATCACCTGCTTCACTGCTTGTTTGACCAAAAGGTTATTCAAAACCACATGTTTTAACTTCCAAACACTTTGACATTTTCTAGATCAATATTTGTTACTGATTTCTAATTAATTTTACCATGGCCAGAAAACATACTTAGTATGATTACAATCCTTTAAAATTTAACAAGATTTGTCTCATGGCTTGAACATTGTCTATTTTTGTGAATGTTTTGTGTGTACATGAAATAACTGTATTCTATTTTCACAAGTGTGTGTGCGTTGGCGTGCTTTATAAATGTCAATTGGGTTAAGTTGAAGTTGTGTATATGCTTACTGATATTTTGCCTCCTTGTTCTAGTAATTATTGTAGGGAACGCTGAAGTCTCCTACTATGACTTCAGATTTTTTCTAGTTTCCTTTTAGTTCTATTATTTTTTGTTTCATGTATTTTGAAGCTCTGCTAAAATTAATTCACTTTCAGGATTGTGGTGCTCTCTTGATGAATCTGTCTGTTTTTCACTATGAACTATTTTTATCTATGATACTATTCCTTGTTCTTAAATTTACATTGATATTACTAAACAGCATGAGCTTTCTTTTGACTATGGTTTCTATGATATGTCTTTTTCTATTTTTAAAATTTTAGCCCATTTGTGTCTTTTGATATAAGCATCGTTTTTATTTTAACTAATCTGGAAATTTCTCTTTTAATTATAGTGCTTTGTTCATTCACATTTAATGGGATTATTGATAGAACTGCAACTAAATTTACTATTTATTTGCAGGTTTACTGTTTATTTTCTATTTGCCCTATTTCTTTTCATTCCTTTTCCTCTGTTTCCTGCATTATTATTTTTGACTACATAATTTCAGTAATTATATTTGACCTCCATTGCTAGTTTTGTATGTATAATTCATTGTTTACTTTTTTTGTGTATGCCTTACGGCTTATAATTTCATCTTTAGTAGGCTGCGTTCTGCCTTAGAATACAAGCATTATATCACTGTTTATCTACTGAATCTAACAGCACATTTTCCATCATGCTATTTTTGTCATGCATTTTATTTAGGCATATGATATGAACCACACAATACATTATTTTCACTTTTGTTTTAGACACTTGTAAAATAAGAAAAATGTCCTTTATATTTACCTATGTATTTATTACCTCTGAGTCTTTTCATTCTGTTGGGGAGATTTCGATTTCGTCTGTTATCCCTTTCTCCCTCTGTGAAAATTTCTCTTTAGAGTTCTTCTAGTGCAGATTTATTGGCAATAACTTCTCCAACTTCAGTTTGTCTAAAAAAGTTATTTGGACTTAATTTCTAAAATGTATTTTTGCTGAGTATAGAATTTTCAGTTGATGCTTTTCTGACTAACTTCTTTAAAAACATTGCTTCATCGTTTTCTGGCCAATTTTTTTTTTCTTGTCTAGAAGTATGCTGTCATTCTTTTCTTTGTACTTTCATACTTCATGTGCCAGCTTCCCCCTCCCTTTTGGATGCTTTTAAGACGATCTTTTCTTCACTTGTTTTTAGGAATTTGATCATGGTGATCCCTAACATGATTTCTTCATATTTCCTCTGTGAGAGCCTTGTTGAATCTAGAGAATTTGTGGGCTTATAGGTTTTATCAAATGTGTAAAACTTGGTCATTTATTATTTTCTGTCCTTCCTCTTCTAAAAATCCAATTCTATGTTTTTTAAACTATTTGCTATTGTTGTTCAATTTGCTGACTTTCTATTAATTATTTTGTCTTTGTTTCTGCCTGTACTTCACTTTGGGTAGCTTCTATCTGTCTTCCAAGTACTTTTTTTTTTTTTGAATTTAGTGCCTTCTTTGTTTAATTTTATCCCATGTGGTATCTAATTTAGATGTTATATCCTTCAATTTTGAAAGTTCCCTTTTTTGATTTAAACTTTTTCTCATTTCTTTTGGGTTGTCAGAAAAGTCATGACACATTTTCTTGTTTTTTACACAAAAACGCATCATGACTTTTCCGAAAACCCAATGTATTTATAATATTCCCATTTTTCTCTATCTTGTTGAACATATGGAGCACATTTTTAATCCTTGCAAATATAATTTGCAATGTCTTTGTTGGCTACTTCCATTATTTCTGTCATTTCTGGGTCTGTGTCCAGAATATTTTTTTTCCTTATGGCTATGGGTTATATTCCTTTATTTCCCTGCATACCTAATTTTTTTTTTTAAATTCTGGATGTCATAAAGTTTACAATGTGGTTTTGGTTGCTAGATGTTTTTTGTTTCCTTTTGTATAGCTTTGAATTATTCCTGACCCACATTCAGAATTCCATTCAGAACCAGTATGACTCTTTCGAAGCCTTCTTTTGTGCTTTGTTAGGGCAAACAAAGCTCCCTACAGTTCGAGGTTAATTCAATCCCACTCTCCAGGTGATGGCATTTCATGGACTCTCCTGATGAACCCTTGTAATAAGGGCCTTTTTATTCTGACAGCTAGCACAACAACTATTCTGAGTTTTATGTGAATTCTAAGAATTGTTCTGTCTATAGCTTGGTAGTGATTCTTTCCCCAGCTTTGAAAATGAGGCGTAAATATATATATATAAATCTCTGCAGACCAACATGAAGAGCAGTATCAGTCGAAAGACTTACAGCATCATCTCCACAGACATTCAGAACTTTCTTTATGGAGTTCCATCTGCTCTGACACTCTTCCCTGAATATTCCAGACACCTCTGCCTCCAGAGCAGGTACAAAACCTCCCTGTCCACTCAAGTCAGCAGAATTGCTGGGCTCCATTTGGGTTCCATTGTCCTGCACTCAGGCCTACAGCTGCATCCAAGAAGGGAGTTGATAAAGTTGTAAATCTCGTTTGCTTTTATTTTCTCAAAATCTCAGGACTGCACTGTCTATTGTTCTATATTTGAAAACCATTGTACAATATCCTTTGTCCTGTTTTCATACTCCATCAATGAGAAGAAACAAAAACCTCCTAATGAAGAGCTTTGATGAAAGCTAGAAAGATATAAAAGCTTAAGCAATATGCAAAAATAAGTCATATGCAGTTACAATTAAGTCAATGACAGGTATTGAGAGAGAGCATGACACAGTCAAAGCAAAAGGAGGCACAGTCTGGACACTTTATCTAGGACTTCGTTGGTGTCCATGTATCCTTTGAGAGGAAGAAGAGCTTGGGATCCACTCTAGGGAAAAAGCTTTGGTGCACTAACACACACTAGAGTCGAAAGTGCTGAAAGCAAGTGAGCTGTGATTCTGCCAGCTAGTAACTATACCACTTTGGAAAGTTTAATTAATTACTAAGTATGTAACATTGGTCACTGAACTTGATTACACACCTGCAAAAGGATGGTAAAACTACCTCTGTCCTAGGGATCCTGGGGAAAGCAGCTGGGCACAGGATCTGTAAAAGTCAAGATAAGAGAGTTCTAATTCCATTTCAGCCACTAATGTACTGGGTCAACTGTAGCTGTAGAAAGCTTACTATTAGACGGGATCTTATTATTAAATAATTTTAATAACTTCAATTATAAAATGAAAATTATGACCTCATATTTTAAAAACTAATGTATAATATTTTTTTTTTTTACTACTAGAATCATTCCAGAATCTCAGGATTTGGAAATAAAAATATTTTCCAGATACTCTTCATGTTTTAACAAGTCAAAATGTAAAGTCATTAATATTTTCATATATCAAGAAGGCAAAGGGAGAGTGTTAATATAGACTAAGACTTCATAGAAAATGAATAGTGGCTGTGACCCTAAATTTTTCTGCTTGTAAATATGGGTGATAACTTTGGGATCTGGCCAGGAATGTGGAGAAAAAGCAAATAGTTCACTTTCCTTCAGAGAAAGAATGAATTGATGACAAAAATATAGCCCTAGATATTTTCCACATCCTTTATCACAACTTGGAATAAATAAGTTCAAATATCATCATAATATAAAGATCTAACAATCATAAAACACTTCAAATATTTGTAAGAAAAAAAAAGCTTGAAATAGGAATTCAGGAGAATCACAGAGTGAAAATATAAGTCAAGTGAGAAAACCTGGCTAGGAGCTACTTTTATGATTTCTAGTTTAGCAGTGAGCAATAATCCCTTCGTAGTTATAATATTCGATTATCATTTGCTATAGTAGCCCTCTTCCCTCTCTTCACTTAAAGTGAGTTTTTACAGACTTCTCCTTCAGGAGTATGAAATAAATGTACTTTTCCCTATTGTTGTTGCTAGTACATTAAAAAAAAAAAAAAACCCTAAATGTTAAACATAAAACAAACAAAAATACTTTGAAAAGTGAAGAGAAGATAACAGTCAGGCAAAGGCCTCTGGATAAAAGCAACCACACAGACATGAATCTCCTTGACTTTCTGTTTTCCTTATATATTCTAGACTCGGAGTTGAATAAGTCAGCTGCCTGAAAAAACCAAAGATGTAGACCAAAAAAGCCCAATAAAATTCTGTTATTTCTAGACAGAGGGCCAGAAAGAGAGGAATCTTTCACCAGCAAAGGTGAAGTGGAGAGCCAGACTTGCATCCTTGCCAGGCTGGAATGAAGTGCTCCAAAACCCAGCGAGGATGGTGTCAGAGAAAGCTGCATATGAGACTGGAGTCTACTCCAATCCCGAAGGAATAAAGGACCCTTCACCCTCCAGCTGGAATAATGTCAGAGAAGACAGTGGGTAACCAGACTTCCCTCACTGTTCAGCAATAACAAGGCCACCCATCACTGAGGTATCACTAGAGGCTAAGTAAGGAGGAGTAATGAGGCATCCCTGTCCTTCCCAACCTCCCAAACTCTGTCCAGCACCCATGAGGACCACCTCCTCTTGCTGCCAAAGAGGCTGAGTGTGGAAGCCAGGCGTTTATTCCCACCTGGCAGTAATGAGGCAGGTCCTCGTTCCCCTACTTTGGCACCAGAGTGGCCATAGAGAAAGTAGCTAAAGTAGATTTAAATAATTCAAAATTTTATAGCATGATACTCAAAAGACTCAAGTTTCAATAGAAAGTCACTCATCATATCAAGAAGCTGGAAGATGTCAAACCTAAAGAAAAAAGACAGGAATTAGATGCCAACACCAAGGTAACAAAGATGTTGTTAGAATTATCTTATCACAGATTTAAAGTGGCCATTGTAAGAATGCTTCAAAGAGCAACTAGAAACACACTTGAAACGAATAAAATATAGCAAAGAAGCCAAAATTCTCAGTGAAGAAATAGCATTTAAAGAAGAACCAAATGAGGGACCAGCAAGTGGCATGGTGGTTATGGTGCTGGGCACTCCCACATGGCTGACTATGGTTCAAGTCCTGGACCTGGTGGCTTGCTTTCTCACTTTCCCTCTCTCTATTTCTCTGTGTCTCTCTCTGGCCAAAATAAAATAAACAAATGAATAAATAAAATTAAATAAATAATTTTTAAAAAAAGAAAAAGAACCAAATGAAAATTTTAGAAGTAAAAATACAACTGAAATTAAAAACTGAAGGGTAGACTTGAAAGAAGAATGGAGGAGTGAATGACAGAACAATAGGAAGTACTTCATCTGAGTGACAAGGATAAAATACTCTGAAAAAAAAGTAAATAATCTAAGCCTCAGGGAGGGATTTGTGATGATGATTGTTAATTTTGTGTCAGCTTGGCTAGTGCATGGTACCCAAACATTTGATCAAACATTATTCTAGATGTTTCTATGAAGTTATTTTGAGGAAGAGATTAGCATTCAAATTAGCAGACTTGGAGTAAAGCAGATTATCTTCCATAAAGTGAGTGGACCTCATCCAATTGGTTGAAGGCCTTAGCCAAAAAAGACCGAGCTCCTCAGAAAAGGGAATTTTTCAAGAGGCCACCCTTAAACGGGAATTGCAGCTCTTTCTCAGGTCTCCAGTCTGCCGGCCACTTTCCCAGTTTTAAACTTACCAAACCCTCACAACTGCATGAGCTAAAAGGATAGCCCTGGTCCTCGTGATGACGGAGCTGTTCTGTGGCCTGGCTGTAGCATGTAGGTATCCTTGTTGTGCAATATCATTGCAGATTTCCAAGGTGTTAGCGCAAGGACTGCTATGGACTGAATTGTGACCTTTCTTCAGAGTCATGCAGTGAAGTCCTAACATTCCGCGTAATGGTATTATCAGGTGGGGCCTTTGAGAGATAATTGGGTTTAGACAGGATCATAAGGGTGGAGCCCTCACAATGTGATTAGTGCCTTGGATACTAGAGAGTGAGCTCTGTTTCCAAACCATGTTGAAACACGGTGAGAGGGCGAGTGTTTATAAGCCAGGAAGAGAGCTCTCACCAGAAACTGACCATAGTAGCACCTTGATCTTGAACTTCTACCTCCAAAACTGTGAGGAAATAATT
The DNA here is from genome assembly GCF_000334495.1 of Tupaia belangeri chinensis. Lineage (NCBI taxonomy): Eukaryota > Metazoa > Chordata > Mammalia > Scandentia > Tupaiidae > Tupaia > Tupaia belangeri. Next base: position 2,706,461 of record NW_006203686.1, read on the forward strand.
TTCTGTTGTTTAAGCCACCAGACTATGGCATTTTGTTATGGCAGGTTGAATTAACTTAGGGTAAAACTGAGTAAAAGGTATACCAGGTCTCTCTGTATTATTTCTTTTTCTTTTTTTTTTCTTTTTCAATTTTATTTTAAGCCCATTTTATAATTAAGTGTGGAGTATCTTATATAATTTATTAAATACTGACTGTGAAAAACAAAATGCAGGGACCAGCAGGTCGTGTGGTCGTGTGGTGGTCAAGGGCACTGGACTCCCACATGCCTGACCATGGTTTGAGTCTCAGACCTGGCTGCTTGCCCCCTCACCCTCTCTATCTCTCTCTCTCTCTCTCTCTCACTGTGTTCCTCGCGGATCAATATTTCTAACAAGCTCATGTGGCTTAGCAAACACGTTAAAACAAAAAGCTTAATTAAAAGGAGTACATTTTTTTACATACATGTTTGAAAATGAATCAAGTTTTGGAACTGTATGTGAGACGTCTTGATGCACCATGAGATGATATCTTCGTTTCATTATGATAAATTTAAGTTTTTCTAGTTGGTTTCACAAATATCTCTCAACAGACCCTTGTTATGTGTCAGGAACCACTGTTTCCCACTTGAAGGTGAGGAAGGAAACTGCGTTTGTAGCGATTAGCTGGCTTGAACGGCTTGTAAGGACTAGAGCCTGGACAGGGACTTATTCCATTGCAGCAAGCCTACCTTAAAAGTCACACATTTGCTTCGCTATAGAAAAGGACAGGTAGCCTCTATGTTACTAACGATAACATGGAAGTCATTGGATATTTGTGTTGCGATGTGTTAGGGTCAGGGTGACAAGAGCAGGAGCAGTATGACTCTATCTCCTGAGGATGCATCTCGACACTGAACCATTAAGAAGGCAGAGGAGCTGCAGGTCCAAGTGTTGCACAGACATGCAAGGGTTAACGTCCAGTTTGTTATTCCAGTCCCAGCCCTCCAGAAGAGGCTTTCCTGTGCACACCCTCCAAATGCAGAATGCACAGAAAAAAACTGTCTCCACAGAATACATTCATGTATAAATATGTAAGGAATGTATGGGCAAAAGTAGTGATTCTCTGTTTGCTTTTCATTAGGAATGGATTCCTGATATTCACTGTCCCAAGCAGAAAATCAAGGCCAGTTCCCCAAAACCAACTGTCTTTCCTTTGTGGGCCTCTGCCAGGTTTATAGAAAACTTTCTACTATGTAAAAATAATGAGGTTAGGTTTCGTGGTCACTCCTGCGGGCTGCATGCTCTATGCAGAGAATCTAATGGCAGGTAACACTGTTCAGCCAAGAGTCCAAGGTTTTATTTTGCATTTGAGAATTCAGAACAGAAAGAACTTCCTGGGTTGTTATTTTGTCAAAACCCATAGCAAGCTGAATTTGCTGAAATGAGCATCCATTTGCATTTAGAGATTCATGTGTCTATACGTGACTTGCCCTGGCATTTGGCTCACTGTTATTAATTTCCTTTTTCAGGATATAAACCACCAAGGTGCTTTGACAAGAGGCTTGTTAAATGTAGAATGGAACTAAGTCACTGCGGTGAGTACACCTACCTATGAAAAGCAGAAGTTAACTTTTGGGTCATTTGATGCTCACATAGATCTCTCATATGAATAAAAGATCCCAACACTAACCTGAGATACAGCATTACCTGATGGAAGTGCCAACAAGCCATTGTCAGCACATCACTGACCTCCTGATACATCGTGGGACACCACAGTTAACACGGTCTTTTTTTTTTTTTTTCCCCCAGCTCATCTATCAAGTTAGGAAAGGGTTTGGATATAAATAACAAAGTGCATAATAATACCTAAAAACACAAGGGTATTACTGAATAAGAGTTTAAAGTGGGAGGCTTGATACTGGATCAGCAACTCCATGATGGCATCAAGGAGTGCTGCTACGCCCTTCCTCCACCACTGGCTGTTCATCCTCACGCTGTTGCCTCGTGGTTGCAGAATAGCTGCTGCAGTTCTACCCTCACATCTATACTGTGTTGAAGAAGAATTAGGGAGAAGTAGAACCAACAAATTCCTTCACATCTATTCTTTTCATCAATAAAAAGCTATGTTTCTCAAAAATCCCGTAACAGACTTCCTCTTACAGTCTCATCATCTCAAATGGGGCCTGCTGGACACCCAATCATAGCTAAGAGACCAAGGAAGCAAGTGTCTGATTTCTTATTAGAAAGAAAAGAGAGAGAGATGAGAGAGAGAGAGAGAGAGAGAGAGATTCAGGATGGCTTTTGTGAGCTTTTACTATATTCAATATTCATGCCATCAAAGGATGTGTTTCATCAAAGTAGACTTTCTAGTGTTGCTCCTCTCTATTCCAAATAATTTGTAACCAGTATTTTAGACATTGTGTATATCCAATCATCTTTTTTCTATGCAATTTCTCATATATGTGAAGCATAAAAATGCAAAGTGAACACCGTAGGTAGTCAGTCAGTTATTTCGACACAGGAAAATACCCAAAACATTCTCTGTGTCATTTGAAGTCATCCCTTACATTTGAGTTTTCTTACTGTTGTAATGGCTAGTAAACTAGACACAAGCTATGTATAAATAATGCCAGAACATCTGGGTGAAAAGAAAAAAAAAACAATTATCTGGATGTTTTGTCTACATTACATCAAAACATGTAGCATCGTATAGACAAAACATCCAGATGATTAAATATCTTATTTTTCATCCAGACATTTTGTTGTCATGTGGGCAAAAACACTGCCAAGTTAGGGGACATTAGAGAAAAAACAGGGCATTGCAAAACATACTGCTTTCTTATTGCAGATTCAGTCAATAAATGGTGGATCATTACAGGATCCTTAACAGAAGATACACACACACCTCTTTTTATCTGACACCATGTTTATCTTACAGAGGAAGCAATGCATTCATAGCAAAGGACAGCAATTACTAAAGCACTCCTTTATCTACTGAAAGGACAAATATAGAAACTCATTCTAGTTGTATAATCATAAGTCAACTTATTAGACTTATTAGCCTGGATTCAGTACAAACTAAGTAATTGTTTCACATTAATAAGCCAGAGGCTGTGCAGGTCACTTTTTTGTGTGTGCTCAGGACTTCATTGAATTTATTCTACATTGATTCTGTGAGGTTAACTGTTGTTACTCCTATTTTAAAAATAGGAGCCAAAGTCCTGAAGAGAAGTCTTCAAAATCTATCTTGATTATTTCAACAAATAACAGAATGTTAAATTTTTTTTATGTAGCATAACTTATTTTGTATAAAGAAATTGAATGTGGGAGGGTCTTAGAATACAAATCTCCAAAGCTTGGATGTCACAAGTCCTGAAAAGCTGAGAATTACAGCTAAATACACTATGTTGCCATATTTTATTTCATTTGTTGTTATCACTGTTTTTCCATATCCTAGTTTGAGAACTTAACTTGACAAAAATGGGAGATTACTTTTGACAAGAAGTTTCATGTTATTCTTGAAGAAACTGATAGCACAATATCCTTAAATAACAGCTGAAAGGCCTCAGTGAGATAACAAATTAAGTTTTATGACTCATTATTCCCATTCCTTCTTTGTTTAAAGAATTACTTATTTATTTAATTCCATTTGTTATTTGTTATTATTATTATTTTTAATTTGACCAGAGAGAGAAAGGGAAAAAAGAGAAAGCAATTTACCAGGTCCGGGTCTCAAACCACACTGGGCCATGTGGGAATCCAGTGCCTTACTCACCAAGCTACCTGCCAGCCCCTTCCCATTCTTTCTTAAGCAGACAGTTCCAAATTCAATGCACAAAGGCCACTGGGGGACATTCTGTCTTCAAAGTCGGCCTTACGTAGTCTTTCATTATTCTGGCAGTGATCTAGTTGGATGGGATCATATTGAGAGCTACAAGAACTTGTTTTGTGCCAAAACTTGTGTGATCAGAGCCCAGTGGTTTCAAATTTTTCAGGTCAAGAAACTGTCAAAAATGTCATCAGTAGGGGAATGGGTCTGAGGAGGGACGGAGGAGAATGTTCAACGTGGATTGTAGTTGTGTGTTACTCATAGCGTAGAAACTCATGTTTGTGATAACTCCTGAACCCTGCAGCCACATGTTACATACAGAATTTTTCTGATTTATGACTGTGGTTGTAGTGCTACAAGCCTCTCATATATAGCAAAAACTCATAGGAAGTTCCGGTCCAGGAGCTTCAAGTTGAACCCTACCATGCAGCCTATTTATGTATTTCCGGCTGTTACCATTCAGTATCTTTTCCTTAATACAATGATTGTTAAATTTGTAGTGATTCTGGAATTAGAGAGCAGTAATGGTTACTCAGCCTTGAGAAGATACTAAAAAACAGTGAACTATACATTTTTAAATCATGAATTTTATGATATGTAAGTTACATCTTAAAGAATACTATATTAGACTAATTGAAATAGTTTTTTGCACATCAAATAGATCTTATAAAGCAATCTTTTGGTGATTTAAGTGTAAATGAAACAGAAACATATGGAATAAATTTCTGAAAAATTGCACATGATTTCAAAAATTAAAGGGGAAATGTTCTTGGCAAAACCTACTTGGGTTTTATCTAATCCAAAATATTTGAAAAATAAATTGAGACGTTTCATAAACCAAACTACAGCTGGTATTTCCATCCATTATGTATTTCTTCTGCCGAGTCCTTTTCAAGAAGTACTTTTCTACTTATATTGGAAGATACAGATAATTCAGGTACCCAGGCACAGAATTGTGAATATGTAGGGTATAAAGCCTAAAGCACAGTTGTGCTGTAGAAAGCTGTTATGTTATATAAAGCACTGTCTTCAAGGAAATATTTTTTCACTGATATAGAAGAGAAAGCCTGCTCTTATAACCTTGGAGTTAAGTTTAAGAGAATAAATGAAACCTCTGAAACTATTTTTCAGAGTACAACGCATCTTCATTATATGTTAATAATATTTGGACATACAAGTACCATTATTAAAATGTCTTCTGTATGATTTTGTAAAATCTGATCACAAAAAGGTAAATATTGAGGTTATCATGCAAAATCTTGAAATCATTTTTAGGCTATGCATCCATTTGTTTTCACTTTTCTCTTCTGATAAGTCCGACATTGTATGTTCCTAATCATAACTATCCTTCTCAAAGTTGATTTCCAGTGTCTAATGGGTCCTTCATATCCATGAAGATGTCTTGACCAAATGTTCTGCATAGATTGTGATTTCAACTTTCCTCACTTCTGCTCAAGTGTGACTTCCTCAAAGAAACCTTTGCCAATCACTCTACATTCACCGGTCTCATTCTGCATCCATGAACCTCTCTTAACTTTAATTCCTGAGGTGCCATCTTATGTCATCATATTGTACATCTTTGCTGTCTATCTCTCACTAAGATAATTACTTTTTGAAGGCAGGCACTTGAGTTTTATTAACTACTCTCTGATAATATGAGAACAGATTATCAAAAGACACAGAGAAGCCAGAGTTTGGATCATTTATGAAGCAACATGGTTTCAAGGTCACAAGAGTGAAATACTAAAGGAGAACTTCCCATTTCACAAACAGCAATTTCTAAATGGGATTTGGGTATACAAAAGAGAGCCACCATATCTGTCCATAGGAACCTATTTATGTTCCTCCACAGTCCTACCCAGACCTGGATACTTCAAGGGCCTTGGAAATGTCTGCCTCCTAGTTCACGTGGAACCGACAGTACTTCATATTTCTCTTAATGGTAGGAAAGCTCTCAGCCATCACATCACTTAAGGTCATTGATTTTAATGATCTTTAGTAGGAGCAAGGACCTTCAGCAGTGGAAGAGTCAGGAGCTCAAGCAAATATTGAGTTGTCTGAAAAGTCATGACGTATTTTTTCTATGGTTTTCTATATGAAAATGCATCATGACTTTCCTAACAGTCCAATCCTCTAATGGAGCCACAGAGACCCTGACTTCCTCAGCCACTAGGGGCAATGTGGATAGGTTCATTGCTCATTTCTCCACAGCAGAATGCTCTGGGAGAAGAGAGTTCCACATTACCTTACGGGGAACTTTCCATATATCCCCACAACTGACTGGGTGTTCTTGTGAAACTGTGGGCAGCATGACAATGTGCAAAGTTGAATTTATTTTCTGCTTTTTTTTATTTTGGGCTTCACTCTTTCTCTAATCCTTGCTTTACGGAATCAGAATTAAACCACTGTAAACTACTTCTTAGCATCAAGGCTAAGATAAGCAGTCATAGAAAGAAGTCCCTTGGAATGAGATTTTGAAGCTTGATTTCCCACCTGTCTGGAGGTCACAGAGATGACCTGTGTGGTGGTCAGAATTACTAAAGCTTTCACCTGATGATAATTGAGGTGTCCCAGAAATGGAAGGAAAGGCATTGGATGCAAAGTGACTGCTGTTCTTGATCAATTTGGGGCTTGTAGGAATCAATGGTTGTGGAAGGGAGTGGAAACTTTTGTTAGGAGTGAAGAATTTAGAAAATAATAGCCTTAGGGCATCGAATTACCAGTTTAAATCACAGGGCCTCTATGTCTGATTATTTTTCTTTCCTTTCAAATTGTTCTTTTTATTCCTCTTTCCATTCAATTTCATTTATTTCTCCCCGAATCTTTTGTTTTTTCCCTCCTACTACTTTTAGGTTTGGTTTGTTCTAGTTTTTCTAGCTTCTTGAGGTATATTGTTAGATTATGTATTTGAAATCTACTTTTTTGATATTAGCATTTACTGCTATAAGCTTCACTCCTTGTGCTGCTTTTGCTGAGTCCCATAGGGTTTGGAATGCTGTGTTTTCATTTTCATTCATCTCAACAAATTTTTAAAATTCTCTTCTTATTTTTTGCATTGACCAAGTGGTCATTTAGGAACATGCTGTGCAATTCCATGTATTCATACAGTTTTCAAATTTTCTCTTGTTTTTGATTTCTACTTTTATTTCGTTGTGGTCAGAGAAAGTACTGGGTATCATTTTAATGTTTAAAAGTTTGCTGGGACTTGTTTTGTGACCTGTGATATGATCTATCCTAAAGAAATCTCTATGTGCTGATGAGAAAAATATATATTCTGGGAACCAGCAGTTAGCGTAATGGCTATGTTGCTGGACTCCCACGTAGTCGACCGCGGTTCGCGTCCCAGACCCGGTTGCTTAAAACTCACGCCAGGTATGTGTGTGTGCGTGCCCAAGATCCCGAGAGGAGAATGGAGGAGAAGGAATTGAGGTGTGACCATCGCCCCTGGGGGGTGATTTCTCGCTTTCTGTCTCTAAGGCTCTGTCTGTCTGGCGAGCGCACACACCCTATAGCGAAAACCTCTCCAAAAAAAAAAAAAAAAGAAAAATATATATTCTATAGTCATTGTATAAAATGTTTTGTAAATTTCCATTAGGTCCTTTTAGAATATAGTAGAGTTTATATCTGTCATAGGATGGGAGAGTGCTGAGCTGCATTGTGTAAAATCTTTGGTTCTTTGGGTCCAGACATCTAAAATTAGAGACCTGTCCCTAGGCACAAAATAAAGTCATAACCACAATAAAAGTAGGTATAAAATAGGAAAGAAAGATTTTAGGAAAGAAGTACACCCAAAAGACTTTTGGGACAGCAAGTTTCTAGGTAGCAACTGCAATTGGTACTGGTTAGTTATTAATTGTTATTACTAGAGGTGATAATGAATATTTAACAGTGGGAGATCTGTCATAGTATCTATGTTCTTTGTTTGAATTTGTGGGCTTTCTCCAGCACTTGCACAGCATCTCTCACAGGTGAAGAATTCAAGGAATGGGGACCACCAAATGGTGCAATGGTTGGGGTACTGGACTCCCACATGGCCAACCACAGTTCAGGTCCTGAACCTGGTGACTTGGTTTCTCATTTTCCCTTTCTTTCTCTCTCTGTCTCTCTCTGGTCAAATTGAAAATAATAATAATAATAATAATAACAAGTAAAATAAAACAAATAACTCTATTTTTAAAAAAGAATGTGAGGAATTTGATTACCTAACTGCACATGCCCAGTATGAGCCATAAGGATAGGAGCATCCTTATTAAGAATGAACTGCCCAGTTAGATTATTGCCCCAGTGGTAAACAGGATGTTGACCAAAATGTCTGGTTGGGTCTTTTGTATTTGTGAGGAATGATAAAAAGTAAATGTACCATCATCCCTATGTGTCTTCCTCAGGTACCAAAGAAGAAAAGTGGGATTTGCCTCGCTTTCCTGGCACTAGATGCTGGGTGGGAAGAAGGAATTTTTATGGAAGGTCTGGTTGTAACTCCTGATGAGGTGCAATTGATGTGGCCTGTGTCCTGCTATTTTCTTACGGCTGCCCACTCGTTTATTAGCTAACTGCCTATCACGAGTCCAGTGCGTATTTGCTGACTTTCCGTCTTGTTTATCAGTCCAGTGCTGAGAGGAAATTGTCAAAGTATCCAGTTGTTACTGTATTAGAATCGATCTCTCCCTTTATATCTAATAATATTTGCTTTATATATTTGGGCTCCAGTATTAGGTACATATTTATCATTGTTATGTCCCCTTTTATCATTATATAACGATTGTCTTTGTCTATTTTTATATCTTTGACTCAAAGTCTTTATTATCGAATATAAAGATAGCTACTTTTGTTTACTTTTGGTTTTCATTTATGTGGAATATCTTTATCCACCCTTTCACTTTCAGTGAAGCAAGTTTCTTGTAGGCTCAAATTGCCTTTTTTTTCAGTCAACCTGTCAATATCTTCCTTTTCTATTGTCAAAAGTGTGTGTTTGCCAGAGAGAAAGAGGAAGAAAAAAAGAAAAAGAGAGAAAGTGTCTCCCCATAGGGAGGGATTATGCCTTACTAGTTTTTCCTCCACTTCGCCTTCCCATCAGGATGTGGATATGCACACACATGCTCCCAGAGTGTTTTTCAAGCTTCTAGAGTTGAGACTGCCAGGAGTCATAATCGGCCATGTTTGATTCAGCTCTCTTAACCACTGTGCTACAGGGATAGCTCCAATATAATGTTTACATTGGAAGTTATTATTAAAAGGTGAGGACTTACTCCTGTCATTTTGTTAATCATTTTCTGGTTGTTTTATATTTCCTTTGTTATTTTCCTTCTTTTACTGTTTACTTTTTATATTTAGTGTTTATCTTTAGTGTTAAAATTTGATTTCTTTCTCTTCTGTATATTGTCCCACCAGTGAGTTTTTCACTTCTGCATGTTTTCATGATGGTAGTTATCTTTTCACTTCCAGATGCAAAACCCCATTAAGCATTTTTTCCCTCTTTATTCATGATAGAGTGTATGTGTGTGCATATGAGAGTGAGTGAGAATGAAAAAGAGGGTGAAGTAGCCTCCACAGGGTCTGGTCATGCCACAAACCCTTCATTCAGTCCTTTAGCTATAGAATCCTGTATACATGGATGTGGGCCTGACATGTTTTAGGCTGACTGGGCTGAGATTTGATCCACAGTTGCTGTGTGGGATCAATCTTCTCTTCAGCAGTGATTTATCACTGTGCCACAGAGCTGGCTCCCTTGAGCATAAATTACCTCTGTCTTTGCTTATCTGAAGATTTTATTCTGTTTTATTTCTGCAGTATAGCTTTGCTGGGTATAGTATTCTTGGCTGGTAGTTTTTTTGTTTGTTTGTTTTTTTGTTCTGTTTTTTTTTTTTTTTTCCCCAGCAATTTGAATCATCCCATTCTCTTCCAGCCACTACATTTTCTCCTAGAGATTTGCTGTTAGTATTCTAGAGATTCTCTTATATGTGACTTGACTCTTTTCTCTTGCTATTTATAATTTCTTATCTTTCACTTTTGACAGCTTAACTTTAATGTGCTTTAGAGAGGGTCTTTTTTTTGGGGGGGAGAGGTTTTTGCTATAGGGTGTGTACGCTCGCCAGACAGACAGAAAGCAGGAAATCACCCCCCAGGGGGGATGGCCATGCCGCAATCCCTTCTCCTCCATTCTCCTCTCGGGATCTTGGGCACGCACGCACACACGCCCGGCGTGAGTTTAAGCCTCTGGGTCTGGGACACAAACCACGGTCGACTACATGGGAGTCCAGCAACATAGCCATTATGCTAACTGCTGGTCCCTAGAGAGGGTCTTTTGAGATGAGTCTATTTGGGAACCTTTAAGCTTCCTGAATCTGGATGTCCATATATCTGCTAAAACTTGGAAAGATTTCAGCTATCATTTCAGGGTTTTTTTTTTTCCTATGCCTTTTCTTGTCTCTTCTAGAACTCCCATAAAATGGCTATTTTTTCATCACATCGTGTCTCATAAATCTCACAGGATATTTTTCATTTTCATTTTTTTTCTTTCTATATTTCTTTCCTTTTTCCGACAGGGTTGGTTTTAAAAGACCTGCCTTTAAGTTCAGAAATATTTTCTTCCATTTGATCAAGTCTGTTGTTAGAGATGTTGGCTGTATTTTTTACTTATATTTTTATTGAATTCTTCAGTCCCAATTTTTAAAAATTATATCTAACTCTATATTAAATCTATCATTCTGATCATGTGTTGCTTTCCTGATTTTATTGCATTGTCTATATGTATTCTCTTGTATCTCACTGAGTTTCCTTATGATCATTATTTTGAATTAATTTTTAGATATCTTACAGATTTTTTCCTCTGTGGGTTTGTTGATAGAGAATTATTGTGTTCCTCTTGGGTCATCATGTTACCTGCTGTTTCATGTTTCTTGTGTCCCTATGTTGATATTTTATATCTGGTGGAATATTGACCCCTTCCAGCTTTTTAGGATAGTTGTCATGATTAAGGATTTTCTCTTATGAATGGGTCTTCAGATTTGATTGGATAAGTGACACTAGTTTTTATTACAGATAGGCACAGTACTGTAGTGTCTGTATAGTTCCTTTAGCTGTAACCAGAATCAGTGCCCGTAAGTGCCTCAGCAACCTAGGCTTCAGGTGTTTATAAGACCCGCCTACCAGTTTAGATCCAGTTCCCTAAAAGGCAGAGAATATTTATGGGTGGGAGGGGCTACTCCAATACTTCTGAGAGGGGGAGGCAGTAGCCGATTTTTCATGGGCCATAGGTGGGCAGGGTCACTCTGTCAGCTACTGTATGGCATGTGGCTGACTCAGTGACTGCAATGGAATGTAGCAGGGGGAAGTGCTACTCCAGAAGGTACCATTGTGGGCAGCTATGAGTGGGGTCATTTATCTGGCCGCTCCCATGCGATGTAGAATGGCAGGGCTACTCAGTGCAGCATGTGTGTGTGGGTCCCTCACCTAGCTGCTGCTATAAGACATGAGAAAGTGGGGACTGAATCTTGGTTGTAGGCGAGGCTGCTCTACTGCCTGCACTGTGAGACACAGGGTTAGGGTAGGACCTCTCCAGTGGTTCTGCTAACACTGAGATCACTCTCAAGGCTCCTGTTATGGGACAAGGGGAAGGGTGGGACCTTCTGAGGAACTGACTATGAGTAGGGTCACTCTCCAAGCTGCTTCTATAAGAATGGCAGTAAAGATTTCAGGGGTTGCTGGGGGTCTTTCACTTACATTTCTCTGCCAGAAGTTCCTTCCATTTCCAGGATGATCGTGAGGGGTAATGGAACACTTTGCTCCCATCTACAAAGTCATCCTGAGTATGCCCCAACAGCATTTCCACCACATCCCACATTCTTGGTGCAGTCTAATGCGCTCCCTCAAATACTCCACCTCAATACAACCTGATTATTATTATTATTATTATTATTATTAATTTTGGTCCTGTTTTGTGGAAAGAAGTACATTAGGTATCTATGACAGCCATATTGTTGGAAGTCCTCTGTGGCAGCTTTAGAAAGCATGGGTTACTTCCTCAGACAGAAAGCAGACTATAATGGAAATTAGGTCCAGTATCTGATTATTAGGATGGCAAGTAATACAGGAAACTAAATGTACAACATAGATCTCCTATAATAAAATTCAAACCTGAAAAGTATGAGAACAGGAAATTTTAGGTTTTCAAGTCAGACTATCTTAATCCCCCATCTCTCCAAAATTACAATGGCCAGCAAAAGTAGTCCCTTTCCCACACACCAGATAAATCCCTTTGCCTAGAGATTGTGCAAAGGACCCCCCCCCCAAGCAGATGATTGAATATGCAAAGTACCTTTTAAAACAGAGGATAGGTAGGTGAAGACATTAATTATGCTAGTTTAGAGAGGCAAGCAAAGGAAAAAGTGGATGGTACCATAGAAGCTGAGAAAGGAAAGAACTTTAAGTACTTTAGAAAGAATGGTTACTTTCCTCAGACAGAAAGCAGACTATAATGGAAATTAGGTCCAGTATCTGATTATTAGGATGGCAAGTAATACAGGAAACTAAATGTACAACATAGATCTCCTATAATAAAATTCAAACCTGAAAAGTATGAGAACAGGAAATTTTAGGTTTTCAAGTCAGACTATCTTAATCCCCCATCTCTCCAAAATTACAATGGCCAGCAAAAGTAGTCCCTTTCCCACACACCAGATAAATCCCTTTGCCTAGAGATTGTGCAAAGGACCCCCCCCCCAAGCAGATGATTGAATATGCAAAGTACCTTTTAAAACAGAGGATAGGTAGGTGAAGACATTAATTATGCTAGTTTAGAGAGGCAAGCAAAGGAAAAAGTGGATGGTACCATAGAAGCTGAGAAAGGAAAGAACTTTAAGTAGGAAATGACTTCTCAATAAATATTCTATAGCAAGATCTCCATTAGTTCTGAGGATTAATTCCTGAGTGCATATTTCCATTTGTAGAGCAGCAGAGGACAAATTCTGCTCAGAACTCTTCGAGAGAAATGATAATAGTTCTTTCTTTTATTCTTTGTTTTTTCTTTTTAATTTTGCGTGTACTATTGGGCATGTGTGATTGCTGGAACAAGACAGAGAGAGAGAGCTAGAAAGCATTCCTTATAGGGCATGGTCACACTACAATTCTCTGTTTATCCTCCTTTTGAGATTTGGGCATGTACATATAGCACCTGGCATGTTTTTCAAGCTGCTGGATTTGGGAGTAAAACCATGCAGTTGGTGATGTATGATCCAGTTGCGCTAACCACAGGCTGACCCTCTTTGTTTTTTAATTGGTTTCAAGGGGAGAGAGAAGCCTTGGAACAAGACTAGTACAGGGCAAGAATAGGCACATGGGGTAAAGCTTTGGCCAGTGAGAACATGATGATAGTAAAGAGATAGACTGGTTTGGCCCTGAGTTTCTTTGTTCTAGCGGTATGGCCTTGGGCAGGTGGATTAAATTTGGAGGGGATCTTGGGATTCATTAAACTGAAAAGGAATTTTGAACAGTATTTTAGCTTGGGTTCTCTCAAAAACAGCCTAGAGCAAAGTGTACATGCTGACACTATCAAATATTACAATCCTGCATGAGTAAGGGAAAAAGATAAGTGATTTGGGGCAAAAGAGAGAAGCCAAATATAATTATAAGGCAGTACATTACCTGGATGACCATATTTTCCAAATAAAACACAATAGTTTGCTCAAATAAAAGGTTTATTATTAAAAATTGATGGTAAAGTTGAAAATAATGGTAAACTTAGTAATAGGTGAATTTATCAAAGTTAATACAAAAGTAAGTTTGTTTCTATATAACAAAAAATTATAAAATAAATTAATTGAAGGGGGAAAGTATGGGTTGTATCTATTACATTGTTAGAGTAATCCACATCTTTCTTACTTCTCAAAACAGTCTAGTATATCATTTTTTTTCTTTTTTTTTTTTTAACATTTTTGCTGTAAGGCACATGTGCTCACTGGAGAAAGAGAGAGTGAGAGGGAAAGTGAGAACCCCTCCAGGGTTAATGGCCACAGTGCAATTTCTTCTCCTTCATTCTCCTCCTGGGATTTTGGGCATGCACACACATGCACCTGGCATGATTTTCAAGCCACTAGGTTGAGGACTTGAACCATGGTTGACTATGTGGGAGTCCAGCACCTTAATCACCACACCATCTGCTGGCCCCTTTTGTATATAAATTTTTATAACCACCTCTGCATTTTCAATTATGTAAGAGCATCTTTAATAGACTTTTGAAGAAATTTTTCTGAAAAGAGTTACGAAGGTAAAGAGTCTGATACAACTATTTCTAGGTCCGTTACAGATTAGCCTTTGACGGTTAATACTTTGGTTTTTAAGAAAATGGTGGGTTTCAGGTGCAGATATGACCAGAACCTTTCAAAGCTGCCTCAGCTTCTTGGCAAGGCCTTTTTCTGGTATATTTAAACATTACTACTGCACAACCTAAACAATATTCTTCCCTTTTTAGTTCTCCCCAACATAGCATTTGTGATCTGTGGCCCTTTACCACCTGAGTCTCTATATACTTTCTGACTCCTTAGGACTTCACAGACCTTCATGCAACGTAAGACTTGTGAAGTTGGAAACAAACATATGTATTAACAAGTGCCCATAATATTGGCACAGATATACATGCAGAGGATTAACTTATTGTCCCCAAATTCCAAACCATTTATGTTTAAGCACTGAAAATAGCAGTTTTTCTTCCATGAGGTATCACTACTCATAAACATGTTTTCCAGTCTGTTCTAAAAATGTCACCAGGACTACTTACTTCTTGTATGTCTTCCCAAGAAACTGAGTCTGATTTGCTTGATAAATTTGAGTACTTTTCAAAGAGATCTTCCTTTTTTTTTTTAATCGTGTACGTTGAGAGACAGAGAGAGAGTGAGAGAGAGAGAGAGAGAGGTGGACTTGATGCCGCAATCCTCCAGCCTCCATAGGTTTTAGCCATAGAGTGGGTGCCACCATGCCCGTTTTTTTTTTTATTTTTTTTTTTTGTTTTTTTAAAGACAGATTTTTGCTATTGGGTGTATGTGCTTGTTGGAGAGACAGGGAGAGACAGAAAGCAAGAAATCATCCCCTGAGGGAATGGCCCTTCTCTTACATTCTCATCTTGGAACTTGAGGCATGCACTCACATGCGCTGGGCATGAGTTTTAAGTCTCCAGGTCCAGGACTTGAACTGTGGTTGTCCAGTGACATAACCATTATGCCTTCTGTTGGTCCCTTCTTTTAAGAGCTAGTGAATGGCAGACTTAAAATGTAAATGTATTTTCAGTCCATCAAACTTATTCTATAACCTAAATTTTCTGCACTTTTCTAACTTTATCTACAGCCTGACATGTATCACATGACTCTCTCTCTTTTTTTTTTTAACCAAAATGCTATAGCAGCTTCTATAGCAGAGCTACAGAATCACACTGAA
>NW_006203686.1:2721702-2726463 GCF_000334495.1 Tupaia belangeri chinensis
GTAGGGAAAAATTTAGAGTGCACAAAAAGAATTTTGTGAGTCCTTCAAATTATATAGACCTACCTGTGTGTGAAATTGTGATACTGTATGGTACACATGGTCATAATAAACACACTAAGAGTTTGGATCTGGCCACATTTTTTCATTGTTTTTTTTTTTTTTCTTAGCTAAATTTAGTGGAAAGTAAAAATTATTTATTCAGTGAAAATGTCACATTTTATGAGTCACTCATTCAGCAATGTTTGGTTAATTTGATTTTGCTGGGCATTTTTATAAACCCGATATATTTACCCAGAGGACTTTTGGCACTGGCAGCATATTAAAATCAGCAAAAAAATAACTATCTAGCCTAGGATTGAGAAGACTCAATTGCATCCAGATGAGAACCAAATCCACTTCAGATTTCCAAAGCAAATAAAATTAATTGTGTCAAAAATTAATCCTTTGGAGACTTCTGGAATGTGTATTTATTCCCGTTCTAATTACTGCAGCATTTTACTGACCCTATTTTGCATTATCTGCAAATTCTCCCATCCTCCTTTTTGTTCCTTATCCTACTTTTTCTGATTCATAGAGTTTTTCTGAACCCACAATTAGGGGAAAATTGAAACAAGTATATAGAGGATTTGAGTACAAAGAAAATCATGTTTTCCAAATTTATTCCTCATTGTGGACCAGTGCAATAATCTCCTGACTAATTTCTGTGGTTCTGGAAGCACTATGCTCTGCTTTACTATGTGTATCTCATCAGAGAATCCCCTGGGCAGCTTGAATGGCAGTCCAGGATGCACACATAGGTCACCATGCATGGAAAAGAGAGGCAAGCATTAAAACATGACACTGGGAATTAAGCATACCGGAAACCTGATGACCCATGCATGCAGGGAACTCAGATTATCCATGGCAGTGTGTTGTACCTGTGTGACTGTCTCATGCAATGTGACTTAGTGTGAGAGGTTTAGAAGGCACTGGTCAAATCTTGCCTGGATACCCATCTTGTCCAACCTAACTTGGGTGTCATGTGACTGGCTAACATCTGCTCCCCCCCCCAATTCTCTTCTCTTGCACTCATTTCCTTACATCTGTTCTGTCCTCGATACCCCTCTCCTTTATGAAAAGTTTATTTATTTATGTCTTCCATGACAGTGAGAGAGAGAGAGATAGAAAGAGAAGGAGACAGACAGACAGGTACCCCCAACCTGGTCTCCATGGCATGATCTTCTCCCAGTCCCAGCTGGTCTGGACTATGGACATACACATGCATGCCCAGCATGCTCAGGGAGGTCTGTGGACACAAACTTGGAATCTGGATCCTGTTGCATTGCCACTACACCACCACCTGGCCCTGGCCCTGCCCTCTCCTCATTTATCAAGAGATTTAGATCAAGACTTGCCTCCTCAATAACTCATTTTGACCAATAACACTCACTTTTAATTTAATTTATTATTATAGTAATTTTTATATTACATTTAATCATGTATATTTAT
Organism: Tupaia belangeri chinensis; assembly: GCF_000334495.1. Taxonomy (NCBI): domain Eukaryota; kingdom Metazoa; phylum Chordata; class Mammalia; order Scandentia; family Tupaiidae; genus Tupaia; species Tupaia belangeri. The sequence goes on from NW_006203686.1 coordinate 2,723,191, forward strand.
AGTGTATTACATTTCTTTTTCCAGCACAATTACCATGCATATCAGTCAAGACAAAGACATTACTATCCACATCATCATCATCAAATAGCTTTCATAATTTTTTTCAGATTATTATTATTATTGTTCTCATTATTTCTTAAACATTCAATCACTATATATCATTTGGCTTTTAAAAAGAAGTTACCTAACATGAAATACTTCTGAGACCAGTCCAATTGAGAATACTATACATGTTATTAACAGATAATAAACCATTTCTGTGTCCCACTAATGTCATGCCTCTCTATTTGTTCTCTTACTATCCTTCTCTATACTCCTCCCTTCTTCCCTACTTCCTGTTCCACACTGTCTTCACCATCCATAACTATTTTCACTGCTTTTATGCCCTCCAATATTTTAATCTCTACCATAAAATGCAGATAGTCTATATGTCTTAAGTGGATACATACATCTTTCTTTCATATCCTGGCTTGCTTCAGTCAGCAATAGATATTCCGTATTCAACCACTTTCTGTCAAATTCCATGGTCCTGGATGGGTTTTTTTGTATTTTTTTTTAAATGGCTGAATATTATTCCATAGTGTATATGTGCCACACTTTTCCCATTCACTCATCTGTTTGTGGACATTTGTGTTGGTTCTATACTATAATGATTGTGAAAAATGTTGTAATAAACATTGATGTGAAACCACTTTTCTAACGGAGCATTCTCCTGTCCTTTGGGTACATACTCAGAAGTGGGATTGCTGGGTCAAATGGTAGTTCTATTTGTAGATCTTTGAAAAACCTCCATATTGTTTTCCACAATGGCTGAACAAGTTTACATTCCCATCGACAGTGTAGGACAGTTACCCTTTCACCGCATACTCGCCAACACATCACTTTTTGTATTTTAATCTTTGCCATTCTGACAGGGCTTAGGTGGTATCTCATTGTGGTTTTAATCTGCATCTCCCTTATGATGAGGGATGTTGAGCATTTCCTTATGTGCTTTTTGGCTGTTTGTATGTCTTCCTTAGAGAGATTTTTATTCAGCTGATTTTCCTGTCTTTTAATTGGTTTAGACCTTTTTGGGGGAAGAAAGCCACTTGAGTTCCCTGTGTATTCTGGTTATCAGTCCCTTGTATGAGGTATATTTTACAAAAATATTCTCCCATTCTTAGGGTTGTTGATTCACACTAATTACTATGTCCTTTGCCATGCAGAAATTTCTTAATCTGATATAGTTCCACTTGTTTATTTTAGAGATTATTGTCTATGCTTTGGGAGTCTTATTTAAGAAGTCTCTGTCGGGACCAGCAGTTAGCGTAATGGCCATGTTGCTGAACTACCATGTAGCTGATCACAGTTCAACTCCTGGACCCGGTGGCTTAAACTCATACCAGGCACGTGTGTGTGCGTGCCCAAGATCCCCAGAAGAGAATGGAGGAGAAGGGATTGCGGCGTGGTCATCCCCCCTGGGGGATGATTTCTCGTTTTCTATCTCTCTGTCTCTCTCAGTCTTTCTTGCGAGTGTATGTGCCCTATAGCAAAGAACCTCTCGAAAAAAAAAAAAAAAGAAGTGTTTGCCTTCCCTAATGTCTCCCAGAGTTTCCCCAGTGTTTTTCTTTCACCAGTAGTTTTATAGTTTGAGATCTTAGATTCAGGTCTTTGATCCATTTTGAGTTGCTTTTTGTTAATAGTAAAAGATGGAGATTCAGTTTCATCTTTCTGCAGGTGGATACCCAGTTTTTCAACACCATTTGCTAAACAGGTTTTCCATTTTCCAATGGATTGACTGGTATCCATTGTAAAAAATCTGTTGGCAGTAAGCTTTGGGGTTTATTTCTGAGGTCTCTATTCTATTCCATTGGCCCACCTATCTGTTTTTGTGCCAATACCATGCTGGGTTTTCTTTTGTTGTTTGTTTGTTTGTTTTGGAGAGATTTTCACTGTAGGGCACGTGCGCTCGCCAGACAGACAGAGAGAGACATAGAGACAGAAAGCGAGAAATCACCCCCCAGGGGGGATGGTCACGCCACAATCCCTTCTCCTCCATTCTCCTCTCGGGATCTTGGGCACGCACTTTAAGCCACCGGGTCCGGGACACGAACCGCGGTCGACTATGTGGGAGCCCAGCGACATAGCCATTACGCTAACTGCTGGTTCCCCCATGCTTTTTTGATTATCACAGATTTGTAGTATACTTTTTGGGCCAGGGAGTGATATAACACCCACTCCATTCTTCTTGCACAGGATTGCTTTGGCAATATGTGGTCTTTTAGGATTCCAGACAAAGTTTATGATTGTCTTTTCTAGACCTGTGAAGAATAGTATTTTGGTTGGAATTGCGTTAAATATGTAGATTAACTTGGATGGATTGCCATTTTGATTATGTTAATTCTTTCAATCCAGGAACATGGGATGTCCTTCCACTTTTTTATGTCATTTTCAAATATTTTTATAGTTTTCTTTGTAAAGGTCTTTGACTTCCATAGTTAGGTTTATCCCTAGGTATCTCGTACTTTCTGTAGCTATGGTAAAAGAGATTCCTTTCTTCAGCTCTACTTTGTTTAATTTGTTCATATATAGAAATGCTATAGATTTTTGAATGTTGATTTTGTATCCTGCCACTTTACTGTATTCATTATTACTTCAAGAAGTTTTTTCATGGAAACCTTTGGGTCTTGTAATTATACAATTATGTCATCTACAAATAAAGATATTTTCAACTATTCTTTTCTACTTGAATATCTTTTATATTATTCTCTTTTCTGATTGCATTGGCTAAGACTTCCAGCACTATATTAGAAAGCAATGGATAAAGTGGATAGCCCTGTCCAGTACCAGTTTTTGGTGGAAAACTGTTTAGCTTTTTCCCATTCAGTATAATGTAGGCTATAGGGGTTTTTTATTTGTTTGTTTGTTTGTTTGTTTTTGTTTTGTTTTGTTTTGTTTTATAGACCACAGATTAGTTTATTTTTAACACCCATCATGCCATGAATTCATAGGGAATAGGTTCCAGTAGCTCAGGCTCCTTTTCATTGGTTCTCACAAAGTGTGCTTCTCTGGGTGGAGCAGGCTGGCGCTTTAGTTGAAACCAGGTACCTTTCTGTTTGGCTTCTTTCTTTTTCTGGTCATTTTCCTTCACATGTTTTAGGAAGCTATCTCTGCTCTTAGAATGTTTAATATGCTCAATACGCACATTGATTCTTTTGGCAAGAATCTTGCCCTTAACTTGTTTGTTCACAACAATGCCAACAGCATGCTGGGTAACATTGTAGACTCTTCCAG